>NC_041385.1:569930549-569966642 GCF_002162155.2 Triticum dicoccoides | reverse complement strand
ATGTTCATATATTTACTGAACACTTATTTGTCAGGGGTCAGGTTGAAGAAATTCAAGTCCTCCCCCCACCCTAACATGCATATTTTAAACTAACGGAACGACAGAACGTTAGCACAAGAACACTACTAAGTGAACACAAAAGAAATATAAACCCAGATTAAGTGCATAGCACCCGACACAAATCCACCAGCGATATGTGGCGTGTTGTCACCCACAAGCCTAGCTAGTGGTTATGAGAGGAAAAGATGTACTTCCACGTGTATATATTCCATATCATGAAAGTCAGTGTAAAGACATAAATATAAGAAATGTAACTCCTTGTAGCAAATACAATACTAATACCCTATGTATATGTGATTGTAGGATAAAAATGATGGTTATAGGTACATGTATTCAACATAAAGCAACTATTAAAGAAATACAATTTAATGTCGTGAGTTGGAGGGGTCTCGCTCCTACCTTAATACTAGCCATAGTGGGAGTAACTTCAACGGTAATATAGAGTCCAACTCGGCAAATTTGCCTATGTGGCAATGATTTAATGAGGACAAAGATAATTTCAGTACTCCCTCCTTCACAGTTTACATGGCGCGCTTCAACAATCTCTGGTACCAATGTGATTAGCGATTGGACTGAACAATAGCAAAGGTGGTTATACTACCACGCCTAATTACTGGAGAACGCGTGAACACATCAATGGAGTGCTTCCACCCCCACGTACACACATGCATGGAGAGAAAAATTGTGGGTTTGATTGCAGTTACCATGCCCTAATTAATTGGGCAATAAAACAAACACCTAAAATTCCTCCGTTGGTGGTAGTGCATGAGAATTGAAGCACACCGTGTAAACTATGACGGCTTAGTCACTTTCATCATGTTGGCTTAATTCGTGTTCGATACTTTGATAATTTGATATGTGGGTGGACCGGTGCTTAGGTGTTGTTCTTACTTGAACTAGCCTCCTACTTATTATTAACCCCCCCCCCCCGCAAGCATCAGCAACTACGAGAAAAGTATTAAGAATAAATTCTAACCATAGCATTAAACTTTTGGATCCAATCGATCCCTTACGGAATAGCGCATAAACTGCGATTTAAGATTCTGTCACTCTCGCAACCCACCATCTAATAACTACTTCGCAATGCATTCCCTTAGGCCCAAATATGGTGAAGTGTCATGTAGTCGACGTTCACATGACACCACTAAGAGAATGACAACATACATACCATCAAAATATCAAACACATATCAAGTTGACATGATTACTTGCAACATGATTTCTCCCGTGACCTCAAGAACAGAAGTAACTACTCACAAATGATAAACACGCTCAAGATCATAGGGGTATTAAATAGCATAATGGATCTGAACATATAATCTTCCACCAAATAAACCATATAGTAATCAACTAAAAGATGTAATCAACACTACTAGCCACCCACAAGCACCAATCTATAGTTTTGATACAAAGATTAAACACAAGAGATGAACTAGGGTTTGAGAGGAGTTGGTGCTGTTGAAGATGTTGGTGAAAATAACCCTCCCCAAGATGGGAGAGTTGTTGGTGATGATGATGACAATGATTTCCCCCTTTGTGTGGGAAGTTCCCCCGATGGAATCGCTCCAGCAGAGGGCAAAAGTCCTTTTGCCCAAGTTCCGCCTCGAGGCGGCGGCGCTTCATCCCGAATGTCCTCTCCTTCTTTTTTCTAGGTCAAAGATGGGCACTGGAGATGGGCCGAGGAGGGAAACACCCACCAGGGCGCGCCTGGGCCTCCTGGCACGCCCAGGTGGGTTGTGCCCACCTGGTGGCCCCCTTTGGTACTTATTGGCTCCAATAATTCTTAGAGGTTCCATAAAAAATCCTCAGGAAGTTTCAGCTCATTTGGAGTTGTGCAGAATAGGTAGCTTGACGTAGCTTTTTCAGGTCCAGATTTCCATCTGCCAGAATTCTCCCCCTTTGTGTATACCTTGCATATTATGAGAGAAAAGGCATTAGAATTACTCCAAAAAGCATTATTATACAATAAAATAACATAAATAACAGTAGGAAAACATGATGCAAAATGGACGTATCAACTTCCCCAAGCTTAGACCTCGCTTGTCCTCAAGCGAAAACCGAAATCAAAAAACATGTCCACATGCATAGAGAAAGAGAGATGTCGATAAAAACAAAAATACGGACATACAACATCATGTGACTTATTATAACAACAACAAACTTTAACATAATACTTTTATCATATAACTTTTATCATAGACTTCTCATGAACAAGTGACAATTCATCACAACATCGAAGTATAAAGCATAAACTCTATTGGAAACCAACAAACTAATGTTCTCAGTCAATTTTGTAACTACAATTCATCTCTTTTCAGGAAGGGTCACGTATCGGAGCCTTTAGGCAAGTCCACATACTCAACAATCATTTAGTCTTCTATGATTGCTGACACTCACCGCGTACACATGAGCAAAACGTTTCAACCGGACACATAGAAAGATAGGGGATCATAGTTTCGCCTCCTAACACACTCACCTCAAGGGTGATGTCAACAATAATAACTCATGCTACCCATATGTAACTGGACATATGTGCCTAGATCTTTCCTCACCACATGATGCTTGACAAAGGAGAAAAATAAAAGGGATAGAGAGAAAAACTTTGACTCTTGCATGAAAATAAATACATGAAAGTAAAAGATAGGCCCTTCGCAGAGGGAAGCAGAGGTTGCCATGAGGCTTTTGTTTGTATGCTCAACCCCTTAGTGCAAGAGAATGTCACGTTATATTGCCCCTTGTGATGGCGACCTTTATTATGCAGTCTGTCGCTTTTATTCTTCACCATCACAAGTTCGTACAACGCTCAATTTTTCCTTACACTAAATGATCTCACATTTTTATAAGCAATTTTTATTGACCTTTTTGCACCGATGGCAACTTACTTGAAGGATCTTACTCAATTCATAGGTAGGTATGGTGGACTCTCAAACAAGATTGGTTTTAAGGGTTTTGGATGCACAAGTAGTATCTCTACTTAGTGCGGAGTTTTTGGCTAGCAAAGATAGGGGCAAGCACCACATGTTGAAGGATATATGACAATATAACTTCTATGTGAATATGAACAAACATAAATCATTAAGTTGTCTTCCTTATCCAACGTCAACAATTTTGGCATATAATATTTTGATGGGTGCTCACAATCATAAAAGATTTCCATGATAGTATATTTATATGTGAATCTTCTCTTCCTTTATTAATTCTTTCATGAGTTGCATCATTGACCAATGTTATGTTTGTCAATCTACAATTAAATTTTCTACTTATACTTTTCCATGTGTAATGTCATCACTTACCATAAGATTAGCATATGATCTTTTCTTTTATTTCCTTTCTTTTTTTTGAAACAAGAAAGTAAAGAAGGCAAAACTCAACTAAACTTTATTATATATCTTGCACACGATTACAAGGATTGATCACAAAGCAAACTCACAAAAAGAAAGGATCGAACTAAACTTTATTCATATAATAGCAAAAGATAACCATGGATCGAACTAAGAAAGTAAAGGCAAAAGATAGTGGAGATGATACTATACCGGGGCACCTCCCCCAAGCTTGGCAGAAGCCAAGGGGAGTGCCCATACCCAATACTCAGTTTTTTGGTGGTGTAGAAGAAGGTGGTGGTAATGAAGTAGAAGCGATCCGGTCTAATACATCTCTGAGTGTATCTCTCAAGCTGCGAATCTCTCGAAGGGCTTGATGAAGCAGCTCAGTGTTCTTCTCTACTACATCCATGATATGTTTATTTTCCGAACCCCAAGAGTTTGTCCCTGCATCACTTTCTCTTAGACAAGATATGTCCCAATTGGACGGTATATGCACACGAGGGGTGTTTTTGACCCCATAATTATGAATCAAATTGTGAAAATTGTTTTGATGTAACCTGTGTAGAGGCCTCCTTGTAGGGAGTTCTTCTTGATCTCTTGGGCCCTCTTGATTGTCTAGGAACCTCATGGCTTGATGGGGGTTAGGATGAGTGGAGATACCAGCCAGGGTCCCTCTCTTAGAAGCCGGAGGGTGAATTCCGAATGAGTCCCCCTCATCTTCCTCCATAACGATCTCCTCAAATTCCTCTCCTCTGGATTCTACCTGAAGCAACCAAGCTTCGCCTTCTTCAGTGTTGGAGGAGGGAGAAGACATGATGCCTGGCTCAACAGATCTAACAGAAAATAGCAAGAAAATAAAATAGGAGATTCCTCCATGATACGGAGGTTAACAAGTTCGGGAGGTATATATAGATTTTTTACCTCAGGGAACAAGCAGAACGGAAGAAAAACAGAGTCCGAAAAGTACCCGAGGTGGGCACAACCCACCTGGGCGCGCCAGGCATGCCTGGCACGCCCTGATGTATCGTGCCCACCAGGGTCACTTCCCTGGAAGTTCCAAAACTGACAAAAAATATTTTTGCGGCTTTTTCGGAGTTCGTTTACTTACCGTATCACGTACCTTCCTTTTTCATTATTCTGGAGTGTTCTGGAAGGTTTCCTTTATGTGTTCTTCTGGTGTCATAGTTTGGATAATATTGCTTTCAACATTAATGGGCGTACCTAAGATATAGTGTTTTATTCGTTGCCCATTGACAACCTTCGGGTTAGTGCCCTCGGCATTATTTATTTTGATGGCTCCGGACCGATAGACCTCCTCGATGACATAGGGTCCTTCCCACTTGGAGAGGAGATTTCTTGCAAAGAATCTGAAACGAGAGTTGTACAAAAGAACATATTCTTCAACTTTGAACTCACACTTTTGGATTCTTTTGTCATGCCATCTTTTAACTTTTTATTTGAATAACTTACCATTTTCGTAAGCCTGGGTTCTCCATTCATCTAAAGAGCTAATATCAAATAATCTCTTTTCACCGGCAAGTTTGAAGTCATAATTAAGTTCTTTTCGTAAGCCTGGGTTCTCCATTCATCTAAAGAGCTAATATCAAATAATCTCTTTTCACCGGCAAGTTTGAAGTCATAATTAAGTTCTTTAATTGCCCAAAATGCTTTGTGTTCTAACTCAAGAGGCAAATGACAAGATTTTCCATAAACCATATTATATGGAGACATACCCATAGGATTTTTATAAGCTGTTCTATAAGCCCAAAGTGCATCATCTAGTTTCTTAGACCAATTCTTCCGGGACCTATTAACAGTCTTCTATAAGATTAGTTTTATTTCTCTATTGATAAGTTCAACTTGACCACTAGACTGAGGATGATAAGGTGATGCAATTCTATGGTTAACATCATACTTAGCAAGCATTTTACGGAAAGCACCATGAATAAAGTGTGAACCCCACCATCAGTCATTAAATATCTAGGGACTCCAAACCTTGGGAAAATAACTTCCTTAAGCATTTTAATAGAGGTGTTGTGATCAACACTAGTCGTTGGTATAACTTCTACCCACTTAGTAACATAATCAACAATAACCAAAATATATGTATACCCATTATAGGAAGGAAAAGGTCCCATGAAATCAAATCCCCAAACATCAAATGGTTCAACAGCAAGTGAATAATTTATAGGCATTTCTTGACGCTTACCGATATTACCTATTCTTTGGCATTCATCACAAGACGAGACAAACTTGCATCTTTGAAGAGAGTAGGCTAATAAAAACCAGATTGCAATACCTTATGAGTGGTTCTGTCTCCTGCGTGATGCCCTCCATAAGCTTCAGAGTGACATTTCCATAGGATTTGTTCATGTTCATGCTCTGGTACACAATGTCTAATAATACCATCTACTCCTTGTTTTATAAAGATGTGGGTCATCCCAAAAGTAATGTCTTAAATCATAGAAGAATTTTTCTTTTGTTGGTATGTGAAGCTAGGTGGTATGTATTTAGCAACAATATAATTAGCATAGTTAGCATACCAAGGTGTACTATTAGAAACATTTATTACATCTAGTTGTTCATCAGGAAACCTATCATTAATAGGTTGTGGGTCACAAGAATATTTTCAAGCCTAGACAAGTTATCAGCTATGGGGTTCTTTGCTCCTTTCCTATCTGTGACATGCAAATCAAATTCTTGTAGCAAAAGAACCCACCTAATGAGTCTAGGTTTAGCATCTTTCTTTTCCACAAGATATTTTATAGCAGCATGATCCGTGTGAACAGTCACTTTAGAATCAACAATGTAAGATCTGAATTTATCACAAGCAAACACCACAGCTAAGAATTCTTTTTCAGTAGTAGCATAATTTCGTTGAGCACTGTCAATAGTTTTACTAGCATAATGGATAACATTCAGTTTCTTATCAACTCTTTGTCCTAGAACAGCACCAACATCATAATCACTAGCATCACACATAATCTCAAAAGGCAAATTCCAATCAGATGGTTGAACAACAGGTGCAGTAATTAAGGCTTTCTTTAGTGTTTTGAAGGCTTCCATACAATCATCATCAAACACAAAGGGAATATCCTTTTGCAAATGATTCGTAAGACGCCTAGAAATTTTAGAAAAGTCTTTGATAAACCTCCTATAGAAACCAGCATCACCAAGGAAACTACGAATACCTTTGATATCTTTAGGACATGGCATTTTCTCAATTGCATCAACCTTGGCTTTGTCCACCTTAATGCCTGTTTCAGAAATTTTATGGCCCAAAACAATACCTTCGTTAACCATAAAATGGCACTTCTCCCAATTCAAGACAAGATTTGTTTGTTCACATCTTTGCAAAACTCAATCAAGATTGCTTAAACAATCATCAAAAGACTTTGCATAAACGGAAAAGTCATCCATGAAAACCTCAACAATCTTTTCACAAAAATCAGAGAAGATAGCAGTCATACATCTTTGAAAGGTAACAGGTGCATTACATAGACCAAAAGGCATACGTCTATAAGTGAAAGTTCCAAAAGGACAAGTAAAAGTTGTCTTTTATTGATCAGATTGTAAAACAAGTATTTGTGAAAAGCCAGAGTATCCATCAAGAAAGCAAAAATGTGTGTGCTTAGATAATCTTTCTAACATTTGATCAATAAAAGGCAGAGGGTAATGATCTTTTCTAGTTGCTTTGTTTAATTTTCTATAATCAATTACCATCCTATAGCCTGTGACAATTCTTTGTGGAATAAGCTCATTCTTATCATTAGGAACAACACTAATACCTCCCTTCTTAGGGACATAATGAGCAAGACTTACCCATCTACTATCAGCTATAGGATAGTTTATACCTGCTTCCAGAAGTTTCAATATTTCCATTCTTACCACTTCTTTCATCTTCAGATTTAACCGACATTGGTGATCAACTACGGGTTTAGCATCAGGTTCCATATTAATTTTGTGTTGGCATAAAGTGGGACTAATGCCCTTAAGATCATCAAGAGTATATCCAATAGCAGCTCTATGCTTCCTTAGAACTTTCAATAGTCTTTCTTCCTCATGTTCTAAAAGGTTAGCACTAATAATAAGAGGATATATCTTTTTCTCATCAAGATAAGCATATTTCAAAGTGTCTGGACATTGTTTTAATTCAAACACAGGATCACCTTTAGGTGGAGGAGGACCTTCTAGAGTTTCAATAGGCAAATTGTGTTTAAGTAGAGGTTGTTGTTCAAAAAAGATTCTAGCTATTTCATTTCTTTCACGCATATGCAAACCATTTTCATGGTCTAGCAAATATTGTTCCAAAGGATCAATAGGAGGTACAACAATAGAAGCAAGATCAATAATTTCATCCTTACTATGCAAATCTTTCTTATGAGGTTGTCTACTAAACTTGGAATAATTAAATTCATGAGATTCATCACCAAAGCTAACACCAACAGTTTGTTTCTCACAATCTATTTTAGCATTAACGGTGTTCAAGAAAGGTCTACCAAAAATAATGGGACAAAAGTCATCTTGTGGGGAGCTAAGAGCAAGAAAATTAGTAGGGTATTTTATTTTCCCACACAAGACTTCAACATCTCTAAGAATCCCAATTGGTGCTATAGTATCTCTATTAGCAAGTTAATAGTGACATCTATGCCTTCTATTTCAGCAGGTGCTATTTCATCTTTAATTTCTTGATATAAGGAAAAAGGAATAGCACTCACACTAGCGCCTAAGTCACATAACTCATGATAACAATGATCTCCTATCTTAACTGAGACAACAGGCATGCCAACAACTGGTCTATGTTTATCTTTTCCTTCAGGTTTGGCAATTCTAGAAGCTTCACCACAGAAGTAAATAACATGTCCATCAATATTATAAAACTAAGAGATCTTTAACCATAGAAACACTATGTTCAACTATATTTTTTCAGACGGTTTGGGTGTTCTAACATAACTTTTGTTAACCATAGTTGAAGCTTTAGCATGTTCCTTAATCCTAACAGGGAAAGGTGGGTTTTTAATATAAGCAATGGGAACAACTGGATCAACATTGTAAATGATAGTTTCTTCTTTAGCTTTCACCAGTTCTTTAACTTCTTCTTTAATAGGTGGCTGATATTTAAACCACTTCTCCTTAGGGAGATCAACATGAGTAGCAAAAGATTCACAAAAGGATGATACTATCTCAGAGTCAAGTCCATATTTAGTGCTAAACTTTTGAAAAGCATCGGTATTCATAAAAGATTTACACAATCAAACTTAGGTTCAATACTTGGCTCTTGACCTTCGTCGAGTTCCCAATCTTCAGAGTTGTGTTTAATTCTTTCTAAAAGATCCCACCGGAATTCAATAGCCTTCTTCATAAAAGAACCAGTGCAAGAAGTATCGAGCATGGTTTGATCATTATGAGAAAGTCGAGCATAAAAGTTCTGAATAATAATTTCTCTTGAGAGCTCATGATTGGGGCATGAATATAACATTGACTTAAGACTCCCCCAAGCTAGAGCGATACTTTCTCCTTCACGAGGCCAAAAATTATATATATAATTCTGATCATGATGAACTAGATGCATAGGATATTTTTTTGATGAAATTCCAATTTCAAACGATTCCAATTCCAAGATCCAATATCATCGCATAGCCTATACCATGTCAATGCTTTTCCCTTCAAAGATAAAGGGAAAACCTTCTTCTTAGCTTCATCTCTGGGCAAACCTGCAAGCTTAAACAATCCACAAATTTCATCCACATATATCAAGTGCATATTAGGATGTTCGGTTCCATCTCCTGCATAAGGATTAGCTAGCAGTTGTTCTAACATACCCGAAGGAATTTCATATTCAATATTTTCAGTAGGTGCATCAGGTTGAGGGGTAACTAATTGTGGTTCCGGTCGAGCTGAAGATACCCCGAACAAACCCCTCAAAGGATTGTTTTCCATAATAACAAGTGACAATAAATTTCAGCATGTAGTAATAATGTTTCCTTACCAATTCCCACTTACCAAGGGCGCTTCACTCCCCGGCAACGGCGCCAGAAAATGGCCTTGATGACCAACAAGTATATGGGGTCAATTATAGCCTTTTCGATAAGTAAGAGTGTCGAACCCAACGAGGAGTAGAAGGAAATGACAAGTGGTTTTCAGCAAGGTATTGTCTGCAAGTGCTAAAATTGTAAGTAGCAAAATAGTTTGATAGCAAGATAATTTGTAACGAGCAAGTAAGGATAGTAGTAACAAAAGTGCAGTAAGGTAGCCAAATCCTTTTGGGGCAAAGGACAGGCCAAAATGGTCTCTCATGATAAGTAAAGTGTTCTTGAGGGTACACGGGAATTTCATCTAGTCACTTTCATCATGTTGGCTTAATTCGTGTTCGGTACTTTGATAATTTGATATGTGGGTGGACCGGTGCTTAGGTGTTGTTCTTACTTGAACAAGCCTCCTACTTATGATTAACCCTCCCGCAAGCATCCGCAACTACGAGAAAAGTATTAAGAATAAATTCTAACCATACCATTAAACTTTTGGATCCAATTGGTGCCTTACGGAATATCGCATAAACTGGGATTTAAGCTTCTGTCACTCTCGAAACCCACCATCTAATAACTACTACACAATGCATTCCCTTAGGCCCAAATATGGTGAAGTGTCATGTAGTCGACGTTCACATGACACCACTAAGAGAATGACAACATACATATCATCAAAATATCGAACACATATCAAGTTGACATGATTACTTGCAACATGATTTCTCCCGTGACCTCAAGAACGAAAGTAACTACTCACAAATGATAAACATGCTCAAGATCAGAGGGGTATTAAATAGCATAATGGATCTGAACATATAATCTTCCACCAAATAAACCATATAGTAATCAACTACAAGATGTAATCAACACTACTAGTCACCCACAAGCACCAATCTATAGTTTTGATACAAAGATTAAACACAAGAGATGAACTAGGGTTTGAGAGGAGTTGGTGTTGTTGAAGATGTTGATGAAGATAGCCCTCCCCAAGATGGGAGAGTTGTTGGTGATGATGATGGCAATGATTTCCCCCTTCATGTGGGAAGTTCCCCCGATGGAATCGCTCCACCGGAGGGCAAAAGTCCTTCTGCCCAAGTTTCGCCTCGAGGCGGCGGCGCTTCGTCCCGAATGTCCTCTCCTTCTTTTTTCTAGGTCAAAGATGGGCACTGGCGGTGGGCCGAGGAGGGCATCACCCACCAGGACGCGCCTGGGCCTCCTGGCGTGCCCAGGTGGGTTATGCCCACCTGGTGGCCCCCTCTGGTACTTATTGGCTCCAATAATTCTTAAATATTCCATAAAAAATCCTCGGGAAGTTTCAGCTCATTTGGAGTTGTGCAGAATAGGTAGCTTGACGTAGCTTTTTCAGGTCCAGATTTCCAGCTGCCAGAATTCTCCCCCTTTGTGTATACCTTGCATATTACGAGAGAAAAGGCATTAGAATTACTCCAAAGAGCATTATTATACAATAAAACAACATAAATAACAGTAGGAAAACATGATGCAAAATGGACGTATCACTCTACCACCACTTCCACTCACATGCTCCGCCGTGGTCAACCACTCGTTCGCCTTAGCCACCATTTTTCTCTGCAAACTCCTCTGGTCTACCAAGAAGTGAAACCAGAGACATGTCTTATGAAGGCAAACAACAAAAGATGGATGTTTTGTCTCTGTGTGGAGGGAGGGGGTTGAAAATAATTTCTTCCATCTAAGCCCCTCCCACCCAAAAAAAATCCTTCAATGATCTTTCTTGGGCTTGGGTGAGAGCGTGGCGCGCCCGACATAAATGTAGAGCCTTATACATTGATTAGTCAACTATATCAATTGAATTCAAATATGATGTATTATAATATGAGTTCCCCTGAGTGATACCCTATCAACCCGCCATGCAGAAGCACGCGGATAGACCCAACTTACACAGACAATCATAGATTAGACAGATATATAATTAACCATGTGTTAACTAAGGATAGTCTCTGCTTATCCAACTTACATGTGGTTACCATCTTGCAAACCAATATCTCCATTCCCTCTAAACAAAATGTATACCAGGTAATCATGGCTGACGTCATCATTGTTGGTTTACAACTAGTGGGAAAGAAAGGAAAAAGTGCATGGAGAAGAAGCTCAAATGTCGACCCTATAATTTTAGGCTTTGGCACTAAACTATGCTCGTCTGGATGCACTATAGTTGTCCCGGGAAAAAGAGGTCAGGTGGGCACACCCACTCATCGGAACCCAAAAGCTCAATATTGACGCTTCTTTTTCATATGAAGATGATTATGGGTCTTGCCGTGCTATGATCTAGATGACGTTGGGCACTTGGTGGCGGCGGAGAATCATTTCTTTGCCTCGACGATGAACCCCACCCCCGAGACGATGACACTCAAACATGGCCCTATGGGAATCCAACGGTTAATTGTCTACCCCGACTGTCTTGAACTGGTGGACTGCATGAAGAGTTGAACGGGGTTAGCACCCGTGTGATGACGAGCATCAATGACTGGTTTGAAGCGTGCAAGGATTTTTGGGAAGGTATATTTTTAGCACTGCACGCGTGAAGCTAGTCGCGTGGCTCGAGAGCTTGCCAGATTAGCTAAGATTATCACCCGAAGTTGTGGTTGAATAATCTTCCTTCCTCTATTCTCTCGTTAGTTGTTGATGATGTATTCCTGTTTGAAATGAAATAAAGTAGTGACAGATGTTTTTCCTAAAAGGAATGTCCATTCTCTCTCTCTCTCTCTCTCTCT
The DNA here is from genome assembly GCF_002162155.2 of Triticum dicoccoides. Classification (NCBI taxonomy): domain Eukaryota; kingdom Viridiplantae; phylum Streptophyta; class Magnoliopsida; order Poales; family Poaceae; genus Triticum; species Triticum dicoccoides. The sequence continues at coordinate 569,954,481 of NC_041385.1, read as the reverse complement.
CTCTTTCTCGGGTAACCAGGCGGTCACATCCCTTCCGGGTGTATATATGTACTGTTACTCATAAGTATTACTAACACATACTTCCTCCGTTTTGATTTACTTGTCGTGCGTGTAGTACACTGGATATTTTGCAAAAAAAAAAAACTCGTACTTTCAAACACCTAACAAAACGGCCCCGTCTCCTTCCTTCGGCCTCCGCCCTTCGCCCATGTGTCTCCTGGGTCAGGCATAGTCGGATTCCGCCACCGTGCTAACGACTCCGCCGCTCGCAGCCCACCGGTCTCGATTCCCTCACCGCCCACCTAGTCTTGATTCCGTCACCGCCCACCCGGGACACAGCTCCACGAAGGCGAGCTGGTCTTGATTACACAATAGCAAAATTGCCATCACGGCATCTAAATCGGGACGGAGGGAGTGGTTGATTCATTTTCTTTAACACAGTTGATACATTTGTTTTTTTTTCGAAGGGAGTTGATTCATTTGTTACTTGTGAATTGTGTGTGCAATTTACTCTTCACAACATAGTGGTTGCCCGGAGCCAGACCCTGGCAACCGCCGTACTGAAACAGGCGGATAAACCCCAACCCACCCACCAAACAAACGTCGTGCCACTGAACCGAAGCCACAAAAGAGCGTGAAGGAGCATCAATCCAGCAGAGGAGTGGGAGCGAGCGGGCGAGGCGCAATAAACGTGAGAAGTCGAATCCAGCGAGCAGATCAAAGCGAGCGATAGCCCCCGGAGAATTCCCTATCGGGAGAGGCCGAGTCCCAATCTTCCGCGGCAATGTCCAAGGCGCAGCTGAACCAGCTGTGCCAGCAGCGGCGGTGGCCGGCGCCGGACTACACCCACCGGAGCGAGGGGCCGGCCCACTCGCTGAGGTTCCGCGCCACCGTCACCGTCAACGGCGAAGTGTACCACTCGCCGGACGACGGCGACGGGTTCAGCACGGCCAAGGAGGCCCAGAACCTCGCCGCCAAGGCCGCCTTCGAGCGCCTCTCCGCCCTCCCGCCCCCTCCCCCGCCGCAGTCCGGTGAGTGCCAGATCCCCCAGTTCCCTACTAGCGGGTACATCCGGGTCCTTGCGCGAACACTTCGTGGTCGGATTTTGGTTCCCAACTTTCGGTTTCAGGTTTTGTTCCCGAGTAGCGCCTTACTTGCACGATTCGTGGACGGCTGTTGGTTCAGGATTCATGAGTGCAGTTAGCGTCTTTCTGGTTACATCTAGTTCATGTCCACATTAGGTGCATTTTCTTTTCTTTTTGTCTGGGCCTGAACAAAGTGGTATCATCAACTGTAAAAAAGGCTTAAGCCATTTTGATAGCGATTGATATTGTAGTAGAAATGGATGGCTTACTGGCTATATTGAGATTCTAGTAGAATGGATAGTTTACTGGCTATTGAACCAGTACGATTCAACTTACACTGGTATTATTACCTCGCAAAAATAAAAACTTTACTGGTATTATCTTCACAGACAAATGGAAATGATGCTCAGTTTTACCAGCAGGAGTACAATGCATTCATATCGGTAGATAGATTCACTCACCAGCACACAATATCATTTGATTTGGTATTGATGGGGAGTTACTGCATTCAATTTCTCAAGGACATCCTGTTGATTTGGTAGCTATCTGATTCTGAAATGGTAGAAGTTTGGTGGCGCTATAACGAACATAGTGAATCTGCTCGGTGGAGCGTGTACACAGTAAGCTACAGAGAAGCTGTGTTGAACTCACTCGTTCCATGTTTGATTTTAATGTGGGCATATAACTGCCTACTTTTGAATAAGTTCTCTCTGTGTAGTAAGATCCTTATCGTAACTGACAGAAACGTCAATGATATACATGCTCACCTATCAGTAGTATTTTTTTTAGATTTTGTAAAACCATTCAACCGCATATAAGTGCCAACAAATATTATCAGTGTTCAGCTAAACCCCATATTGCGCTGTAGTTTATCCCTCTCGGAACTAGATACGAAGTTATTTCCTTATGACGAGTAAAAAGTTGCACATCTGTTGATACTTTAATTTCTGCATACATTGAACAGTAAAGGCACTTAAACCCCATATTGCGCTGTAGTTTATCCCTCTCGGAACCCCATATTCCTTCACTACCTATGTAACTATATAAATGTCTCTCATCCCTCAAATAGATTTTATTTTTACACCTCGCATGCTGCTGTGAAGTTCTTTATTCTTGCCACTAAAAAGGTTCTTGATATTCTTTCACACTTGTTTCTCTATATTTGCAGTACTAACTATTCTGTATGTTACAGAAACCCAACTTCCCTACAAGTCTCAGTTGCAAGTTTATGCTCAGAAGAGACATAAAGAATTGCCTTCATATGACACCATTCAAAGTGGTCCACCTCATGCACCTCTGTTCAGGTCTACAGTAACCATAGATGGGCGCAAATTTGAAAGTCCTCAAGACTATCACACAACAAAGGAGGCAGAATTTGCTGCTGCAAGAGTGGCTTTAATGTCATTGTGTCAAGAAGCGAACCCATCAGAGCAAATGCCGGTTGGTTGCACCTATTTTTTATTCCTATGGATGGCTTTAATTTGCACCAGATTACCTATGCATCAGCACTAACATCCTTCAGCATTTATCTGTATTATTAGTAAACGTGTTCTCCCATTTTACAATATTCAAGAACCGAGTAAAAACTGAATTGAAACTATTGACTTCATTTACACTGTGCGGAAACATTGTCAATTTTCGTCTAATAAAATACTCTACCTTTTGTAGGTTGGATCAGCTTCATGTATTTCTTTGCCTGGAATCCAGATTAATCATAAGCTTCAATTGCAAATGTATGCTCAGAAGAGAGGAAAACAACTGCCTTGGTATGACCGTATCCAGGAAGGTCCATCTCATGCACCTCGGTTGAAGTCAATAGTGACCATAGATGGGCAAACATTTGAAAGCCCACAGTATTGTCATACAATTAAGGAGGCGGAATATGCTGCTGCAAATCTTGCTCTGGTGTCCTTAGCCCAAGAAGTAAGCTCAGAGGAGCAATTGCTGGTTGCTCCAGTATTTAATTATGGACAAATTTCTTACCATCGCCTCACCTATTTATGATAACTAATCTAATCGCCATCATTTATCTGTATAACTGATAAACATATGATCCATTTTCTTGAATTGAATAGATTATTAGATAACACCTAGGACTAGGAGCAATGCAAAACGAATTGTTGCTGGTACATATTGGAACAGTGAAGTATATTGGATGACTTGGCTTTTGTAGTGAAATTTTAACAAAAGCAACCTTTTAAGGGGAACATAGGACAATGGCTTTTACATGGAATAGTTATGGAAGGGCATGCTATAGTTTCTAATATCTTAAATACTCCCTCCGTCCCAAAATAACTGTCTCAAGCTTAGTACAACTTTGTACTAGAGCTAGTACAAAGTTGAGACACTTATTTTGGGACCGAAGGAGTAGCTTGCACAGACAAAAATATTTCGTAAGGTATTTGCTGTATTAGTAAATACTAATTTGACGGACCGCTCTACCTTTTGTAGGTTCAAGCAATGCAATATACAAATCCCCGGCATGAATTAGCTGAGAAAGAAGGCTCGTCCTTGCCTGTCTGTAATACTTCATCAGATAATTTTAAAAATTCCTCCATCTCCAAATCAACTGTGCACACTCAAGGCGAAAGTTTTCAGGAGGGACCTGGTAACACTAAGAAGCAAAAACAAATGATGGTTGCTGCTTTTCAACCTTCCAAAGACAGTAAGTAATTTAAACTCCTGAAATGAAGCTTCATACTGGGACGAACTTGACGAGTATATTTTGGTGGTGTGTCAGATTAGAGAAATTTTAAGATGCCCCCAAATGATTAGGGACTACCAATTAATATTGATCTAATGGCTAAGATGATGTATTTGTTACCTTATAGAGGGTAAGAGGTCATTTTGACCTTATCAAGGGTAATGTTGTCTCTGCAATAGTTTACTCCATGTTAATATGTACTCCCTCCGTTCGGAATTACTTGTCACAAAAATGGATGTATCTACAACTAAAATAAATCTAGATACATTCATTTCTTGGACTAGTAATTCGGAACGGAGGGAGTAGGATTTAAATGGAAATTATTATGTAGGATGGACATGTTGATACACATTATTATGGCATAATCAAATCATTGATGGCATTAATGTTTGACATGCAGACCATATATGTAATAGAATGCATTATAACCTTTTTTAGTTCGTCCAAAACTAATGGATTGAGAGAGAAAATATTTAAATTTAACAAATGTCTTAAACTAACATGTCTGAATGGTAATGAATTACTATGGTTTATTCATGCCCTCAAATTTTATATCTTTGTTATATTTCTAATCAAGTGATGTATGTATTCCAAATTCATCATTTCATCGAGCTATTTACAAATTTGTGTCATTCAAATAGCCTGTCAAAATTATGACTTCCATTTTATCGCTCGACGAGTGTTTGCATACCATCCTGGGTACAATTTATTTAAGGAACACATCTCTAATCTCTTGCAAAGAGTTTGTCAAAATCATACGCCACACCGGCTATCAAAATCATACATGACACGTACTACACAGCTGTCTCTCTATTCATGAGCATTAGGAGGCACATTTGTCTATTCATTACTTATGGCTATGCAATCAAGCATTTCATTGTGGATAGGATGCATCGATTCAGACCAATTAATTGGAACGTGATCAAGATCCCATTGTAATCAATTGCCAGATTGTAACCATTTTTACCAGAGAAAGCTGGTTACCATTTGTTATGGAAGGATTCATGCCAATTATACATGCCTTACTAAATATGATACCGGTTGCCAGCATTATTTCGTTAAGGTCAAAACTAACCTCCCTCTATCAACGGCTCAGATTTAAACCTTATCTTACCTCTGGTGAGGTAAGGTGGAGCATCTTAAAAGAGCTCATCAGATCATTAGCTCCTTAAAACTGACAATAGGGAAATGGTCGGAGTACACTTTACCGTACCAACCCCTATGACTGGTTGTTTTGTGCCATCAGCCGTTTGTATAGTGCCAGTGTGAGAGGGAGGATGCTTAGTGTAAGATTCAAACACACAGGAGTTACTAGCAACATGCTTAGATGCTCCAGAGTCAAGAACCCACTCTGGAGCACTCTCATTAGTAGCAAGAGATGCTCTTTCCGGATTACCTTCATCACTGGAGGCCCAGTGAGCAAAGTCTCCATAGACAACATCATCTACATCTTTGCCTTTGGACGTCCCAGTGTCTCCTGCAACGGCCATGTGAGCCCTCTGACCCCCTGAGTGTCTTGAGTAGCCACCTCTACCTCTAGAAGCCTGGCCCCATGAGGTCTCTGAGTATCCACCTCTGCCTCTAGCACTTCTACCTCTGCCTGTTCCCCCTCTGTTATATCCCCTGCCTCTGCCACGAGTTGGACATTCTCTCTTCCAGTGACCTACCTCCCCACAGATATGACATTTGGTGGGATCTCCCCACTCCATGCGCTCAGTGACTGCAAATGTCGTAGCTGGCACAACCTTCATGTCTGCATGCTCAAGGGATAGGCGCACCTCCTCTTGAGTCATCGTTGCAATAGCCTCAGGAATGGTAGGCAGACTAGGTTGGTGCAACAGGGAAGCCTTCCTGCCATCAAAGCAACCTTTGAGGCCAGCCAAAAATTTCAGCACACGCCTGCGTGCCATCCACTTATGCCCTGACTCGATTGAAGCCGCGTCATAGAGTTCCAGGGGATCACAATTATCCTGGTCAGCCCACAGAGCCTGCAGTTCTGCCGCGTATGTCATCACTGACATGCCATCATCTTGGCGCAGCAACCTAATCTTGTCCTCGATCTGAGCAATGAGCATGACATTGCCCTTGCCAGAGTATTGAGTGGACAGAATCTTCCATATCTCAGCAGGTGAGGATAGCCCCTCCACAGAGCGTCCAATGGAGGGCACCACGGAGTTCAACAACCACACCATAAGTACAGAGTGGATGACCTTCCACCTCTTGCCCTCTGCACTACTCTTGTCCCTTGGTTCTACAACCGTGCCCAACAAATATCCATCAAGCTCCTTCTGCTCCACAGCCCACAAAGCCCTCCTGGACCAGCTCAAATAATTTGTTGCCCCCTCTAGCTTCATGTCCAGGGGCGACATTTCAAGCTTTTGAGCCACTTCCTGTCAAGGAATGATGGCCCCAGAGTTGGACTCCGCGAGGATCTTAGCGAGCTTCTCCAAAGCCTCGGCAAGACCAGTTGGTTCAGCCATCGTTTGGCGGGATGAGCAGCAACAGCAAAACTCAGCCTCGGAGAGTCTTTTTTCCCAAGGAGCACCACCACCACCACCACAACACCAAGCTCACAACAGCAAGTCCACAGAGAAAAAAAAAATCTCTGTAAAGCACACAAGCGGTCCAGCCAAGGCTCTTCCTGTTCCAGAACGAGCAGTCCAGCAGGCAACCACTCTTTCTTCCTCTGCCGCAGCACCAAGAAGCAGCCGAAAAGCACCAGCAGCTCAGCAAGCTCCCAGGAACAGCACAAGGCAGCAGCAGCTGCTGCAGTTCCTCCTCTGTTCAGCAGCACCAACAGCAGCAGCTCCCCGCCTCAGCCTGACTCGCACGCAGCCCAAATCCGCTGCCGCCTTCTTCCTCCTCCTCCTCTTCTTCCCGCCGCAGCCGCCTGCACAGCCCACAGCAGCCCTCCTCGGCCGCCCCCTTCGCAGCTAGCCACCCCAGGGACACGAAGCAGGACAAGAGGAAGCAGCTCCCTCCCGGCCGCGTTGCAGCTCCTCGAGCCCAGCCCAGCCGCCGCCGCGCGCACCACAGCAGACCCGCCGCCTCACGCACGCACGAGCCTCCTTTCTCGCCTGACCCCGCTGGGCCCCACCGCCGCCTCTCCAGCGAGGGACTACGCCGCCACCTTCGTCGCCTGGCTCGATACCATGTTGAATCGGGAGATGGGTACCTTCACACAGCGCCTCCCCTCCTGTCTTGTTGCCTGCGTGAGTGTGTGTCTTAGATGTGGCGGCTCTCACGGGACAGGGGGAAGAGGGGCTCCTCTTCTAGGTCAGCACCTCTCATGGGCTTGGGCCCAAGAGACAGATCTTGATGGGCTAAGGCCCATACCGGTTCAACATGTATGTATTCCAAATTCATCATTTCGTCGAGCTATTTACAAATTTGTGTGATTGAAATAGCCTGTCAAAATTATGACTTCCATTTTATCGCTCGGCGAGTGTTTGCATACCATCCTGGGTACAATTTATTTAAGGAACACATCTCTGATCTCTTGCAAAGAGTTTGTCAAAATCATACGCCACACCGGCTATCAAAATCATACATGACACGTACTACACAGCTGTCTCTCTATTCATGAGCATTAGGAGGCACATTTGTCTATTCATTACTTATGGCTATGCAATCAAGCATTTCATTGTGGATAGGATGCATCGATTCAGACCAATTAATTGGAACGTGATCAAGATCCCATTGTAATCAATTGCCAGATTGTAACCATTTTTACCAGAGAAAGCTGGTTACCATTTGTTATGGAAGGATTCATGCCAATTATACATGCCTTACTAAATATGATACCGGTTGCCAGCATTATTTCGTTAAGGTCAAAACTAACCTCCCTCTATCAACGGCTCAGAATTAAACCTTATCTTACCTCTGGTCATTAGATCATTAGCTCATCAGATCATTAGCTCCTTAAAAAAGGAAATTCCTGAACCTAGTTGATAGTAGTACTTCCCAATAATCCTTCCCCTAAAACAGAAATCCTTTAAATGACAGTATTACCACCAGCCTATGCCTAATGTACCATTTGTTGTATGCCCTCCACTATGAAAATGATAAGAGTCAATAACGAGACTAATCTGATTTCTCTAAGCATAGCCTCAATAGCTCCCCAACCATTTTTTTGCTATACTTCTACTTGTATGCGATGCTTTAAAATTATGCTCTGCATATTGCTTTGTGGATTATATTTAAAGGTTTCTATATTCAATTGCTCCCACCTTTTTTTTTCTCTTGAATGCACAATCTCTCGTGGAACTTTTGTGCATGGCCACCAACATTTTTTCTTTCTTCTAGTAGGGTCACAGATGCAACAAGGAACCGAAACCCTCACTGAGCAAGAGGTCAAGACTGTAGAATCTGATTCTTCATTTCCCCAAGTATCAATGGGAACAAGTGACGGGCAGAATGACTCTAATGCTAGTGAGTTTTCTGCCTACCTTCCTATCTTGTTTTTAAGAAAAAGCTTCCTCTTTCTTTTTCTACATACTATTGACATGTGATGAAACCTCAGTAGACTTCTTCTGAACCAGCTTCTGGTCCACGTTCCTGTTTATAATGTGATTTCCGTAAGAAACACATGACCCATATAACAGAATTTTTATGTGACAAGTAAACTGCGGGAGATGTGTTTACATACTAATAACATGTGAATTTTATATTGTTATCCATCATGCATGTTTCACAAGTTCTCTGTTCTACAGTTTGGACAGTTCACTGATCATGCAATCGTAGATCTTGTTTTGGACATTGTAGCAATCCAAATGAACTATACCTTTTCTGTTGATTGTTATCTTGTATGTATGTATTTGATGTCAATGATTGTGTCATACTGCAATATGAGTTTGTATTTGCTTGTAGTTGATATCAATGATTGTGTTTCTCTTTGTATCTATTTATCTTGGCTGTTCCATCTATTGACTCATATGGTTTGGCCATTTTGCAGCTGAGCATGATTCTTGCTCTGTTGGCTCCCGTATTGATCTTCCTGTTGCTGACAAAACACAATCTCTTGATGAACCTATCAAATCTGGCAGTATGGAAAATGTTAAACCAGCTGCTCCAGAGCCAAGCATCAAGGCTGAAGTAATCGACTTGACACAAGAATGCAGGTCACCCCCGTTAGTTTCAGTGCCACCAACTGATATGCTCAACCTTGTGGCAACAACAAGTACAGTGCCTGTTGCTTTACAATCTCCTGTTGAAACTATCCAGCCTGTCAAGATGGAAAATGATAAACCAGCCATTCCAGAGCCAAGCACCGAAGCTGAAGTAATGGACGTTGCAGATCCAAGTGCTGAGGCGGAAGTAGACGTTCCAGAGCCAAGCATCAAGGCTGAAGGAATGGACGTTGCAGAACCAAGCGCTGAGGCTGAAGTAGACGTTCCAGAGCCAAGCATCGAGGATGAAGTAATGAACTCAACTCCAGAACACACATCTCTCCCCTTGGGCTCAATGCCACCAACCAATACTTCCAACCTTGCGGCGAAAGCAACTGCAGTGCCTGTTGATTCTGCCCGATGCAGTTACTCGATGTCAACTAACCGAATCCAGATCTACCCATGCCGTCCTGACCTGAAATTACCAGAGGGGGCGACCGTGCTTCCCTTTAGTGACGGCAAGTGGGTGGCCGTGAGCTTACCTTTACCTTGAACCCTGAAGGTATTCTTAGCTTAGTGTCCCTTGATTTATCAGTCTCCTTTGCTCTCTGCTAAGTTGTTTTCTGTGTCCAAACCCAAAATGCAGGTGGTAGCACCGCGGCTTTAGGTCCATAAGAGATGGAGCCAGCCGATGCACCTGTCATGTCGTAGGTTGTAGTTTCACCCCGAGTTTAGTTCCACGCCCCTCCCGTGTTCTGCTAGTAAAGTTGGCGAATCGTATCCTCACCGCAACTCTAATTATTCTCCTGGGACATCGTTATTATATTGATGTAAGTTATGCTATCTAGCCGATGGTACTGAGCTCGACCATCTCACTGAACCTGGATTTGTGTTGTTGCCAAGTTGTCACTTTTAATTTAGAAGACTACGAACTTTATTGGGACCATTCGGAGTTTTGATCTTGAGCTTGCTCTCTGGTTGGCTTTCTATTTTGTTTAGACGGGCCTCTGATTGTTGATATGCCGGTCGGCCTTTGCTCTCTCGAGGCATGTTGCACGATTTCTTCTTCTTTCTTCCATTGCTGTATTTGCATTCATAGCGCTGTGTGGTCTATTCTAGAGACACGTCATTGCTGAATACCCTAGAAAGACTCGAGAGTTTTAACTGGCCACACTTCTAGCTAGTTAGTCTTGAGTTCCTCTGGGGATCCTCTCCTTCCACTTCCCAATGTCCAGCGTGGAAAGCGTGCGCGCATCCACATCCCGGAAGATCAGCTGCGACGAAGTGCAAGAATTGCTAAAGTTAACAAGGGACTGCCATCATCTTATGTGCAATGCGTGCAACGTGTTCTCATGGCCAGATTGGGCTTCTGCCACTTGGACGACGAGCCATCTGTGGACTGCTTGGCCAGATATGCTGATCTGTTCAAAGACCCGCTGCCCCCATCTAGCATTGATGCGCTAACTAAACTATTTGCTCTGGAGCCGTTTGCGCCGGCGGAGCCATCTGTGGACTGCTTGGCCAGATAATGCTGATCTGTTCAAAGACCCGCTGCCCCCATCTAGCATTGATGCGCTAACTAAACTGTTTGCTCTGGAGCTGTTTGCGCCGGCGGTGCCGACTTTGTTGGCGTACTGAGGGTGCGGTCTCTTGATAGTGGGTGTGGGCCTTTCTGATGTCGATGAATTGTTGCAATCATAATGTGCTCGTGTGGAACGTCAGTGGGTTAAATAATCCAAGTCGTGTCGCTGTTATTCGCTCCATCGTGGAGGACGCCAACGCCTCTGTTGTTTGCTTCGTTGAGTCTAAATTGGCTACAATGGACAGGTTCGCCATATCAAGGGTTCTCGGCGCGAGGTACGACTCCTTCATTGCGCTGCCTGCCGTCAACACGGCTGGTGGCATCATTGTTGCCTGGCAGTCCTCATTGGTCAGCGTCTCTTCATCTAGAGTTGACACGTTCTCGGTAACTGTGGAGCTCGGCTTGTTGGATGCCCCGAGCTGGAATCTCATTGTGGTCTACGGGCCAACAAATGACGAGCTGAAAGTGCAATTTCTTCAAGAGTTGCGTGATATCCGTGCGGATAGACCAGGCTTGTGGGCAGTAGCAGGTGATTTCAACCTCATCGTTGACGCCTCGGACAAAAGTAATGACCTGATCAATCGTCGCATGTTGGGGAGATTTAGGCGGCTGCTTAATGACCTACAGCTCAAGGAATCTGATCTGGTTGGGCGTCGGTACACATGGAGCAACGAGAGGAGGGCTCCTACTCTTGAAAGAATTGACCGATGGTTTGCATCCGTGGAATGGGATTTCGCCCATCAGAATCACCTTCTTCAGGCTCTATCCACATCGCTCTCTAACCATGGCCCGTTGCTGATGGCAACCAACGTCAATTTTCAGAGGAAGGGAAGGTTCCATTTCAGTCCTACTGGCCAAAGATTACTGGGTTCCAGGAGGCTGTCGCCGCGGGCTGGTTTTCCACTACGCCTTCATCGGATCCCTTCCTGGATCTGTTCTATAGGCTGAAAGCTACTGCTAAAGCCCTATCAGCGTGGAGTCAACGTTCCATAGGCAACATCAAGGAGCAAATTCAAATGGCGCACGAGATCATTCGCCTTATGGACGTGGCTATGGATCAGCGACCGCTTACCGATGCAGAGTTCTGGTTACATCGTCAACTCAAGAAGAGGATACTGGGACTGGCTTCCCTTCAGCGTACCATAGCCAGGCAGCAGTCCCGTCTTCTGTGGCTCAAAGAAGGCGATGCAAATACGGGTTTCTTTCAGTCTTATGCTAGTGCGCGTCGTCGACGGAATCACATTTTCAAGTTGCAAAAGGAAGGAGTGGAGGCCACAACTCAGCAAGCTATGGATGACCTTGCCGCGGCTCACTTTGGAAAGTTAATTGGTACTCCGGGGCATCGCCAGCACTGCTTAAATCTTCAGCACCTGGACCTCCCTCACGTGGACACCGCGCACCTGGAATGCGACTTCTCTGACAACGATATCTGGAACGCTATCAGCTCCCTGCCACCTGACAAAGCTCCGGGGCCGGACGACTTCTCCTTGCGTTTCTATCAGTCCTGCTGGCCAACAACCAAAGAGGTGGGTTGCAAAGCTATCCGCACGTTCAGCTCTGGTGATGGCCGTGGCATTGCTCGTTTAAATGAGGCTTACATCACATTACTGCCGAAGAAGCCAGGGGCAGTGGACATCAGGGACTTCAGGCCAATTAGTTTGGTTCATAGCATTGGGCAAATTGTCTCCAAAATCATGTCAATCCAGATTACTCCGCTCATGTCGCTCCTTGTGCACTCTAATCAAAGTGCGTTCATCGCAGGTCGCTCCATTGTGGACAATTTCTTATTGGTGCAGCAATCGATCAAGACTCTTCACCGGCGGCAAGTTCCTACAATCATGATGAAGATTGACATTGCTAAGGCCTTTGATTCTGTTAACTGGGCTTTCTTATTAAAGCTGCTCAAGCATCGTGGTTTTGGGCCAAAGTGGATTGCTCTCCTGGCTTGCCTTCTGTCTACGTCCAGTTCAAGTGTCCTGATCAATGGTAGCCCTGGCAAGGATTTCTGGCATGCTTGCGGGCTCCGGTAAGGTGATCCGGTGTCTCCTCTTCTATTCGTGATCGTCATGGACACGTTGACTGCCCTGTTTCGTAAAGGGGAGCAAAGTAATCTTTTCAAGCCGTTGTGCTGCTGGGGCATCAATCACCGCTTATCGGTCTACGTTGACGATGCAGTTTTGCTCATTCGGCCTGATGAGGTTGAAGCAGAGACAACCGTGCAATTTCTGACTGCTTTTGGGCACGCCTCTGGATTGTCTTGCAACATGGCAAAAAGCTCCATCTCGTTGATCCGTTGCAGTCAGGACGACATTCCTCAAGTGACTGCCATCCTTGACTGCTCCATCAAGGAATTTCCTCTAACCTATCTGGGGTTGCCGCTATCCGTTACACGACTGCCCAAGTCTGCTCTCCAACCTCTTATTGACAGAACTGCGGACTACTTACCCACCTGGAAAGCTCGCTATCTCCGTCGGGCCGGGAGACTTGTCCTAATCAACTCAACTCTAACTGCAGCTTCCATCTACTTAATGCTAGTGCTCGATCTGCCGGCGTGGTTTATTCTTGCATTGATAAGATCAGACATGGTTTTTTCTGGTGTGGACATAATGAGGCTAAAGGTGGGAACTGCCTAATCAACTGGAACCTGGTTTGCTCGCCTAAAGTGTATGGTGGACTCGGGATCCACAATCTAAGGTTACTGAATCAGGCCCTTCTTCTCAAGTGGCGCTGGTTCGAGAAGGTTGCAGACGAGAAGCCCTGGCATGGCCTTGACATTAATCTACCTGTTGAGGTTGACAGCATCTTCAGTGCTGGATTACATTGCTTGCTTGGGAATGGCAACAACATCAGATTCTGGACAGATCCTTGGCTGAACGGTGCTAGTGTTCAGTAACTCGCCCCGTCTCTGTTTAAGTTTGTTCGGCCTATTGCCATGCAACAATCTGTTGCCGATAGTCTGCCAAATGGGGCGTGGATGACTGATCTACGTGGGAACCTTGACATACATGCCATTGCATGTGCATTGTTAGGCTTAACTTTGCCGTTCTTGTTAGGCTTAACTTTGCCGTTTGTATTTTTGTTTATGCTGCTTAGCTTGAGAAACGATCTTATATCATGGGACGGAGCGGAGGGAGTAGATAATTGCATGTGCATTGCAGCATTGCAATAGGATGTAGATAGTAGAGAAAACAAATCAAAACAGAGAGAAAATGAGAAACGAGCGTAAGGTTGAACAAAAGTAGAACACTGTTTTTCTTTAAAAAAAATAGCAGACAAGTAAAAAAAAGCACCTACTTATGTGAAATACATAAATAGGCTGTTGATAGCTAGGAACGCCCTAAAAAGGTTCATTTTGGACTCTTCCAATTTTGGTACTAGCAAAAGAGTCCGTGTGTTGTTACGGGAGGAAAAAATACACTCCGCTAACCCAATAATCATGAGTCAAGGCCCTAATAGGTTAGGTCTTTTTTTTTAACACATGACATCCCATCTGTGTTGTCACTTATCCTCTTTTTCATCCTCGCCGCCGGTGGTCACAGAATCACATGACATTTGAATGTTATCAATCCTAAGACGTCTCTCTCCCTCTCAGCATGTGATGGGAAATTTCTTTTTTTTTTCATGTGAAGTTTTGACTAGGCGTGCATGTGTGGCTGTGGATGGTTTCTTTCATCTTAAATCCTGATTTTGCTAAGGTGTTCATTTTTAATCTAGATTGGTACTAGTATGAAAGAAAGACGGATCATGCGCTATTGATTAAGTTTACACCTAAATAGCATTTTAAATTTGGTTAATAGGTAAATAATATCATATTCAGATTGTACACATTTTTCTAATCAAATTTCATATATAACATGTTAAATTTGAAGTTAGGATTTAAAAAATGTGGATATTTTAAAAATAATTTGATATGTACCGTGGGTTTATTAACTCAATTGTTAGGGGATTTCCTGTAAAATAAAAAAACCGACTTAAAACTGGTCTACGAATTGATTAATAGAAACATTAGGGAATTTAATGCTAAAGCAAAAATCTAACAAAAACTGAGCTACGAGTTGATTGCCAGAAACATTAGGGGGTTTTCTACAAAATAACATGATGGACTAAGAATACCTATTTTATTTATTAGTATAAATAAGGTACAGATAGATTGTATTTCAATTTCACGCCAGCATCTAGCAGGTTGATCAACAGATCCCTCGGAACCCTACCTGGAGGCTATTTGCGCTCAAACACTACTGGTCGACTATATTATATTTCAGGTCGGCATGTGGCACGTAATCGACGGATCCCCAGAAGAGCCCGAGAGCTACTTGCCCCCAAACGCCATTGGTTTGTTGTATTATATTTTAGGATGGCATATAGTAGGTTGATCGACGGATCCCCCAAGAACCAAGTCTAGGGACAACTTGCGCCCAAACGCCACTGGCCGACGGAATTATACTCCATCCCGAGTTGGAATAAGAAGAGCGAGCTAGTTCCTGAAGGAGATTCTCGACCCTCGGGTCGGCCTTCAAGCCAGGCTTGAGTCTCGGGGGCTATTGCATCGGCATTTTAATTAAAATTGTAAGTGCAAGCTAGAATCTTGTAACGCCCCGGATTCGATGCGTCAGGTGTCTGCTAGTTATTCGCCATAGTTGCCATGTCATTTTTTTGCGTGTCGCATTTTGTCATGTCATCATGTGCATTGCATTGCATACGTGTTCGTCTCATGCATCTGAACATTTTCCCCGTTGTCCGTTTTGCAATCTGGCACTCCTATGTCATCCGGCGTCCCCCTTTTGTCTCTTGTTGTGAGCGGGTGTTAAACTTTCTCGGAATGGCCTTGGTACACCACCGGTAGACCGCCTGTCAAGTTTCGTGTCATTTGGAGTCCGTTTGATACTTCAACGGTTAACCGAGTTAGCCCAAAACCCCCCTTCTCTTTGCAGCCCAGCCCCTCTTCACCACAGCCTATGAGCCCATCCAAACCCCCTCCATGCTCTCGTTCGTTCGATCACGATCATGTGGGCGAAAATTGCACCTCATTTGGACTCTCCTAACTCCCTCTACCTATTAATAGGTGCATCCCCCCGAATTTTCGCGCAGATGAACCCTAACCCTCTCCCTCCTCGCGCCGCCGGACATGTCCGCCTGCAGCCGAACGCGTCCGCCGCCGCGCCCCAGCCACTCCCGGGCCGCCACGTGGCACCCCGGCCACCCGCGCCGCGCCGGCCTGCCCGGGCCCGAGGCCGGCTCCCGCGGCCCGACTCCGCGCCGCCGACCGCCCACGTCTCCGCCGCCGACCACCGCCGCGACGGCTGTGCCACGCCGCCTCGCGCCCTCCAGTGCACCCCGCCGTCGCCCGTGGACGCCGCCGCCTTTGGGGACCGCGCCGTCCCGGATCCGGCACCCCCCTCGCCGGCCCCCGCTCCGGCGACCTTCTCTTCCCCATCTCCGGCCGTCTCCCCCGTCTCCGGCGTGTTCCCCGGCGAGATCCGCCTCGCCTCGAAATCCGTGCAGATCTGAGGTTGACCCCGAGATTCCTCTAAGTCCTTAATTTTCTACATTATGTGGCTCTGTTCAACGCATCATATCTCCTTGCATACTGCTCCATTTCATGCGCATGATATATCAAAATGTTCATCATGAGATGATCTACATTTCATTCCATTGTGTCATGTTTTTTTGGATCCATCTTGATGCCTGAATCATCGTTGCAAGAGTGCTATATGATGTTAACTGATGTCTGTTAACAGAACTTGATGATTTGTCATTTTTTGCATTTTGTGTGTGCATCCTATGAGCTTGATGTCTACATGTGTTTTGATATACATAATGCCATCTTTACAGGGGTGCAATCCATGTATTTTTGTAAGTCTTGTAGTGAGTGCATCAAGCTTGTGAAGTATGGTACTTGATGTTACTGTTTTGCTAGGCTGAATCTGTTATTTTGTGATGCTATGTCAACCTGCTGATACAAGTCATTCTATGCATAATCTGGAGATGTTCACTAAGGATGTTTTGTTATACATGTCATGCTCTATCCATCCATGCCCCTGGTTGCATTTATAGCCTTCTGTAGCTTGTCGTAATCTTGCTCTCAAATTGCTAAATAATGTTGCTGTCAGCCTGTTAACTTTAAGTTCAGTTTTGCAATGAGCTTTGCTAGTGATCCATGCACCCTATGAACTTGTTATTGACAGGATTAGCTTCATAAACATGTCTTCTTACTGTTGGTTACCTTGTAATGCCATGTATTGCTCTGTGGTGAGTGGTACAAGCTCACCAACATGCCTACTTATCGTTGTTCCTGCCATGTTTGAATCTGTCATATCATTTGCCATGTTTACATGGGTGCCACCATATCTTCTGATCCTTTTTGGCTCATGGTCAGTAAGGGACTTTTGTTCTATGAAATTAGTAGGTTCATGCCATGCCTTTTTTTGCCATTAAAAGTTCGCGTAGCATGTTGTTTGATAGCTCTAAACATTGCAACCTGATATTATTTCTGCTAAGCCTGTAAACTGTTATTATTTGCAATCTTGCCATGTGTTTTTGAGCATGTTCTATTGATTTCTGGAGATAGCTCAGTGTTCATGTTTTATCATGCTTTACCTGTACATCATGTCCATGCCTTTTGTTATCATGTTGAGCTGCTGTAGCATATTGTTTTGATGCTTGCAAGATGCCTAGTTGCTGTTTTGGACAGATTGTTGTTATGACTTGTATAGAGTGTATGTGTTGAACCGTTGCTTCTTTTGAGTGTGCTCTATATGAAACTTGCTTAGAATTGCATGTAGTTTCATATTATCATATTGCATCCTTGTTTTGAGGTGTTTGCTTGATGTTTGTATGCATTTTGCATCAATGCCATGTTTAACTTGTTTTGCTCATATCTTCTAGGCCGTAGCTCCGAATTAAATGAACTTTATATGTAACTTGACTAGAATCTCGTGTAGATCATCTTGGTGCATCTTAACTTGCTTTTTAACAACTTGAACATAAGGTTTATTCAGATCTGGACCAATTTCAAAATTTGCATATGAGGACTTACCGGAATTGTTATATGTTGTTTCCGGCCTCATTTAAACTTGCTTTGATGTGTTGCTCTTGTATGCATCATCTCTTGCCATGAGTAGCTTCATGTAGCCTTGTCATGCATCATACTTGGTTGAGCATCATGTCTTGTTTATGTGTGGTGTGTTTACCATGTTGTGTGCTTCTTCTCGATAGTTCCCGTTTCGTTGCGATCGTGAGGATTCGTTCGTCTATGCTTGGTTCGTCTTCGTGGCTTCATCTTCTTCATGGACTCGTTCTACTTCCTAGCGGGATTTCAGGCAAGATGACTGTCACCTTGGATCTCATTACTATCATTGATATGCTAGTTGCTTCATTCTATCGCTTTGTTGCGCTACCTATCTTTTGCTCTTCAAGCCTCCCAATTTGCCATGTCATCCTCTAACATTTTTCACCCTTCCTAGCAAACCATTGCTTGGCTATGTTACCGCTTTTGCTCAGCTCCTCTTATAGCGTTGTTAGTTGCAGGTGAAGTTGAAGATTGCTCCATGGTGGACAGGATTATGTTGGGATATCACAATATCTCTTATTTAATTAATGCATCTATATACTTGGTAAAGGGTGGAAGACTCGGCCTTATGCCTGGTGTTTTGTTCCACTCTTGCCGCCCTAGTTTCCGTCATATCGGTATTATGTTCCCGGATTTTGCGTCCCTAACGTGGTTGGGTGATTTATGGGACCCCCTTGACAGTTTGCTTTGAATAAAACTCCTCCAGCAAGGCCCAACCTTGGTTTTACCATTTGCCTCACCACCACCTACTTTTCCCTTGGGAGTAATTAACCCAAGGGTCATCTTTATTTTAGCCCCCCCCGGGCCAATGCTTCTCTAAGTGCTGGTCTGAACCAGAGCCACTTGCAGCGCCACCTCGGGGAAACTTGAGGTCTGGTTTTAGTTGTACGTAGTGTTCATCCGGTGTTGCCCTGAGAACGAGATATGTGCAACTCCTATTGGGATGTCGGCGCATCGGGTAGTCTTGCTGGACTTGTTTTGCCATTGTCGAAATGTCTTGTAAACCAGGATTCTGAGACTGACCGGGTCTTCCTGGGAGAAGGAATATCCTTCGTTGATCGCGAGAGCTTATCATGGGCTAAGTTGGACACCCCTGCAGGGTATAAACTTTCGAGAGCCGTGCCCACGGTTATGTGACAGATGGGAATTTGTTAATGTCTGGTTGTAGATAACTTGACACCAGATCCGAATTAAAACGCATCAACCGCGTGTGTAGCCGTGATGGTCTCTTTTCGGCGGAGTCCGGAAAGTGAACACGGTTTTTGGGTTATGTTTGACGTAAGTAGGAGTTCAGGATCACCTCTTGATCATTGCTAGCTTCACGACCGTTCTGTTTGCTCTCTTCTCGCTCTTATTTGCGCATGTTAGCCACCATATCATGCTTAGTCGCTGCTGCAACCTCACCACTTTACCCCTTCCTTTCCCATTAAGCTTTGCTAGTCTTGATACCCATGGTAATGGGATTGCTGAGTCCTCGTGGCTCACAGATTACTACACCAACAGTTGCAGGTGCAGGTTATGCGATGATCATGATGCGAGAGCGATGTTTACTTGTTTTGGAGTTCTTCTTCTGCTTCTTCTTTGATCAGGGGATAGGTTCCAGGTCGACAGCCTGGGCTAGCAGGGTGGATGTCGTTTGAGTTTCTGTTTGTGTTTCATCCGTAGTCGGATGTTGATTTCTTGTAAGATGTTGATGTATTCTTCGGGCGTTTGTGCCTTATGTATGTATTCCCAACTGTTATGTAATGGTTTGATGTAATGATATCCACCTTGCAAAAGTGTCTTCAAGATGCGCTTCTATCCTTGGTGGGACCTTCGAGTTCCTTTAGGATAGGGTCACATCTTGGGCGTGAGAAATCTGTGGATATTCGATCCAAAGGTCGACAATTCCATCCAACCTGTGAGCCTTCCATCCAGGCCTGAGTCTTCTGGGCTACTGAATGGCCTTTTTTAAGCGCAAAAGGCTGGATTCTGATAAATTCAATCCCCCGGTCGGCCATTTTGCCTGACTTGAGTCTCGCGGGCTACCGCATCCCACACTAAGTCATAGTTATAGAGATTTGCAACCTAGTTTCATTGAAAACTGCCTGCAGCTCGGGGGCTACTCGATGGAGGTTGCAAGAAAAATAAAAAAGGACAAAAAGTCTACGGTGCTTGGCAGGAAAACATTTCTGCGGGGCCAGCCATATTCATCAATGATTCAAGACCAGAGTGGTTCATCCGACTTCAGGAGCAGGTCGGCCGAGAGGGGTCGACAACGAGCATTCACTTTTAAGGGATATTCAAAGAACCAGTTTCAACCTAAAAAATTGAGAAGACGGTGTCAAAGATCGGTGTCGATCACGATGCCGCCAAGCTTGATGTCCAATTCAGAGGCTACTAATGGTGTTATGGCTTGGTGCTACTTGTGAGCTGTGTTGGGATTTCCTCAAAGAGAAGAGGATGATGCAGTATAGTAGAGATAAATATTTCCCTTAGTTAAGAACCAAAATTATCAATCCAGTAGGAGAACCACACAATACCTCACTAACATCACATGCACATAAAATAACAAATACTTGCACCCAACGCGAACAAGGGGTTGTCAACCCCATGGCGGTTAATTGCAAGGATCAAATTTTTTATGGGTAGATAGATAAATAAAACACAAAATAAAATAAAGTAAATAAAATTGCAGCAAGGTATTTTTGGTTTTTGATATATGACGAAAATAGACCCGGGGGCCAAAATTTTCACTAGAGGCTTCTCTCTTGAAAATATCATACGGTGGGTAAACAAATTACTGTTGGGCAATTTATAGAAAAGCGTATAATCATGACGATATCCAAGGCAATGATCATGTATATAGGCATCACGTACGAGGCAAGTAGACTGACTCCTGCCTGCATCTACTACTATTACTCCACGCACTAACCCCTATCCAACATACATTCAGAGTATTAAGTTCATAAAGAACGGGGTAACGCCTTAAGCAAGATGACATGATATAGGCAAAGTAAACTCA
The DNA here is from genome assembly GCF_002162155.2 of Triticum dicoccoides. Lineage (NCBI taxonomy): Eukaryota > Viridiplantae > Streptophyta > Magnoliopsida > Poales > Poaceae > Triticum > Triticum dicoccoides. Next base: position 569,933,929 of record NC_041385.1, on the reverse strand, counting down.
CACATGAATAAACCCCATCTTTTTATCCTTAATGGCAACGATACAATACGTTTCATATCCCTTTCTATCACTAGAGTTGAGCACCGCAAGATCGAACCCATCACAAAGCACCTCTCCATTGCAAGAAAAATCAATCTAGTTCGCCAAACCAAATCAATAGATCGGAGAGAAATACAAAGCTATAATAATCATGCATAAAATAGTTCAGAAAAGACTCAAATAATATTCATAGATAATCTGATCATAAACTCATAATTCATCTGATCCCAACAAACACACCGCAAAAAGTGATTACTGTTGGGTAACGTAGCATGAAATATCAAAAACAATTCCTACGCTTACGCAAGATCTGTCTAGGAGATGTATGGCAATGAATGGGAGAGTGTGTCTACGCACCCTCGTAGACCGTAAGCGGAAGCATTTCACAACGCGGTTGATGTAGTCGAACTTTCTTCACGATCCACCGATCGAGTACCGAACGTACGACACCTCCGAGTTTTGCACACGTTCAACTCGGTGACGTCCCTCGCCTTCTTGATCCAGCAAGATGTCGAGGTAGTAGACGAGTTCCGTCAGCACGATGGCGTGGTGATGGTGACAGTGAAGTGATCTCTGTAGGGCTTCGCCTAAGCACTGCGAAATTATGACCGAAGGTGTAAACTGTGGAGGGGGGCGCCGTACACGGCTAAGATAACGTCTGGTGTGTGCTAGGCTGCCCCTCCTCATATATATAGGTGGGAGGGAGAGGGGGAGGTGTTCGGTGTCAAAATCGGCGGATCTCAGGTAGGGGGTCCCGAACTGTGCGTCTAAGGCTAATGGTAACAGGAGGCGGGGGACACAATGTTTACCCAGGTTCGGACCCTCTCTATGGAGGTAATACCCTACTTCCTGCTTGATTGATCTTGATGATATGAGTATTACAAGAGTTGATCTACCACGAGATCGTAGAGGCTAAACCCTAGAAGCTAGCCCATGATTATGATTGGTGTTGTCCTACGGACTAAACCCTCCGATTTATATAGACACCGGAGGGGGCTAGGGTTACACAGAGTTGGTTACAGAGAAGGAAATCTACATATCCGAATTGCCAAGCTTGCCTTCCACGCAAAGGAGAATCCCACCCGGACACGGGACGAAGTCTTCAATCTTGTATCTTCATAGTCCAACAGTCCGGCACAAGTACATAGTCCGGCTGTCCGAGGACCCCCTAATCCAGGACTTCCTCAGTAGCCCTTGAACCAGGCTTCAATGACGATGAGTCCGGCGTGCAGATTGTCTTCGACATTGCAAGGTGGGTTCCTTCTCCAAATTATCCATAGAAGATCTTGAACAAAAGGATCGTGTCCGGCTCTGCAAAACAATTTCCACATACCACCGTAGAGAGCACAATATTCCACAAATCTAATCTGCTGACAGCTTTTCATAGCATGACATCATGCCACGTCCCGGTCATTATTCGAACCGTTTTCTCAACTTGCTACTGCACATATTGCGAGGCAGTTTCATTGGCACGTCTTGTCGAAGCAGAGATTGTGTCCCCTTATCATGGGATCCTCATCAATACGGGTGTGGGTAACCCAACCACGCCATCAACACGATGCTTGGGGAATAAGCAAGTTTACAGGGTAAGTGGGGAGACGCATGGTTTATACCGTCTTTATAAAGAGATAAGGATTCCCTTTTTTCACCCACGCCTTCTTCTTTCTCTGCTCATCCATTCTCCCTCGCTCGAGCTCCAGCGCCCAAGTTCTCACCTTCTCCGCAAGGCCATTCCAAGCATGTCTGGAGCGGGAGGCAAGTGGATGGCCTCCTTCGTTAAGGAGGAGGACATCAGAAGCTTCGGGAGGCCGGATACCTAGCCGCAAACATCATACACCGGCTCCCTACCGAAGGGCAGATCATCCACCCCGAAGCCTCATGAGAGGGTAGTTTTTCTCTCTCACTTTGTCCACGGACTGGGATTCCCCCTCCACCCATTTGTCCACGGGCTCATGTTCTACTACGGGCTGGACTTCCATGATCTGGCCCCCAATTTCATCCTCAACATCTCGACGTTTATCGTCGTGTGCGAGGCCTTCCTTCGCATTACGCCCCACTTCGGCCTATGGCTGAAGACCTTCAATGTGAAGCCGAAGGTAGTGGTCGTCCAGCAAGCGGAGTGCGGAGGCGCCATGGTGGGCAAGATGCCCAATGTCACATGGCCCGAAGGATCCTATGTGGAGACCGTGAAGGGGTGGCAATCGGGGTGGTTCTACATCACCGAGCCGCATGACACCAACTGGGCAGCGGCCCCTGAATTTTGATCCGGCATCCCCATGCAGCTCACCTCATGGAAAGAGAAGGGCCTGGCCTGGGGCTCATCGGTGGAGCTGACCGGACTTCAGACCTGCGTCAAAAATATGATAAGCAAGAAAATCAAGCTTGTCAACATGGTCCAGGTCATGCTATTCCGCCGGATCCTTCCGTGTCAGAGACGGGCTTTTAATATGTGGGAGTTCGACCCGGCCGAACACCAAACACTGTGAGAGCTCTTCGACACGACGCACGAAGACGTTTGGAAGGTGCTGTTCAAGGCTACCGAGGTACCACCACCCATAGCCGAAGATCGCGGACTCAGCACAAAGCGCCCCACCAATCCGGTGAGTTTTTATATTTTGCAAGATGTGCCTTTTACTAGCACACCCGCGGGAGGAATCTAAACCTCCATGCCAATCCAACAGGACTGGGTAGCGATAGCGGAGCGGATTGACTGTCCGGCTCCACTAACTGAAGATCCAGCATTGCCTATCTTAACGAAGATGCTGTTTCCGGCGCCCTATGAGGTGCCGGAGAAGAAGGCCTAGAAGAAGGATGCGGGGACCAGGAAAGGTCTCCGGCGCAAGGTTGTATCAGACTCACTACACCACAACACTTGGTTCGGGGCAGTTAACTGCCGGGAGAAGTATCTAAACAAGGGCAAACTTACTGCCGGGGCATCTGTAACTGCCGGTAGAACTAGCTCACGGCGGTGCAACTGCCGCCAGAACTTGAAGAACAAAGGCAAACAAACTGCCGGTACACTTGGGGGCGCCCTATCTGCTTGGATAAGCCTACTACGGCCCATTATCTGTCAAGGTTCGCTTTTGGCGCGAGAGTAAAATACAGTTTGGGCCTAAGCGCGCGCAAATGAGGAAAAGCGCGCGAGAGACAAAAAAACAAGCCCAAAAGAACTACTACGTCGTGCCCTACCTCCAGACTGCAGCCACCCCCAATCCCTCGTGCCCTACTTGACCGCAGCCGCCGCCCCCAAATCCGACCGGCGCCCCCAAATCCCATCGGCGCCAGCGTCCCCACCACCGCAGCCCCACCGCCGCCGGCGTCCCCCACCACCGCAGCTCCGC
>NC_041385.1:569798247-569929815 GCF_002162155.2 Triticum dicoccoides | reverse complement strand
GCGCCACTGGCCGCCCTAAATCCTAGTACTACCGGCGGTGGCCCCCACCACCACAGCCCCGCCGCCTCTTCCAGCCACCCCATCGCCGCCGACCGTCGTCCACCCAGACGGAGTCAGTCTTTGGCCCCAACAACCGCACAGCAGCGCCGCGGCACCCCCATGGACCGAGGAGTCGAGCACCAAGCGGGACCGCTTCCTGTACGTCCTCTCTGATCCTCCAAGCAGCGGGCGTCCCTCTTCTCCGGCTAGCAGCTCACTGCCACGTCAACATCCTCTTCGTTCCCCCAAGCAACAGAGCGTCCCTCTTCTCCGGCGAGCAGTTCTGCCACCTCAACATCAACATCCTCTCTGTGGACAGGGCTGCCTCCTGAACATCCTCTCTCTGAGCATTTGGTGAGATTTCTTTGCTGCCTGGGTTTGGTTTAAATTGTGTACCTGCAAATGAGATTCAATTTTGACTTGTAAAATTGTTACCATTTCAATCTGTGAACTTGGCAGATGATTCAATGCTAACTTGCAAAAATATTATGGTGTGATAACCGAAATTCTTGAGTTAAATTATAACAACAAAGGAAGTATTGTGCTTTTCAAATGTGATTGGGTTGACAACCATGCACAAGACAAGTGGGTTCAAGTTGATTATTTGGGTGTCACGCCTGTGAACTTCAAGCATTTACTCGTTATATTTGCTTCCTATGTTTATCGAATGAAGTATGAGGCCTAAATGTAACTCTGATTGAAGTGTATGCATAAATTGTGTGATGTCCTGATTTGATAAAACATTGTGCATGGATATTAAATTAGACATTGTGAATTGTTATTAAATTATAGGTATATGCTGCCCAAAATTCTATTTTATCAATGTTATGGCATACAAACTACCGGGCCAACAAGTTTTTACCGGCAGTTGCATTGCCGATAACTAAAATCCCTTTGTGCTAAGGAACCTGCCGGGAGAAAACTAAATGCCGGGAAATACGTACGTCACGGCAGATAAACTGTTGGGAGATATCTATCTGCCTGGAGAAGTAATCCCCGGCAGCCGTTCTCGTGGCGGTTCTATCTGCCGGGAGAACTACCATCCCGGCAGTTAGTATGCTGTTTTAAGAGCTTTGTTCCGGCAGATTACATGCCATTATATTGGTGTTGTGGTGTAGTGACTCATCGTCCGAAGACACTGAGGCGTGCTCCTCCAATGAAAATGAGGAGGAGGAAGAGGAAATCCCTCCCCCCCAACCCGGGGGGGGGGGGGAGAAGAAAAGAAAGGCCGCCCTGTCTGGGGAGGCCGAAGGGTCCAAGAAAGGAAAGACCCTCCCTCCGGACCACTCCACCACAGCCGCCTACAGCGGCGAGGGGTGGTTGCCCAGGGACAAGCCCCTAGCGAAGTCCTAAGTATCCGTACACTATAATACTTCTGGTATGTTTTGCTTTATTGCTTCTTATCATGCCAAACATGCTCGTGCAGTCCGGCCAAAGCCCACATCGACGTATCCTCTTCGGATGGGTCTCTGGGCCCGTCAACGATGAATAGTGATTCACTCCCGACCCCCTCCTCCCCCAAGCCCGCGGACGACACCGAGGTGTTGTCCTATAGGATACCGAACCAGGGGGAGACCGTTCTGGAGACGCCCCAAGGAGAAATCCCAGACGCCGGGCACATGGGAGGGAAGACCCCCATGGATTCTGACGACGGGGGCCGCAACAAGTTTGGCCCCTAGTCGGATACTGCTCCGGAACCCCCAGTGGTTCCGGATACAGGCAGGCAGCCTCTCCCTAAGGGGGGCGAGCTGCCCGTGCCGATGACCTCTATCCATCCAGAGGCATCGGACAACTTGCTGGAAGTGCTTGGAGGCGCTTCCATTGATGAAGAACACCGTACTCTTATGAGTATGGTGATTGAGAAGGTCCGGTCCGCCAAAAGCGGATTGACTGAAGCCTGCGCCAGCCTCCTAAAGGGTTTTGAGGTAAGTAATAAAATTGTAAGAAAATATCACAGTATAGACAGTAGCCCCTGATGCTCTTTTGGTGTTCGGAAAGAAAAGCCGAACAGAGGATCAAATAACATCCACAGGAGTCTAATCAGAATATGTCTATGTGAATAAGCAGGCGTCATTGCTGGCCGCTGCCGCTCGTACTGCTGAGGTCTCCGGACTGAAGCGGGACCTGGAGCGGACCGAGGAAGAGCTCGGTCTCGTGAAGAGGCAGCTCGAGGAAAACAAAGGTACACAATACCCCGTCTGTATATATATATAAAGAAAAAATTGTTGATGCTAATAGAAGCGTCATGAATTTTAATAGGGGCCACGACCAAAGTGGCGGCCCTTAAGAAGGCGCTGGCCGAGGCCGAAGACAAAGCAGCCAAGGAACGCGCCGAGCGCGAGAAGCAAGAGGCCCGGGTCGATGAGGTAGAGCTCCAGGATTTCGTCAAAAAATAAGAGTCCTTGGAGCGTGACTCTAAGACGCAAGAGTCCGAGCTTGTTGAGGCCCTCCAGAGCACGCGAGACGCTAAAGTCGAAGCCCAAAGGGCCCTCCAGGAGATTCAAGCGGCCAAGAAGATAGCGGCGGGTAAGGCATTCATTATGCAAAGCAAGCATGTGAAGGAGACTTTCCTTTTACTTACCCGAATTTGGAGCTCTCCAGGAGCGTTCGCAGATCTGCCGCGCAGCATATTGGATGCTGTAGAGTTCTACCGAGCTGAAGAAGGGAGCTCGACGGAGAAGTTGTTCTGGTCCCAGTATATTGGGGCCGAACATCCGATGCCCTTGAGCGACCAGCTGAAGCAACTGGTCGAATTGCACAAGGCGGCCGGGCTGGCCATGAAGGACCTCATAGTCCAGATGTGGCCTGCCGAGCCTCTGCCCAACAGCTATTTCGGCCTCGTAAAGCGGCTTGTGAGTGCCTGCCCGCGGCTTGAGGTTATAAAGCGGCCAGTTTGCATTGAAGGTGCGCGCATGGCCTTCGCCCGCGCGATAGTGCACTGGGCGAAGATGGATGCCGAGAAGCTGGTGATGGAGGGGCCGCCGAAGGGCAAGGAGCACCGCCACCCCCAAAAGTATTATGACAGTGTCCTGAAGGGCGCCCGCCTCGTGGCGGAGGAATGTGCTAAGGATGTAATATTTGAATGAATGTACTGATTTGATCCTGTAATATGAAAACAAGTTCATTTGCGCTATATAACGCTTGTTGATTTAAAATTTTACCTTCTGTGCGGCCGTTTATAAAATCTGCGAGTTGGCCAGTCGTCGGCTTCTGCCCCCATGTAACTAGTATAGGGGTGTTCGGGATAAATCTAAACACTCTTTATCCAAATTTTTGGTCCTTTAAGGAGGTGTTTAGTGCAACGAACAAGGCAATTGGACTATACAACTTTATCACTCTCACTTAGCCATAGAAGTCCATAATTTTAAATTTTGGCGTAGCCCCTGGTATTCGGAAGGCCGAACTTGGGGCGCTATACACGCCTAAATCGGACAAGGCCGATTCCTCACCCATAGCGGAAAAATCTTTAAGGATTTGAGACCTCTCGAACAGCGACGAGCTCTCGCCGCATCATGACAGTAAGTTTTTGGCTTTCTCTACTGAGGTGCTCGTCCGGAAGAACCGGGACACAATCGCAATAGTTCTCCCTGTGCCACCTTAGCCGATGTATCAGAATGTAAGGCGGCAAAACATGGGAGCCGGGCAAACCAAACTATTGACCCAAGACATGATTCGGAGCTGATGCATATAATGTTATAAGTTCGGGGTGCCGCACTGTCGAAAGTGTTCGGACTTTTCCTTTCGTGTTATGGGGTACACTGAAGCCCCTGGCGAGCTGAATGTACCAAAATGTACGGGTGCAATTTGTAATAAATAAATAGTCAAGGAAAAAGATAAAGAAATGTAATAATAGGCTAATGTTGTACATTATTTTCCCTTGTTATTTGAATGATACGTCAAAGCGTATATATACAAGTAGTGCAATAAGCAGAATAGGACTATTTGACATGTCTTAACCAAGAGCGAGCTGCGAGTGGGTATGTAAAACGGGTATAGCGATCATTATCAGAGACCACCTGGGGATTCCCTTGTATGCCAAAGCTCCTTGCCTCCATGGTGTTTCCGTCCCGTGACGGGTCCGATAATCAGGCTATCGGAGGAGCCTCCAGAAAATAAGGGTGCCCCAAGCAGGTCCGAATCCTACATGGGCTCCTGCCCTTGGCTGCGCCCCTTGCCATGTTTATCGGAGGGGGAAGGAAAGAGGGGGAAGGAGGAAGGAAGGGGGAATCCTATTCCTTCTTTCCTTTCCTTCTTCCTCTTTCCTTCTCCACCTTGGCCGACCCATATGGGGGGTGCACCAGCCCCTTGTGGCTGGTGCGTTTCCCCTGTTGGCCCATAAGGCCCATATCTTTTGTCGGGGGTGCCCAGAACCCCTTCCGATGATACGATATGTACCCGGTACCCTCCGAAACACTTCCTGTGTCCGTATACCATCTTCCTATATATCAATCTTTACCTATTGACCATTGAGACTCCTCTTGATGTCCGTGATCTCATCCGGGACTCCAAACAATATTCGGTCACCACCACATAACTCATATAATACTATATTGTCATTGAATGTTAAGCGTGCGGACCCTATGGGTTCGAGAACTATGTAGACATGACCGAGACACCTCTCCAGTCAATAACCAATAGCGGAACCTAGATGCCCATATTGGCTCCTACATATTCTACGAAGATCTTTGTCGGTCGAACCGTTATGACAACATACGTAATTCCCTTTGTCCATCGGTATGTTACTTGCCCAAGATTCAATCGTCGGTATCTTCATACCTAGTTCAATATCGTTACCGGCAAGTCTCTTTACTCGTTCCGTAATACATCACCTCGTGACTAACTCATTAGTCGTTTGCTTGCAAGCTTGTGATGTGTATTACCGAGAGGGCCCAGAGATACCTCTCCGATACTCGGAGTGACAAATCCTAATCTCAATCTATGCCAACTCAACAAACACCTTCGGAGATACCTGTAGAGCATCTTTATAATCACCCAGTTACGTTGTGACATTTTATCACACACAAGGTATTCCTCCGGTATTCGGGAGTTGCATAATCTCATAGTCAAAGGAATATGTATTTGACATCAAGGAAGCGATAGCAATAAACTGAATGATCAATATGCTAGGCTGACGGATGGGTCTTGTCCATCACATCATTCTCCTAATGATGTGATACCATTCATCAAATGACAACACATGTCTATGCTCAGGAAACTTAACCATCTTTGATTAACAAGCTAGTCTAGTAGAGGTTTACTAGGGACACGGTGTTTTGTCTATGTATCCACACATGTATCAAGTTTCCGGTTAATACAATTCTAGCATGAATAATAAACATTTATCATGAAATAAGGAAATATAAAATAACAACTTTATTATTGCCTCTAGGGCATATTTCCTTGAGTCTCCCACTTGCACTAGAATCAATAATCTAGTTCACATCGTCATGTGATTTAACACCAATAGTTCACACCGTCATGTGATTAACACCCATAGTTCACATCGCCATGTGACCAACACCCAAAGGGTTTACTAGAGTCAATAATATAGCTCACATGGCCATGTGATGAACACCCAAAGAGTACTAATGTGTGATCATGTTTTGCTTGTGAGAGAAGTTTAGTCAACAGGTTTGCCACATTCAGATCCATATGTATTTTGCAAATTTCTATGTCTACAATGCTCTGCATGGAGCTACTCTATCTAATTGCTCCCATGTTCAATACATATCTAGATTGAGACTTAGAGTCATAGTTTCAAAGCTTGCATCGACATAACTCTTTACGGCGAACTCTTTATCACCTCCATAATTGAGAAACATTTCCTTAGTCCTCTTTAAGGTAACTAAGGATAATTTTGACCATTGTATAGTGATCTACTCCTGGATCACTATTGTATCCCCTTGCCAAACTCATGGCAAGGTACACAATAGGTTTGGTACACAACATGGCATATTTTATAGAACCTATGGCTGAGGCATAGGGAATGACTTTCATTCTCTCTTTATCTTCTGCCATGGTCGGGTTTTGAGTCTTTACTCAACCTCATACCTTAAAATACAGGCAAGAACTCCTTCTTTGACTGATCCATTTTTAACTCCTTCAAAATCTTGTCAAGGTATGTACTCATTGAAAGTCTTATCAAGCATCTTGATCTATCTCTATAGATTTTGATGCCCAATATGTAAGCAGCTTCACCGAGGTCTTTCATTGAAAAATTCTTATTCAAGTATCCTTTTATGCTATCCAAAAATTCTATATCATTTCCAATCAACAATATGTCATCCACATATAATATCAGAAATGCTAAAGAGCTCCAACTCACTTTTTTGTACATACAGGCTTCACCATAAGTCTGTATAAAACCATATGCTTTGATCACCTCATCAAAGCGTATATTCCAACTCCGAGATGCTTGCACCAGTCCATAGATGGATCGCTGGAGCTTGCACACCTTGTTAGCACCTTTAGGCTCGACAAAACCTTCTGGTTGCATCATATACAACTCTTCTTAGGGATATCCATTTAAGGAAGTTTTGACATCCATTTGTCAGATTTCATAAAATGTGACAACTGCTAACATGATTCAGACGGACTTAAGCATCGCTACAGTTGAGAAAGTCTCAGCATAGTCAACCCCTTGAACTTGTCGAAAACCTTTTGCGATAAGTCGAACTTTGTAGACAGTAACATTACCATCAGTGTCAGTCTTCTTCTTGAAGATCCATTTATTCTCTACGGCTTGCCGATCATTGGACAAGTCCACCAAAGTCCACACTTTGTTCTCATATATGGATCCTATCTCAGATTTCATGGCCTCAAGCCATCTGTCAGAATCTAGGCTCATCATAGCTTCTTCATAGTTCGTAGGTTCGCCTTGGTCTAGTAACATGACTTCCAGGACAGGATTACCGTACCACTCTGGTGCGGATCATGCTCTGGTCGACCTACAAAATTCAGTAGTAACTTGATCCGAAGTTTCATGATCATCATCATTAGCTTCCTCTCTAGTTGGTGTAGGCATCAAGGGAATAATTTTCTCTGATGTACTACTTTCCAATTTGAAAGAAGGTACATTTACCTCATCAAGTTCTACTTTCCTCCCACTCACTTCTTTCTAGAGAAACTCCTTCTCTAGAAAGGTTCCATTCTTGGCAACAAAGATCTTGCCTTCGGATCTATGGTAGAAGGTGTACCCAATTGTTTCCTCGGGGTATCCTATGAAGATGCACTTCTTGGATTTGGGTTCGAGCTTATCAGGCTGAAGTCTTTTGACATAAGTGTCGCAACCCCAAACTTTAAGACACGACAGCTTAGGTTTCTTGCCAAACCAAAGTTCAAACGGTGTCGTCTCAAAGAATTTAGACGGTGCCCTATTTAACGTGAATGAAGATGTCTCTAATGCATAACCCCAAAATGATAGTGGTAAATCATTAAGAGACATCATAGATTGCACCGTATCTAATAAAGTACCGTTACGATGTTCGGACACACCATTATGCTATGGTGTTCCAGGTGGCGTGAGTTGTGAAACTTTTACACATTGTTTTAAATGAAGGCCAAACTCGTAACTCAAATATTCACCTCCGTGATCAGATCGTAGAAACTTTATTTTCTTGTTACGATGATTCTCCACTTCACTGTGAAATTCCTTGAACTTTTCAAATGTTCCAGACTTGTATTTCATTAAGTAGATATACACATATCTGCTTAAATCATCTGTGAAGGTCAGAAAATAATGATACCCGTTGCGTGCCTCAACACTCGTCGGACCGCATACAACGGTACGTATTATTTCCAATAAGTCATTGGCTCACTCCATTGTTCTGGAGAACGGAGTTTTAGTCATCTTACCCATGAGGCATGGTTCGCAAGTATCAAATGATTCATAATCAAGTGATTCCAAAAGTCCATCCATATGGAGTTTCTTCATGCGCTTGATGTCTAGTACGAAACATTCTTCTTGTAGACGTTGTTGGGCCTCCAAGTGCAGAGGTTTGTAGGACAGTAGCAAATTTCCCTCAAGTGGATGACCTAAGGTTTATCAATCCGTGGGAGGCGTAGGAAAAATATGGTCTCTCTGAAACAACCCTGCAACCAAATAACAAAGAGTCTCTTGTGTCCCCAACACACCCAATACAATGGTAAATTGTATAGGTGCACTAGTCGGCAAAGAGATGGCGATACAAGTGCAATATGGAAGGTAGATATTGGTTTTTGTAATCTGAAAATGTAAAAACTGCAAGGTAACAAGCGGTAAAAGTGAGCACAAACGGTATTGCAATGCTTCGAAACAAGGCCTAGGGTTCATACTTTCACTAGTGCAAGTTCTCTCAACAAGGATAACATAATTTGATCATATAACAATCCCTCAACATGCAACAAAGAGTCACTCCAAAGTCACTAATAGCGGAGAACAAACAAAGAGATTATTGTAGGGTATGAAACCACCTCAAAGTTATTCTTTCCGATCAATCCAATGGGATATTCCTATAAGTGTCACAAACAGCCCTAGAGTTCATAGTAAAATAACACCTTAAGACACACATCAACCAAAACCCTAATGTCACCTAGATACTCCAATGTCACCTCAAGTATCCGCGGGTATGATTATACGATATGCATCACACAATCTCAGATTCATCTATTCAAACCAACACAAAGAACTTCATAGAGTGCCCTAAAGTTTCTACCGGAGAGTCAAGACGAAAACGTGTGCCAACCCCTATGCATAAGTTCACAAGGTCACTGAACCCGCAAGTTGATCACCAAAACATACGTCAAGTAGATCACGTGAATATCCCATTGTCACCACAGATAAGCACATGCAAGACATACATCAAGTGTTCTCAAATCCTTAAAGACTCAATCTGATAAGATAACTTCAAAGGGAAAACTCAATCCATTACAAGAGAGTAGAGGGGGAGAAACATCATAAGATCCAACTATAATAGCAAAGCTCGCGATACATCAAGATCGTGCCAAATCAAGAACACGAGAGAGAGAGAGAGATCAAACACATAGCTACTGGTACATACCCTTAGCCCCGAGGGTGAACTACTCCCTCATCGTCATGGAGAGCACCGGGATGATGAAGATGGCCACCGGTGATGGATTCCCCCTCCGGCAGGTTGCCAGAACAGGGTCCTGATTGGTTTTTGTTGGCTACAGAGGCTTGCGGCGTCAGAACTCCATATCGAGGTCTCTTTTCGGGGGTTTCTGTATTTATAGGAATTTTTGGCGTCGGTCTCACGTCAGGGGGAGGGGGTCTCCAAGTCATCCACGAGATAGGGGGGGTGCGCCGAGGGGGTAGGGCGCGCCCTCCACCCTCGTGGATGGCTCGGGACTCTTTTGGCCCAACTCTTTTACTCTGGAGGCTTCTTTTGGTCCATAAAAAATCATCAAAAATTGGCACGTCAATTGGACTCCGTTTGGTATTCCTTTTCTGTAAAACTCAAAAACAAGGAAAAAAACAGAAACTGACACTAGGCTCTAGGTTAATAGGTTAGTCCCAGAAATCATATAAATGCATATAAAACATCCTAGATGGATAATATAATAGCATGGAACAATCAAAAGTTATAGATACATTGGAGACGTATCAAGCATCCCCAAGCTTAATTCCTGCTCGTCCTCGAGTAGGTAAATGATAAAAAACAATTTTTGATGTGGAATGCTACCTAACATATTTATCAATGTAATCTTCTTTATTGTGGCAAGAATATTCAGATCCATAAGATTCAAACAAAAGTTTAATATTGACATAAAAAACGATAATACTTCAAGCATACTAACAAGGCAATTATGTCTTCTCAAAATAACATGGCCGAAGAAAGATTATCCCTACAAAATCATATAGTTTGGCTATGCTCCATCTTCATCACAAAAAAATTCAAATCATGCACAACCTCGGTTTCAGCCAAGCAATTGTTTCATACTTTAGTATTCTCAAACTTTTTCAACTTTCACGCAATACATGAGCGTGAGCCATGGACATAGCACTATAGGTGGAATAGAATGGTGGTTGTGGAGAAGACAAAAAAAGAGATAGTCTCACATCAACTATGCATATCAACGGGCTATGGAGATGCCCATCAATAGATATCAATGTGAGTGAGTAGGGATTGCCATGCAACGGATGCACTAGAGCTATAAGTGTATGAAAGCTCAAAAAGAAACTAAGTGGGTGTGCATCCAACTTTCTTGCTCATGAAGACCTAGGGAACTTTGAGGAAGCCCATCATTGGAATATACAAGCCAAGTTCTATAATTAAAAATTCCCACTAGTATATGAAAGTGACAACATAGGAGACTCTCTATCATGAAGATCATGGTGCTACTTTGAAGCACAAGTGTGGTAAAAGGATAGTAGCATTGCCCCTTCTCTCTTTTTCTCTCATTTTTTTGTCTTTTTTTTGAATGGTTTCTTTGGCCTCTTTTTTTATTGGCTTCTTTGGCCTCTTTTTTTATTTATTTCCTCACATGGGACAATGCTCTAATAATGTTGATCATCACACTTTTATTTACTTACAACTCAAGAATTACAACTCAATACTTAGAACAAAATATGACTCTATATGAATGCCTCCGGCGGTGTACCGGGATGTGCAATGAATCAAGAGTGACAAGTATGAAACAATTATGAAAGGTGGATTTGCCACAAATACAATGTCAACTACATGATCTTGCAAAGCAATATGACAATGATGGAGCGTGTCATAATAAACGGAACGGTGGAAAGTTGCATGGCAATATATCTCGGAATGGCTATGGAAATGCCATAATAGGTAGGTATGGTGGCTGTTTTGAGGAAGGTAAATGGTGGGTGTATGGTACCGGCAAAAGTTGCGCGGCACAAGAGAGGCTAGCAATGATGGAAGGGTGAGAGTGCGTATAATCCATGGACTCAACATTAGTCATAAAGAACTCACATACTTATTGCAAAAATCTACAAGTCATCAAAACCAAGCACTACGCACATGCTCCTAGGGGAAGGGTTGGTAGGAGTTAACCATCACGCGATCCCGACCTCCACACATAAGGAGGACAATCAAATAGATATCTCATGCTTCAAATTTGTTACACAACGGTTACCATACGTGCATGCTATGGGACTCACAAACCTCAACACAAGTATTTCTCAAATTCACAACTACACCACTAGCATGACTCCAATATCACCATCTTCATATCTCAAAACAATCATAGAGAATCAAACTTCTCATAGTATTCAATGCACTTTATATGAAAGTTTTTATTATATCCCTCTTGGATGCCCATCATGTTAGGACTAAATTCATAACCAAAGCAAATTACCATGTTGTTCTAAAGACTCTCAAAATAGTTTAAGTGAAGCATGAGAGTTCATCTATTTCTTCAAAATAAAACCACCGTCGTGCTCTAAAAGATATAAGTGAAGCACTAGAGCAAACAACAAACTACTCCAAAATATATAAGTGACGCTCAATGAGTAGTCTTATAATTATGTAACTATGTGAAGACTCTAACATTTAAGAATTTCAGATCTTAAGTACTTTATTCAAACAACAAGAAAAACAAAATAAAAGAAAATGACGCTCCAAGCAAAACACATATCATGTGGTGAATAAAAATAGGGTTAATTATCCTTTTGCCCTCAGTGGTGTCCATCTGCTCAGTTTTGCCCTCAGATGTGAATTGTGCTCAGTTTTGCCCCTAGTCCATGGACAACAATTATGACGAGGCCAAACGGCCATATTTGAGTCCATTCCATCCGCCGGCATTAGTGGTTGTGTGTCCAGAGCTTACACGTGGGACCGCATGGACGTGGGTCCGGAGCTGACATGTAGGCCCGTGCAACTAAATCCCCAAATTATTCGTAGCTCACTCTGCCCATCCGCTTCCCCGCCGGCCGGGTGCCCTGCGCCGCCGCCGTGTGGCCACTTGTGCCGCGGCCAGCACCTGCCCCGCCGCCAGCTGCATGGCCTGATCCACCGCTGTCGTCCTGCGCCTATGCTCCACGGCTACCTGTGACGCCCGCCACCTTCCTGCGATGCCACGGGTGGGGCGCCCGCCACCTGGTCGACCAGCGGCGCGGCCTCCTTCCGTGTGCCCGGCCAGAGCGCTCAAAGGTGGGGGGGCTGCTGGAGCTATTTGAACTAGGAGGAAGAACCCTAGGGCGAAATGGCGAGCAGCGGCGACCCCGGAGTATTTGGCAAGGCAGGCATCGGGCCGGAGATCCGCCGTGTCCACGACTGGGTTCCCGAGGGGTAAGTCTCGCCTCCTGTTTAGATTGAGCTTAGTTGTGCATTTGAACACTCGATTCGAGTAGGTTTGCCCAATTAGTGTGCTGATTGCATCTCTGTTTTTTGCCGGTTAGGATGGAGTTGCGGTTTGCTTTCTTGGTGCACATTAGAAGGGACCGGTACACGTTCGATGCAAAGGATAAGAAGAAATACCAAGGAGGTTTTGATTATTGATTGCCAATGGCTAGTAATTGGAGTTTCACACAATTTGGGGAGGTAATTTATAGCCAATATCCTTGGGTTTTGCTGGATGAAGTGGTATACAAATACTATGATGGGGAAAATAAATGGGTGACAGTTAGTAATGATGAAGAGCTAGCTACCATGTTTGTTAGGCATAAAGAGAAAGATAATTTTCATGTAAGGCTGCAAGTTGATGTGCTTGATCAGGCATTTGGACCTAGGATGACGGGTGCAACATCTCGGGGAGAACCAAGTCGTCGTAATGGCATCTCTAGCCAGAACAGTTCAGTTGGTGCACGGCGACGTGGGGGCTCAACAAGTGTGGGCAACAACAGTAGGGTCCCCCTTGAAGTGGAGCCTCATGACTACAATTCTGGGGTTGATGAAGAGAAGCTATATTCTGATGTTATTCGGAATTTATGACGGGCACCTCGGGCTGAAAACCAAGATGAGGCTCACAATGCAGTCTGTGTGGATGATGATGCGGTGGGTGAGGACGAAGACCTTGCAGCTGTTGAATGGGACCCTTTGAACCCTCATATGGAAGAAGGTACAGTTTTTGCATCCATGAATGAGTGTAGAAATGCACTTGTGACATACTGCATCAAGGTAGAACGTACTTTCAAAGTTGAAAAGAGCGATCAACTACATTACAGAGTGCACTGTCCGACTGAGGGTTGTCCATGGAGGCTGCTCGCATCTAAAATGCAAAATAGCACTAATGTTCAGGTCAAAGTGAACCCTTTTAAGCACACATGCCAGGAATCAACCCTTAGGAAGGATACAATCAGTAGAGCCAAGTCAAGATGGGTGGCAGAAGAAGTAAAGAAGTGGGTGAAAGAAAACTAGCAAGTGGGTCCAAAGGAATTGCAGAAGAACATCAAAGATAAGTTCAAGATAGATTTACCATACATGAGGTTGTTCAATGGTAAACAACATGCTATGGATTCTATTTATGGTAACTGGCAGGAAAGTTTTCAACTGTTGTATTCATTCAAAGGTGAAGTGGAGAGGACAAGCCCAGGTAGTATTGTAGATATTGATCACCACACCGTGGAGTACACATTCAGGGGAGTTACAAAGACCAAGGAATGCTTTAGGAGGGTTTTGGTCTGCTTTGAGGCTTGTCGCCGGGGTTTTTTGGCAGGCTGCAGGCATTATTTGGCTATTGATGCCACTTTTCTCACAGGGAGGTTTAAAGGACAGTTAGTAGCAGCTTGTGCAGTTGATGCACACAGTTTTATATTTCCAGTTTCCTACGGTGTGCTGGAGACAGAGTCTGAGGAGAGCTGGACTTGGTTTTTGCATAATCTGCACCGGGCTATTGCACATCCGAATGGGTTGGTCATTCATACAGATGCCTGCAAAGGTTTAGAAGTGGCCGTGGACAATGTGTTCCCTGGAGTAGAGCATAGGGAATGCATGCGTCACCTTGCTGCAAATTTCATGAAGAAATTCAAAGGAAAGGTGTATACCGACAATTTATGGCCAGCATCTTTGACTTGTAGTGTGAAGAAGCACAACTACCACTTGAGGCAGTTATACATGAATCCTAAAGTGAAAGAATACTTGGAAACACACCACTCCAAGTTATGGGCCAGAAGCCAATTCAACGAACTGAGCAAAGTTGACTATGTGCACAATAATCTAGCAGAGTCTTTCAACTCAACGATCCGGAAACTAAAGGGTCATTATGTGGTGGATTTGCTTGACAGGATAAGGATAGAATACATGCAGAAATTTCATTATCGTGCAGGAATAGCCGAGGCAAAATTCACGGCCACATTATCATCCCTGCTGTGATGAATGAACTGAAGCAGAAAACAACAGGCTTGGAAATGAACATGACTCTTTGCTCGGGTACCACAACAGAGATATCATATTTGGATAAAGAGAAGAGGGAATGGAGATATCCAGTGGATTTAGAAGCTAGAACTTGCAGTTGTAGGCAATGGCAGATAACTGGGTTGCCATGCATTCATGCCTTGTTTTTCATCACTTCTCTCCCAGGTCCAGCAGGGAACATACAACAGTATGTGCATGATTACTACTCTGTTGCAAGGTTCAAAGCCACATATGATTATGCCTTGCCTGCTATGGAGGGAAAACAACAATGGGACATGGTGGACCCTGGATTCAAGCTTTGCGCTCCAGTTCTGAAGAGAGCAGCAGGTAGACCAAGCAAGAGTCGAATCAGACATCGCAGCGAAGGAGCTGGACTTGGAGCAAGGAAGCATAAGTGCACAAGGTGTGGTGGGTCTGGTCATTTCGGTAAGTATTGTGATAACATAGTAGATCCAGCATTCGGAGAGAGTTTTGATGAAGGCTTCGATGAAAATGTTGGTCAGCAGCCGGTTGCCTCAACAGATGATGAAAATGATGGTCAACAGCCGGTTGCATCAGATGAGGATTTTGACGAGGTTCGAAATGATGATGGTCAACAGCCGCATGATTTTGACAATGATCCAAAATATCCTCCAAATAATGATTCAAGTGAGGTTCCAAATGGTGATCCAAGTGAGGCTCCAAATAGTGATCATGGTGATCCAAGTGAGGCTCCAAATGATGATCTAAGTGAGGCTCCAAATGGTGACCAACCTTCTGTTGTTGTGAGTTCTGCTAGGTATGTAAATCTTGCAAGGGTCAAATACTACTGTACATTTATCACTTGACATGATCTAATTACCCTTTACACTACAAAAAAATACACTTCCGTGATGATACGTGTTTGTCACAGTAGGTCGCGTTTTTTGCCATGCATGTACATCCATGACGATTTTATGACAGAATCAAGATAGTCATACCTGTGCTGTCGTAGAAGTGTTCCATGACATTACCAAAATTATCATCACGGAAGTGTCCACTTCCATGACGATAAATCACGCGTCACAGAAGTGCTTTCATCAAGGGTGACCGACACGTGGCATCCACCGTAACGGAACACCGTTAAGCTATCGGTTCGGGTTTTGGATTCGATAAACCATTAATAGCCCCGACCAATGGGGATTTTTCACGTGTAAAATCATCATTGGCTGGAGGAAACACATGTCGGCTCATCGTTGGGACATATATCATCCACTCATTCGATAGAAGGCGCCTATGATACGTCGACACGTGGTACGGCCCAACAAAGGCCCATTCTCGTGAAAAGGCTGGCCCGTTTGACTTGGTCAAAAGGTGGCGGGCCGGCCCATGTAAAGCCTGTTAATGGCATGTTTGCATATAGCCCATTTACAGCCCGCTAACCCAAGGCCCGTTACGTCCTATCCGAATTAGGCCCAGTAGCGTCATCTGGGCCATCTAATATGATTCCAGCCCATTTTCACTTCTGGCCCATGTATGTCCCATGACGTCTTTCGGCCCATATGAGGTCCTATGTAACTCTTCGCCTATTAACGACCCGTGGTGAAAGTGGCCCATAATGAACAGTGTGTCACTTTACACCCATTAACGGCCCGTGATGAAACTGGCCCGTAATGAACAATGTATCACTTTATACCCATTAACGTCCCGTTATTCCGTTGGGACGTTTCCAGCCCATGTTATCTTTCAGCCTTCTCAGAGCCCATTTATTCTTGGGCTCATTTCTAGCATTCGTATACTTACAGCCCGTTACTGTCATTTTCTACTTGTGGGCCAAATTCAGCCTGTGGTTACAGTGGGCCCATTTGTGGTCCGTTAATACGTTGGGCCATTTTCATAGCGTCATCAAATACAGCCTATTAACGATGTCCCGTTATGGTCGGCCCATGAACGGGCGATTCCAACTCTAGCCCGTTTACGGCCATAATGCGGCCTGTTATTGGCCCATGTTTGGCCAATCGATCATACGACCCATATAAGGCCCATTGATGATACGACCCGTAGAAGGCCCATCGTTTCTATGGCCCGTAGAAGGCCCATTGTTTCTACGACCCGTAGAAGGCCCACTGTTTCTACGGCCCGTAGGAGGCCCAGTGTCACTACAGTAAACATTAGCCCATGGTTATTCTGGCCTAGTTTAAAAAAATAGGTTATTGCGGCCACTAGCAAACCGCGGAAAAAGAACTGCATTGACTACAAGCAAACAAATAAACAAGACAAAAAGGAATTAAATAAGCAAGCAACTTATGCTAGGCTATCACGGCTATTACACATATTACATCCACTGGGCATGAAAGTTCGCCACCAGTGCAAATATAGGGAACAAAGCAGCATATAAACGTCGCAACAAAACAAGTCCAGAACTGAAACCACTTCAGAAGAGTTCAAGAAACAATATCCTGGGTACCCATAATGCTGGCAAGATGCTTAGCAAGCTTATTAACTTTCTCTTGTTTGGTGCTTAAATCCTCCAGCGCTTGCTGTTGCACAAGAAAGTACGCATCTGAATTCTGCAGGGACTTCCTCAGTCCTTCGGCTTCTTGCCGCAGCACAGCTGACTGATGCCTTTCAACTTGTAGCTGAGACTGAAGAAGCCAAAGTGATTCAGGCATCGAGTTCGAAGAGCTTGTGCTAGCGGTACTGGCCAGTAACTCGAACACTACATCAACGCAGGACTGTGGGGTTTTCTCACTGTCTACAAGATCGTTTTTATCACCTTTCTTGGAGACCAACAGGGTTGTCTCACTATCTTGAACCTTATCTGCATTACTTTCTATACCATTGCATAGTGGGGTGCTCTTCTCCAATATTCTGTTTGCATACTACAAGACAAACAAGCAGACACATCACATGTTTAGCATGTAGTATACGAAACTCATTTTGGTAAACCGGTTCAGTAGTAAGGTGGACAGGATAACAACATGAAACAAACATATATCTATGTACTATGGTCACTATATTGTCCATATCATTCTAGTTTATGTTCCCTAATCAAGATAGAGACACAGTTCAACTCATATATTTTTAAGACAGACAGAATATAAGTGTGAGAAACTACACAGCATTGGCAGCACTTGTAATGTGCATCACATGAGAACATAACTATTTATACAACTTAAACTGAAATCAACATAGAGCAAGAAGTTAGAACAACAATCCAGTTAAAGAAATAGGTTTAAAACATACATGTTGCGCCATTGGAGTTTCAATTGGATCCTTCAAATTCGGAAGTAGTTGGTATGAGTAAATATAGTGATGCAACAACAAAGGAGTATGGACCATAGCTATGGAATCTGACCTGAGAATAGTTGCTCTTCTGCTTTAAACATGGAGTTTGGGTTAGCTGTGGTGGTATTCATGCTTTAGGCACTGCAGTAGCTTTACAAACTGCTCATGTGGGGGTACTCTATGGTGGACATGGTGCTTTGTCAACTAGAAGTGGGTTACTATCCGCTGGGGTTGCGGTTAGATGGGTTGTAGCAGGTTCTCTGCCCAACGGTGTAAGTCTGCAATCTGGAAGAGTCTCGATTATGTGTGGTGGGGCTAGTTTGTGGGCCAGTACAACCATGGTTCTATCTGCATCAATGCGTAGCACTGTCTTTTGTGAAGAACGGGTTTTTGCTCCCTTAGATACTGCCATCACCCCCTCTAATTCAAATGGCTGATAAACAAGAAAAGAAATTGAACGTACAGACATTGTATGATAGACAGATGTGGTAATTCACATATATTTGTCTAACCAAACAGGACAGCATGACACAATTTCACATATATGATGCCTACTAAACAGGATAGCATGACACAGTTTCAGATATATGATGGATAACTTAACAGGATATAATGGCATAATTCAACATATGATGAGTACCTAAACAGGATGACATGACAAAACTATATGATGTCTTTCTAAAATAGGTTGGGATGAAATAGTTCACATACATGTTGTCTAAGTATACAGGATGGCATGATATAATTGACATAATTGATTCATATACTAAGCAGCTGGCACTCGCATGTATGATCTCTAAACTAAGCAGACAGAATTCAATATTGTGCATATGATGTCTAAACTAAGCAATGCAAGACACCATATGCATCATATGAGAAATATAAACATTGCAACTTAGAGCATACACCTCAGGTGGGATATAGGACTGGTCATCTGTCTCTGAATCCCCCTCTGAGGAGCTCCCTGTAACCATCGAGATATATGCTTCAACAGGTACCATTGCATGCTCTGAAGACCTTGTTTTCACTCCAGATTTTTCCATAACTGGCTCAAATGGCCGATACACATGAAGAGTAGTTCAATATACACAGATTGTCAACAAATGGAATATGTAATTGAAAAAAAGATGGCATGAGATAATTCACATATATGATGTCTAGCTCCATGGCGGTGCATAATTCACATATATGATAACTGGCTAAAAAACTTGGCATTGCATAATTCACATATCTGATATAGAAAGCAAACAGGAGGCATTCACACAAAGCATGTCTAATCTAAGCAGATGGCATGGCAATGCAAGACACCATATGCATGATATGAGCAATATAACCCAGCCAATTTAGAGCATGCACCTCGGGGGGGGGGGGGATACGACTGGTCATCTATCTCTGAATCCTCCTCTGAGGAGCTATCTGTAACCAGCAAGAAATCTGCATCAATAGGTAGCACTGACTGCTCAGAAGACCTTGTTTTCACTCCAGATTTTCCCATGACCGACTCAAATGGCTGATGCACAAGAATAGTAGATGAATGTATAAACATTGTTGACAAATGGAATACATTATGGAAAAAAATATGGCACGATAAAATTCACATATACGATGACTGGCTAAACAGGATGGCATTGCATGATTCACGTATATGATGTCTGGCTAAAGAAGATGGCATTGCATAATTCCCATATACTCCCTCCGTTCCTAAATATTTGTCTTTTTAGAGATTTCAAATGGACTACCACATGCAGATGTATATAGACATATTTTAGAGTGTAGATTCACTCATTTTGTTCCGTATGTAGTCACTTGTTGAAATCTCTAAAAATACAAATATTTAGGAATGGTGGGAGTATGATATAGAAACCAAACAGGTGGCATTCACACAAAGCAAATCTAAACAAAGCTGATGACATATAAGATGTATAATGTAAGCAATGCAAGGCGCCATATGCACGATATGACCAACATCAGCATGCCAGGTTAGAGCAAACACCTCAGGTGGTAAACAGGTGTGGTCGGCTCCTTCTGAATCTCCATCCGAACAGTTATCTTCCTATGGAATACAATCTGGAAATGCAGGAGGGGGGGGGCACTTCGCCCACCATGGAGCGGCGTCTGCATGACATTATATTCCCACGCAACGGTCTTCTCTTTTTCTCTACATGTTCAGTACGATTGTGTACAATATCTGACATGCATAATAAAAATTAGTTAGATTTTGCAAGGCCTAAGGGGTGCATGCAAAAATCAAGACTGATGGTAGCAAACGAGTGGATGGATCCAAAACTAATGATAGCAGGTAGATTATAGCTTTAGTTTAAAAAGATAGACAATGGATCATCTATTGTTTGTTGCCCACCCAACATGAACCACATAGAAGACCCCAGATGAACCAGATAGTAGACAGATACTATTCGTTGCTGGCTCAATATGAGACCCATGGGCAATTCAAAACTCAAGTTTGAACGATAAAGTAGCAGGTAATAATAACCGATGTATAACATAAGCAAACACGAAAGACTGTGACCTCTCTTCCGGAACTGTGTAGTCCTCAGGTTCATCTGCTCAGTCGATGATGGTAATGCAGTTGGCGTGGCTGCCGGCAACGGGGAAGATGATCTGAGGCGGTGAAAGAAAGTCTGCAGGGGGGATCTCTGCTGCAGTGAACGCTTCTGTTGATGGTGCACCTCAGGTGGGGTGGATGACGGCACGGCAGGAGCAGGACATAACACACAGAGTTTTCTTTGACGCCTATCTGAAAATGAAGTAAATCTGTAAGGGCTCCTTAGAATTGGATGATTCTATAAACGCAGGGACAGGAAAAACACAGGAATAGGATAGGAATGCACGTGGAAAATAGAGCATTTGGAAACATAGGATTTCAGTCAACCTGGGTGTTTGGCTCACATGAATTGGAAGAACACAGGAATGGAGAAACAAAGTGATGCGACGAGTGTACAACCTCTTTGGCATAGCCTTGTGGACCTCAGCATCATTGGGTTGGACGTGGAGGATGGTAATGATGCTGGTGTGACTGTCAGAGGCGGGGAAGAAGATCCGAGGCATCTGGAAACGGCGCCGAGGGTACTGCTCCGCTGTGATGGAAGGTTCCGTCATTGGAGCAGCTCCGCTAAGGTGTACGGCGACAAGGCTGAAGCAGGACAAGACAGACAACGTTAATCTGAAGTGGGACCCTAATATCATCTGCAATAGATGATGTAAAATACTTTACCAAAAAGTGCTAGATGTAAAACGCATCAGCCGCGCCATGGCCGCTCCGACATATGTTGTAAGTACTGTTCACTTTGAACTTAACTGAAGAAAATGAACTTTACAGTCGAAACTGAATTTTACTGTCGAAACTAATTGAACTAGTAACAAAGCATTGCAATAGATGTTTAGGGTGTTCGAGCACTAGTAGCAGAGAAGCAGTGATCTTAATCAGCACACGCTCGAGCAGGGAATGCGCTAGAAGAGAGCAAGTTGTGCAGTAGCACCGCGAGCGAGTGCTAAAGCAGCAACTCCTGTAGCTACCGGAGGTCGTGCAGCAGCAGCGCAAGCGAGAGCAAGAGCAGAGCAGCAGCACGAACGAAAGCAGAGCAGTGCAGCAGCGCGACCGGCAGCAAGAATAGAGCCGCAGCACGAGCGAGAGCCGGAGCAGCTGCAGCTAGTGCCGTTGTGTAAGTCGCCGCCGAGGAAGCAACGACATGGGGGAGAGACACCATGGATGATGTGGCTGGCGATGGCGCCGTCGATGGAGACCTGCCATGTCTGCTCGGTATCGAGCACTGGCAGCCCTGTGAGATCGAATAAAAGATAAAATGCAGGGGTGAGTGTAGAACCTCCTTGGTGGCGCCGAGTTGGCCTCGGCTTCATCGGAGGAATTGGTGAGGGTGCTGCGGTTCCGGTGGGGCAGGTCAAGACGGCACTGCGGGGATTGAGGTGGCGCGATAGACAAGGTGAACGTCGGGGTAGCTCCTTGGAGGTGGACGACGGGGCGGCTGATCTGGCGGGACAACGAGATCGACAACGGATCCTCATCCGGTGCGGTGGATGAGGGACGGCGAGCTGTTGTGGTGGACGGCATAGTTGGGGAAGAGTCTCCGGCTGGGCGGCGGTCGGGAGGCCGATGGAGGAGCGTGGGGTTTCGCGGGTTTTTGCGGCCTCGGTGTACGAATGGGGGGCGAAGGGGGAGGGGGGAGCCAAGCTTAGGGACGCGCTTATCCGAAATGTAGGGTAAGTTACCAGCGTACCCCCACCGGCTTTGACACCGCGACGTGGAGCTTCATTTCCGAGTGAGGGGTAGAAGGGGGATTTCGCGTGTATGGGCTGCAGGAGCGATTTCGGATGAGGAGGGAGTTCTCGTGCGCGTCCAAATTTTGGGATAACAAGGCGCGGCGCGGGTTGAATAGGCGGGAGTTTCAAAGCAGGTGAGACAAAAGATACTCGAGCTTGAAAATTTCAGGATAACAAGGTGCGGATTCCTTGTTCGGCAGAACAAACTTAACGTGTAAAAAATAATTCATACAAGACACAAGAGAGTCATGTCCCCTTTTACTATATTTCTATAGATGCCATTGAAAAAACTACAAGAAAAATGTAAAAAAATCGGGAGAAAAAAATTACCCTGCACAGTACCAAATCGATTCGCACTTCCCTCAATAACAACAAAAAACAAATCAATTCCCACCAAAGAAAGAGTAATGTCCCTTTTTATATGATTACAGATGCCATGATCTCGAATTTCAATTTTTGAATCCACGTTATGTTGAATTCGGATTGTCGTTAGGTAACCTTGCGGTTTATAATTGATGTAGTCGTACATTTTGATCTTCCATCATATATGAACATTTTACTCCACCATGTGAACATATATATTGTCGTCTACCATATGGACTAAATTTGAGATGAATCAATTTTCCTTATTTGAATACGATTGTTGTCAAGTTATACAATAATTTAAATATTATCTTGATAACAAAAAACATGCATATAGCAGTAATCATATTTCACTATGAACTACAAGTACCATACGCTCTCCAATTCAAATATTTGTATCCATTTTATGTTGAATTCAAATCATAGTACATTATTGGTCTAGGTAGCGAGATGTTCGGGATAATCTAAACCATGTTTTCATATGTATAATTTTTGGCTGAATTGGGACAAGTTTTGGTATAAGCTTCTTGCAAAACCGGAGATTCTCTCAACAAGCCTCGTGGTTCCGAGAGGGAACGTGTTACCTTTGTGTGCGAAACGATATACGCTGCCTCCCCCCTGATTTTATTTACAAAGGTAACATAGAACTATATGAGTGCCCTGTTAAATTTTGGAATTATTTCGGGTTCATTTGGCCTTTTTATACATTAATTGAGTTTCTGGACTTTTAATGTGCATAATCTAAATAGGAATTGCATGCACATGCTCCGGTGCACCAAAGTGGGTTGAAAAATCACATGTTTGTCCTTGGTTGAATTTCTAGGTCCCATGGAAGAAACGAGAATGAAATTCAAAAAGCTGGGCGTCATGACTCGGCCGAGAACATCGAGAAACTTAGATTTTAAATTCATGTAAATCCAAAACTCGCCCGGAAATTATGAAACTTGGCATGGTGTCATGTCATGGCACTAACATGTTCTGGTAAAAAATTGGGCCGATTTGGAAGCTCGTGGTTCTAAGAGGGAACGTGCCACCTTTGAGTGTGAAACGATATACGCTGCCCCCCTTGAGTTTCTTAACAAAGGCAACATAGAACTACATTAGTGCCCTATTATATTTTGGAATTATTCCGGGTTCGTTTGTCGTTTTTATACATTAATTGAGTTTCTCATCATTTAATGTGCATAATTCAAATTTGAACTACAAGCACATGCTCTCGTGCACCAAAGTTGGTTGAAAAATCACATTTGTGTCCTCGGGTGAATTTCTAGGTCCCATGCAAGAAATGAGAATAAAATTTAAACATCTAGGCATCGTGGCTCGGCTGAGAACATTGAGAAACTTGGTTTTAAAATTCTTGTAAATCCAAAACACGTCTGGAAATCATGAAACTTGGCATGGGTGTCATGTCATGGTACTACCATGCTGTGGTAAAAAATTTGGTCGAATAGGAACAGATTTTGGTATAAGCTTCTTGCAAACCGAAGCTTCTCTCAAGAAGGCTCGTGGTTCTGAGAGGGAACATGCCACCTTTGAGTGCGAAACGATATACGCTGTCCCCCTTAAGTTTATTTACAAAGGCAACATAGAACTACATGAGTGCCCTGTTAAATTTTGGAATTATTCTGGCTTCGTTTGGCCTTATTTACACATTAATTGAGTTTTTTGGTCATTTAATGTGCATAATTCAAATTTGAATTACAAGCACATGCTCCCGTGCACCAAAGTTGGTTGAAAAATCACATTTGTGTCCTCGGGTGAATTTCTAGGTCCCATGCAAAAAATGAGAATAAAATTCAAATATCTGGGCATCATGGCTCGGTCGAGAACATTGAGAAACTTGGTTTTAAAATCATGAAACTTGGCATGGTGTCATGTCATGGTAGTACCATGCCGTGGTAAAAAAAATTGGCCGAATAGGAACAAATTTTCATATAAGCTTCTCTCAAGAAGGCTCGTGGTTCTCGGAGGGAACGTGTCACCTTTGTGTGCATAATTCAAACTTGAAATACAAGCACATGTTACAGTGCATCAAAGTTGGTTGAAAAATCACATGTGTGTACTCGGGTAAATTTCTAGGTTCCATGCAAGAAATGGGAATGAAATTCAAAATTCTGGGCGTCGTGGCTGGGTTGGAAACATTGAGAAACTTAGTTTTTTAATTACTGTAAATCCAAAACACGCATGAAAATAATGAAACTTGGCTTGGTGCCATGACATGGCACCAACATGTTGTGGTAATTTTGCAGTCCGATTTGCGAAGGTGACACATTAACAATCAACAAAGTCATTTTGGAACAAGTGCTATCACGTTTCAATCAGAAACACAAGTATTATTGAAACCGTGGGTGTTCTACTTACTAGTACCATTTACGTGCCGCCACGCGTCCCCATTTTTTATTAGCTAGGAGGCGCCATGCAGGGTAGCTATTTGAGTACGAGAGGCATGCGATCACACCCCTGCGCGTGCTTATCGGGAGGAGAGCCCTTTGACCTCCATCTGCCGTCCACCTCTCTCCGTAGGTGTCCATTAATGGCGCCCGAGCCTCTGTTTAATGGCGTGGCTATGTCTCACTCGACTGAGATTTAAGAGAGAAAAAAGAAAATCTAAAAGCATGGATCTTGATGTAAGATCCGACGGACCTATATAGCATTTACTGCGACTTATAGCAAGACTGATGAATATATAAGGACAATTAATTGTCTTACATAATTAGAAAGATAATTAAAAAAGCCACATGCGGCTACGCCCGAAATACACAAGGGCAAAAGAAGAAGGAAGACAAGGATCTGGCTCGCTGATCTCTACTTTCTTGATGCATTGCTGCACGCCGCAGGAACTAGTCTCCGCGGCGAGCGGCGATGAGCTCTTTCGTGTCCTCAAGACGCTGCTTGAGAACATCCACGGATTCCTCCACCAGCCTTTGGCGCTCGTTGCGGAGCATGTCATTCTTGTCCATAAGTTTCTTGACGATGACACCGATCCTCTTCAACAAGGCACTGGTCTCCTCCTGATGGTCTGAACTTCGGACGTTCTTCTCCCTCAGCAGGTCCCGCTTGGCCCGGAGCCTCTCATTGCCCTCCCTTAGTTGCCAGATGATGTCGGTAGCCTGTTCAAATAAGGCTTTCATGTAGTCCTGCATCCTCGCCCAGCCGGAGATCTGATCCATCTGGCTATGGACGATTGCATGCATGCGCCTGTAACAGTCGTCGCCTGCCTGCGAGAAATTTTCCCAGGCCGCCGTGGCACGGCGGGACATCTCTGCTGCTTCCGCGGCGCGGCCAGACCAGTATGGTGCATTGACGATGCGGTGGGGCCTCTGTGCTGCTACTTCCACGCGGCGGGACATGTCGGCTGCTCTCGCAGCGAGGCAGGACATCTTCGTGCTTCCGCTTCCATGCTCGCCTCTCCCTGGTGGCAATCTCTCGACCCAGAACTCACGCTGGCCATGGCAGATGCAAGGGAAGGATGCTGAATGACTTGTTTGTTTTTGTGGATGAGGAGTTGAGGAATGTGCAGTCATCTTGGCATACTAGTATTTATAACCGAGTACTAATACGCTCCTAAGTGGGAAACCGTTTAGGTTGTGATCGGTGTGAACAGGTTTGCAATTTAATATAGCATGGAGTAATTTGGAATGCGACGAGACGCAAGCTCAAAATTTATTGACGGTTCTAGTTTTGAAGTGCGACACTATTCCCGGATGGAGTAGTTCTTTTTCTACTCCCTCCTTTCTGGTTTTATAGGGCTTATCTCAAAATTTTAGTTTTTGCATTTTATAAGGCTCAATTTGGTTGTTCCCCAACACATGTTCAGATTTCAAGGTGCATTAAATCATTGCATGCAAGTATTAAGAGAAAATTGACCAATGCATGTACTTTATGCATGCATGCATTGCAATTAATGCATTGATAAACATAATTTTTTGAGAAAAACAAGAGCATTAATTAGGTGCTTTTGCAAACTACAAAAAATATTCCACCACTCACCATCATGGTTGGTGAGATTTTTGAATTAAGCCCTATAAACTGGAAAGGAGGGAGTACTGCTGTGTACGTGCAATAACTGGCACCGTCGTATACATATCTTACGGTTAATGGGGTGTTCGACAGGAATAGCCACGTGGCGAGCTCTAGGCTAGTCTTTTTTCAGACGCATTAAACCTATCTCTCGGGACTTCTCGCACGCACCATCGTGCCACCCACAAAAACTTGTACTCTGAGTTTAGTACGTTATACAGGAAGAGAAGAGGTGCACGCATGCACTCGTCCTCTCACACACGCGTCTGTTTTTTCTCGAAAAGGAGGATGATGACCCCCGGCCTCTGCATCTGGGAGTCACACACGCATCTGTAGCTACGAATTGTAGTGTTCTCAACCATCCGATTGGCTCTATCATGGATGTACCTATATACTAAAACATGTCTAGATACATCTATATTTTGACAAATGGAAGGCAAGTATTGTGGAACGGAGGGAGTGCTTGTCATCAAAATGGATAAAAAGGGATGTATCTAGAACTAAAATACGTCTACATATATCTCCTTTTATCCATTTTGATGACAAGTAGTACTTCTTACCCAAAGGATCTTTATATCCAATAGACACAAAATATCCGTTCGACTGTTGGAAATTACTGATCTGATGTCGAAGTAATTGCTGCATCGCCACCAAAACACACCATTTCTTAAGCTAAAGTAGACCGAGGTAATCCCTATATTAGCATATTACTAAGACAAACATAAGGCACTGTAGAAACATTTAGGACGTGAGCTTGTCAATCTGAATGTGGAGGGACACCAGCTTAGCCCCGGCCGGCAGCTTGGGCGGAACTGTCAAGAAGGTCAGCTCCTGCATGTCGATGTCGCCAGGATCCTTGCTGCTTGTCACCTCTATTTCCACCTTGATGGCGTCGGTCGTGCCTTTGGACTCCCCTGACGGGCCGTTCGCCCACAGCTTGGCCACATAGTGTGGCAGTGGGGACGCCCCTGCTCTGATGCAGACGACCGACACGGTGATAGGCACGCTGATAACCTGCAAGTATACGGGATAGTTGTAGCCTCTTTCGATAAGTAAGAGTGTCGAACCCAATGAGGAGCTAAAGGTAGAACAAATGCTCTCTCAAGTCCTATCAGCCACTGATACGACTCTACACACACTTGACGTTCGCTTTACCTAGAACAAGTATGAAACTAGAAGCACTTTGTAGGTGTGAGAGGATAGGTTTGCAAGATAATAAAGAACACGTAAATAAAAAGTAGGGGATGTTTAGATAAAGATGCAATAAAGTAAATATAGCGAGTGTGGAAAAGTGGTGGTAGGAGTTGTGAAATTGTCCCTAAGCAATTGACTACGTTACTAGACCGGTAATCACTATTGTAATTCTATTTGAGGGAGAGGCATAAGCTAACATACTTTCTCTACTTGGATCATATGCACTTATGATTGGAACTCTAGCAAGCATCCGCAACTACTAAAGATCATTAAGGTAAAACCCAACCATAGCATTAAAGTATCAAGTCCCCTTTATCCCATACGCAACAATCCCCTTACTCGGGTTTGTGTTTCAGTCACTCACGCAACCTACTATAAGCGAATCATGAACGCATTGCAAAACCCTACAACGGGAATCCCTCACGCTTGCGCGACACGGAGGGCACCATAGAACAGCACCAATAATAAAACATGCAACTCAAACCAATCATAGCAATTCATCAATCACCGATAGCACAATGGAAATCTACTCAGACATCATAAGATGGCAACACATCATTGGATAATAATATGAAGCATAAAGCACCATGTTCAAGTAGAGGGTACAGCGAGTTGCGGGAGAGTGGACCGCTGTATATATGAAGGTGATGGAGATGTTGGTGAAGATGGCGGAGGTGTTGGTGAAGATCGCGGTGATGATGATGGCCCCCGGCGGCGTTCCGGCGCCACCGGAAGCAAGGGGGAGAGAGCCCCCCCTTCTTCTTCTTCTTCTTCCTTGACCTTCTCCCTAGATGGGAGAAGGGTTTCCCCTCTGGTCCTTCGCTCCCATGGCTTGGGAGGGGCGAGAGCCCCTCTGATATTGGATCTATCTCTCTGTTTCTGTGTTCCCAGATTTTGCCCCTTCACTGTTTCTTCTATATCCGGAGATCCCTAACTCCGATTGGGGTGAACCCTTCGCCCAGATTTTTCTCGTAAAATTA
Organism: Triticum dicoccoides; assembly: GCF_002162155.2. Lineage (NCBI taxonomy): Eukaryota > Viridiplantae > Streptophyta > Magnoliopsida > Poales > Poaceae > Triticum > Triticum dicoccoides. The sequence goes on along the minus strand of NC_041385.1, from coordinate 569,901,365 downwards.
GCTTTCTTGCGGCAAAAGAAGAGCGTCAACCACCTTACGGATGGCCCAGGAGAGTGCCAGGCGCGCCCAGGGGGGTGGGCGCGCCCCCCTATCTCCTGGCCACCTCGGGCACCGTTTCGCGTTGATTCTTCCTCCGGAAAATCCCAAATATTCCAAAATAATTCTCCGTCCATTTTTATCCCGTTTGGATTCCGTTTGATATTGGGTTTTTGTGAAACATAAAACATGCAACAAATAGGAACTGGCACTGGGCACTGGATCAATATGTTAGTCCCAAAAATAGTATAAAAAGTTGCCAAAAGTTATATGAAAGTTGAATAATATTGGCATGGAACGATCAAAAATTATAGATACGACGGAGACGTATCAGCATCCCCAAGCTTAATTCCTGCTCGTCCTCGAGTAGGTAAATGATAAAGAAGATATTTTTTGATGTGGAATGCTACATAGCATAATCTTGATCATATGTCTAATCATGGCATGAATATTAAGACACGAGTGATTCAAAGCAATAGTTTGACATAAAAAATGATAATACTTCAAGCGTACTAATAAAGCAATCATGTCTTTTCAAAACAACAAGGCCAAAGCAAGCTTATCCCTACAAAATCATATAGTTCGGCCATGCTTCATCTTCGTCACACAAAAATGCTCCCATCACGCACAACCCCGATGACAAGCCGAGCAATTGGTTCATACTTTTTAACGCGCTTTAGCTTTTTCAACCCTCACGCAATACATGAGCGCAAGCCATGGATATAGCACTATAGGTGGAACGGAATATAATGGTGGAGGTTTATATGGAGAAGACAAAAAGGGAGAAAGTCTCACATCGATGCGGCTAATCAACGGGCTATGGAGATGCCCATCAATTGATGCCAATGTGAGGAGTAGGGATTGCCATGCAACGGATGCACTAAGAGCTATAAATGTATGAAAGCTCAAAAAAAGAAACTAAGTGGGTGTGCATCCAACTTGCTTGCTCATGAAGACCTAGGGCATTTGAGGAAGCCCATTGTTGGAATATACAAGCCAAGTTCTATAATGAAAATTCCCACTAGTATATGAAAGTGACAACATAGGAGACTCTCTATATGAAGAACATGGTGCTACTCTGAAGCACAAGTGTGGAAAAAGGATAGTAACATTGCCCCTTTTCTTTTTCTTTTTTTTTCTTTTTTTCCTTTTTCTTTTTTTCTTTTTGGGTGGGCTTCTTTAGCCCCCTTTTTTTATTTAGGATTCTATGGCCTTTCCTTTTTTTCATGGGGCAATGCTCTATAATGATGATCATCACACTTTTATTTACTTACAACTCGATACTAGAACAAAGATATGACTCTATATGAATGCCTCCGGCGGTGTACCAGATATGCAATGATCTAGCATAGCAATGCCATCAAAAAACGGACAAGCCATGAAAACATCATGCTAGCTATCTTACGATCATGCAAGGCAATATGACAATGAATGCTCAAGTCATGTATATGATGATGATGGAAGTTGCATGGCAATATATCTCGGAATGGCTATGGAAATGCCATAATAGGTAGGTATGGTGGCTGTTTTGAGGAAGATATAATGAGGCTTATGTGTGATAGAGTGTATCGTATCACGGGGTTTGGATGCACCGGCGAAGTTTGCACCGACTCTCGAACTGAGAAAGGGCAATGCACGGTACCGAAGAGGCTAGCAATGATGGAAAGGTAAAAGTGCGTATAATCCATGGACTCGCATTAATCATAAAGAACTCATATACTTATTGCAAAAGTTTATTAGCCCTTGAAGCAAAGTACTACTACGCATGCCCCTAGGGGGGTAGATTGGTAGGAAAAGACCATCGCTCGTGCCCGACCGCCACTCATAAGGAAGACAATCAAAGAAACACCCCATGCTTCAAATTTGTCACACAACCGTTACCATACGTGCATGCTACTGGACTTGCAAACCTCAATACAAGTGTCTCTACAATCCACAACCACCCACTAGCATGACTCTAATATCATCATCTTTATATCACAAAACTATTGCAAGGAATCAAACATATCATATTCAGCGATCTATAAGTTTTATGTAGGATTTTATGACTAACCATGTGGATGACCAATTCCCGTCATCTCTCTAAATTGATATAAGTGAAGCAAGTCAGTTTAATTCTTTCTACAAAAGATATGCCCATGCTCTAAAAAATATAAGTGAAGCAAAAGAGCATTCTACAAATGGCGGTTTTCTATGTAAAGTGAAACAGGCAATCCAAACTTCAAATGATATAAGTGAAGCACATGAAGCATTCTATAAAGCCATACTCAAAAGATATAAGTGAAGTGCAATGAAAATTCTATAAATAAACCAAGGACTATCTCATACTAGCATGGTGCATAAAATAAAAATGAAAACTAAATGCAAAAGACGCTCCAAGACTTCCACATATCGCATGAACGAAACGAATACGAAAACATACTGATACTTGTTAAAGAAAGAGGGGATGCCTTCCCGGGCATCCCCAAGCTTAGAAGTTTGAGTCTCCTTGAATATTTACTTGGGGTGCCTCGGGCATCCCCAAGCTTGAGCTCTTGCCTCTCTTCCTTTTCCTCATATCAAGACCTCCTCGATTAGACACTTCATACACACAAAACTTCAACAGAAAACTCGGTAAGATCTGTTAGTATAATAAAGCAAATCACCACTCTAAGTACTGTAGAAAACCAATTCATATTTTGTTTTTGCATTGTGTCTACTTTAATATAGGTTTTCCATGGCTTAATCCACTGATATAAATTGATAGATTCATCAAAACAAGCAAACTATGCATCAAAACAGAATCTATCAAAAACAGAACAGTCTGTAGCAATCTGAACATTCACCATACTTATGGTACTCCAACAATCCTACTAAAATTAGGAAAAATAAACAAGTTGTATATAAAGACAGTGCAAAAAGAATCAGAACCGTTTGACGTTCCAGATAAACATTTAAAATCGCGCACTACAGCCAAAGTTTCTGTCCTGCACCGTACAAACCAACAAGCATTGTAAACATCCTAAAGGCAAACCTTGGCACATTATTTTTATAATACAATGGAGTTGTACAAGGGGATAATTATTTTTGATGAAAAGTTTCTGTAATCAAAATTCACAAAGTTTCCGTGAGCATGAACAAAGTTCAAGGCTAGCTCCCACTTCAACAATGCTTGTCTTTCTCACTTTCACTTTCCTTTTTGAAAAGTTTTTAGGTTCCCCTCTTTATTTTTTTTGTTTTTAAACTATATGAAAGCACACAACAGAAATAAATGACTCTCTAAAAATTTCGGGTTGTCTCCCTGGCAGCGCTTTCTTTAAAGCCATTAAGCTAGGCATATAGTGCTCAAGTAATGAATCCACCCAGATCCCAAGGTATATCAAAGCCAATTTTAATTAACAATGATCTGTAATTTAGTAGTGAGCACAAAGTAACATATATCATGCAACAATGAAGTCTAACTCTCTTCCTATGCATCGGCATGTCATAAAAGAACAATTCATGCACACATAGTAAAGTCCAATGCATAGTATAAGCAGTTTCTTGCAATTTTATCATATTGGAAACATAGAGAGGTGGAGATATAGTTCCTCTCTCATAATAATTGCAAGAAGGAGCAGCAAGCACATGCATATTGCATTCATCAAAATCATCATGTGCAATGGTAAAAGGCAACCCATCAATACGATCCTTAATAAGCACAAACTTCTCTGATAAAGTGTAGTTTGGAGAATTCAAAAAGATAATAGGACTATCATGCGTCGGTGCAATAGCAACAATTTCATGTTTAACATAAGGAACTATAGCAAGTTCATCTCCATAAGCATAATTCATATTGGCATCTTGGCCACAAGCATAGCAAGTATCATCAAAAAGGGATATTTCAAGAGAATCAATGGGATCATAGCAATCATCATAGCAATCATCCTTTGGTAAGCACGAAGGGGAATTAAACAATGTATGAGTTGAAGAGTTACTCTCATGAGAAGGTGGGCACGGGTGATCAATCCACTCTTCCTCCTTTTGTTCTTCGCTCTCCTCATCATCTTTTTCATCCAATGAGCTCACAGTTTCATCAATTTCTTCTTCCATAGCTTCCTGCAAAATATTAGTCTCTTCTTGGACAGCGGAGACTTTCTCAATAAACACATTAATATAGTAAATGTATTCATAATTTTCATAGCAATATCTAAGTATAGCAAGATTTTCAGGCCTATAAACATCATCATCTAAAGCTTCATACTTTTCAAACAAAGATGCAATTTCATAAGGAGCCTTAAAAGCAACAAATTCTTCTATTTGTTCCACATCATAGTAATCATATATACCATTAGCATAAGAAGCTAAGGTTTCATTATCATTAAATTTGCATGAAAAGGGAAGGTGTGGAGCCTTCATCCTAGAGCAACAAGTAATATCATATCTCAAGTATAGATCCCGGGCATACCAACGCAACATAATAAATTGATCCCATAATAGTTTCCCTTTTTGTGTCAAGCAATAATCCCTAAAGTATTCACGTTGATCCAACGTGTCTCCCATTATAAAGTTTAATGGGGTTTTCTCAGGATTATCAAAGTAGTACATAATATCTTTCACATAATGAGAATCGAGGGTTTTAGGAGTTACCCCATCTCCATGAGTAGAAAGTACACCTAATTTTTTTGGTATTTCGTGTTCCATATCCATAACTAAAGATAGAGAACAACTAAGAACAGCAAATAAAAATTACTTAGGGATAAAGCAAACAAGCACACACGAGAATATTCACCCCACGCTATGACTCCCCGGCAACGGCGCCAGAAAAAGGTCTTGATAACCCGCAAGTATACGGGATAGTTGTAGCCTCTTACGATAAGTAAGAGTGTCGAACCCAACGAGGAGCTAAAGGTAGAACAAATACTCTCTCAAGTCCTATCGGCCACTAATACGACTCTACGCACGCTTGACGTTCGCTTTACCTAGAACAAGTATGAAACTAGAAGTAGTTTGTAGGTGTGATAGGATAGGTTTGCAAGAGAATAAAGAACACGTAAATAAAAAGTAGGGGCTGTTTAGACAAAGATGCAATACAGTAAATATAGCGAGTGTGGAAAAGTGGTGGTAGGAGTTGTGAAATTGTCCCTAAGCAATTGACTACATTACTAGACCGGTAATCACTATTGTAATTCTATATGAGGGAGAGGCATAAGCTAACATACTTTATCTACTTGGATCATATGCATCCTCAACTACAAAAGATCATTAAGGTAAAACCCAACCATAGCATTAAAGTATCAAGTCCCCTTTATCCCATACACAACAATCCCCTTACTCCGGTTTGTGTTTCAGTCACTCACGCAACCCACTATAAGCGAATCATGAACACATTGCAACACCCTACAGAGGGAATCCCTCACGCTTGCACAACACGGAGGGCACCATAGGACAGCACCAATAATAAAACATGCAACTCAAACCAATCATAGCATTCAATCACCGATAGGACAATGGAAATCTACTCAGACATCATAAGATGGCAATACATCATTGTATAATAATATGAAGCATAAAGCACCATGTTCAAGTAGAGGGTACAGCGAGTTGCGGGAGAGTGGACCGCTGTAGATAGAGGGGGAAGGTGATGGAGATGTTGGTGAACATGGTGGAGGTGTTGGTGAAGATCGCGGCGATGGCGGCGTTCCGGCGCCACCGGAAGCAAGGGGGAGAGAGCCCCCCTTCTTCTTCTTCTTCCTTGACCTTCTCCCTAGATGGGAGAAGGGTTTTCCCTCTGGTCCTTGGCTCCCATGGCTTGGGAGGGGCGAGAGCCCCTCCGAGATTGGATCTATCTCTCTGTTTCTGCGTTCCTAGATTCTGCCCCTTCACCGTTTCTTTTATATCCGGAGATCCGTAAATCCGATTGGGGTGAATCTTTCGCCCAGATTTTTCTTGTAAAATTAGCTTTCGTGCGGCAAAAGAAGAGCGTCAACCGCCTTACGGGTGGCCCAGGAGAGTGCCAGGCGTGCCCAGGGGGGTGGGCACGCCCCCTATCTCCTGGCCACCTCGGGCACCGTTTCGCGTTGATTCTTCCTCCGGAAAATCCCAAATATTCCAAAATAATTCTCCGTCTGTTTTTATCCCGTTTGGATTCCATTTGATATTGGGTTTCTGCAAAACATAAAACATGCAACAAACAGGAACTGGCACTGGGCACTGGATCAATATGTTAGTCCCAAAAATAGTATAAAAAGTTGCCAAAAGTATATGAAAGTTGAATAATATTGGCATGGAACAATCAAGAATTATAGTTACGACAAAGACGTATCACGCGCTGACGTCGAGCACGCCGCCAACCAAGAAAAACGCGCGGCCGTCCTCCTCCGCGAACAGCAAGAGCCGTGGCTCCAATAGTGGCACTTGCAGCTGGAGCACCTTGCCGTACTGGATCTTGTGCACGGGCATGGGATGCGCGGTGCTGATGTGGTGGTAGAGCGCCGGCGGCGGGCCTTCGTCACCGCAGACAGGCACGAGGCATTTGCAGGGCGCGAGCGGACACACGCTCTGGTGATCGGCGAGCTTGTGGTAAGTGACGTAGAGCCCACAGCCTTCGTGCGGGCACTCCACCCTCACCGACGAAAGGATGGAGTCCACCGCCGTGTTCCACATGTCGAAGCCACCGCCTCGCTCGCACTTCTGGCACTGCCGCTGGTTCCCGGGGCGCTCGACGCGGAAGTCCGTGCAGGCCAGGTGCCCTCCCTTGCACTGCAGAAATCAATCGAACAACACATCAATCAAGAAACCTGCACCTTGCTCAATCAGCCGAACAGACAAGGTGTATTCGAACCTCATACACTGGAGGCGTCAAGGGGCGGAAGCACAAGGGACAGTGGAGCACGGTGAGGTCCATCGAGACCTTAGAGAGCTCCATCATCGGGTCCTGTTCGGCCTGCATGATCTCGCCCTCCTCGTGCACAACCATCTCTCGACTTGGGCTGGGGCATTACAAAGCTTTACCATCACATATTTTATACTACTTCAAGGTGCATTAAATCAACACATGCAAGTATCAAAAGGAGAGTCATGGCATGCATGCATGTGTTGTAATTAATGCATCGGTAAACACAAATTATTGAAATATATCGAGTGCAGTGCTTTGATGTGTCGCGTCAACTTGTACATCAACGAGAAGTTTGATTATCCTCTCCCTCGTGGACTTAACTGCACCTGCCTTTAGCTGTATGACAGGTTGGCCACACACCTGTTAGGCCCACCTGTCATACACGAAAAGGCAGGAGCGTCCCTCCCTCGCCCATGAGCGTGGTGGCTGGAAAGACTAGGAGAAGCTTTTGCTACACACTCCCCCCCCCCCCGCACGCGGTGGACATGCAGCAGTTCAATCGGTGTCAGATGGCCAGAAGCATACTGTAGTACTCCTCCAGTGCAGTAGTACTCCATCATTGTTCCACTTCCCGAAGAGGCGAAGAGCCAAGCGCAGCCCGGATGCTCGTGTGGCAGTTTCATGTGTAGAGTAGTCTAGGATAGCGTGTACTGTGCCTGTAATCTTAAAATTGTTGGGGTCGGCTCCATGCTATGTGGCCGTCTTGAAGTTTAAAAAAAATTAAAATAGTCTTATGGCCCTACCTGTCACCCTGGTGATTGTAATTTGCACGCTCATCTGGTCAAGACAGGAATATATATTTTAATTTGTTTTTTTCAAAAAGGGGGGACTCCCCGGCCTCTGCATCAGAATGATGCATACGGCCACATATATTTTCATTTGTGGTGGGTAAATGTTACAGGTTGCAGCAAATATATTGTACACCGCGGGTCTTTCAGCCAAGTTTAGAGGCAAGCATGTGGGGCCAATGCTATGATGTGTCGCGTCAACTCGTACAACGAGGAGAAGCTTGATTTTACTACACGCCTTCTCCCTCGCCCATGCGCGCGGTTGCTCGCAAACGAGGACAGGCTTTTGCTTAGTAGTACTTCTACAACAAGCTATCCGTCCCGCTCGCGGTGGACGGACATGCAGCAGTGGATTCGACACTGTAGAAGCAGTAGTAGTAACATCATTGTTCGTCTTCTCGAAGAGGCGAAGAGGCAAGCGCAAACCGAACATTGCAGTTGCGAACATTGGAGCACGCATATATAGCCAGGCTCTTGCATGAGACAAAATTGCTATGTGAGTCCACTATTGTACTAGTGCGTACAACTACTTGCTAGTATAGCCCTGTAAACCAAAAGGGAGTATTTGTCCTTCTAGAGATTCAACAAGTGACTAGACTACACTGAGACGGAGTACATACGGAGCAAAATGAGTGAATCTGCACCGTAAATAAATACGTTTCGTTGTCCTCTCCGAGGTGCACAATATTGAGTATACTGACTAGTCTATTTTTGACACGCATTTACATTTTTTTTGACATAGTACAGATGCAAGCGCTCATATACACGCGCATACACTCACCCCGATGAACGCACACGCGCACGGCACTATCATTTTGAAATTTACGAAGTCACCATAGGCACCTCGTCGGCGACAGGTCCATAGGTGGTTGAATGCCAAGGAGGGAGAGGGTAGCGGTTCCCGAGACGTTGAACGGTCAATGATGCATCCTTAATTACATGCAACAGAGTTTGGACTCTCATATAATAAGGCGCCCCACCACTCCAATCCATCTACTCCCAAGTCTCTGCGCAACACTGCTCACTCCAATCCAAGACCAAGTGACCAGAAGCCACAAGCACCTATGGAGGCGATGGACGCGAGCGGCAGTCGGCTGTGCAAAATCATCCAAGGCGCCGGCCTACGGCCCCGCACCGTGCAGCGTTTCCAGACGGTGCTGGCAACCGCAGGCATCGTAGCCCTCGCCGACGCCGGCTTCGCCTCTCGCATAGACGACATGATGGTCAACTCCATCCGCAAGTTCACCACTGTCAAGAAGCGCGCGGACGACCTTGCCGTACTGCTCCAGCCCGTGCGCCCAGGCTCCTCATTGCCTGCCACCCTCATCGGCCTTCATGGTGACGAACTCTTTCAAGCCCTGGTCGCCCTGCAGGTGCCGGAGGTCGCGATGAAGAATGTGTACCTCGAGGTCGCGCTCGCTGCGCAGCGCCTTGCCATGCAAGAAACCGTCGACCTGCACATCCACGTCTATGAGGAAATCGTCTACATAGGCCACTACAAGGCAAGCAAGGACAGAAAGACGTTGGCCTTCTTCCAGTGGCTGGAATCTTTGGATGCCATTGTTCATAAGCACGTCGACCTGGCCACGAAAGCCGCTGCTACTTAGGCGCCGTTCGGTGGGTCGGCGCCCTGAGTTGAGGAGGTGGACATCGTCGATGGATGCATCTCTTCTTCTTGCCTCCTGTAACCAGCACTGCATCGCCTCGTGGCCTTAATGTTTTATCAGTATAGTACTCCCTCCGTTCCCAAATATAAGTCTTTCTAAAGATTCCAGCAAGTGACTACTACATACGGAGCAAAATGAGTGAATCTACACTCTAAACTATGTCTACATACATCTGTATGTTGTATTCCATTTGAAATAGTATCTGAAAAGGCTTATATTTAGGAAAGGGAGTATATGGCATTTTTATTCCAGTCGTAATGTTTTCACTATGAGGTGGGGCCGCAGTTGAGCAAACCCACCCCACCCACCGGGCGTCGGCTGAGTTTAGAATTAGAAGAGAGAAACGAGGGAGGAGAGCTAGTTGTAGCATGGATGTTGTTGTTAGATGGGACTCGTGTTTATAGAATAGGAGTACTGAGCACTCGTGCCTCTTTTTTTTTAGGGAAAAATTAGTCGTATGTCTAGTACCACTAGTTGGGTGCGTGCGACCTATAGCTGTCATCACTTTAGGTCTCCTTTTTGAACCGCGGCTACACTTCACAGTACATATTTTTTCACGCATTTATCCTCCTATATGTACTCCTAGGCTATTTCCACGTGCTCCCATTCACTGACATGTGGGACATAGAGCATCTGGGTCGTAGTGCATGCACGACTCGGAGCATATGCCGGGGTACTTTACATTTCAGACCTCATGAATTACATGCAAACCCCCTGCAGAAGAATAAATATATGAATGAATTACTACATGAAATCGTATTATTTTCGTGGAAAGCAGAGCACGTTCATTAAATTTTGGACATAACAGGTTTATGAAAAATGACTGGACCTAAACCAGTCTAAGGGCCTCTTTGATTTTCCCGCAAAAAAAGGGCCTCTTTGATTCGCAGGATACTGAAAACACAGGAATGGGGAAAGTATGATGGCGATGAACCGAGACGAGGAGAACTCTAACTCAGTTAGAGGTTAGAGTTAGATTTTAACCCTGAACTAACTCTAAACCAAAGAGGTGTATGGATGGCAGGGTTAGATTGACAATAAATACTCTTTCTCAATCATTTGACTACTTTGGACCCTATTTCCTGTCGGATTTGGTGTGGTCGGCTCTTCTGTGGCCTCCTCCCACTCACAATTGACATAAACGAACCATCTATACAAAAGCATGCAAAACATGATAACTTTTACTTTGTCCATACAAATGAGATATCCCACTTAAACATACAAGTCGTCAATCAAGCTTCACAAAATAAAAAAAAACTTCATGAAACAAAGCATGAGCTAACTCATCATGGAAGTCATTCACGATAGGGAGGGAGCCCGGAGCCCATCACGCACCGAGGGAGGGGCTCGCCATCATCGCTCTGGAGGAAGGCTCTGTAGAGTCCAAGCCCCGGGAACCCCTCCGACACCGGCCCTTGCGAGTTGAGGTCGACACCGGCATGGGTAGCAGGGCCGCTTGCTGCCGACTGGGAACTTAATCTTTGGGCCTCTAGAAATAATGCAAGCCTGTAAATAAAATACCTAGAAAGGTGAACTAAATCTTTGGGCCTCTAGAAATAATGCAAGCCTGAAACTGAAATACCTAGAAAGATGAGCTAAATCTTTGGGCCTCTAGAAATAATGCAAGCTTGAAACTGAAATACCTAGAAAGGTGAACTGAATATTTGGGCCTCTAGAAATAATGCAAGCCTGAAATTGAAATACCTAGAAAGGTGAACTGAATCTTTGGGCCTCTGGAAATAATGCAAGCCTGAAATTGAAATACCTAGAAAGGCGAACTGAATCTTTGGGCCTCTAGAAATAAGGCAAGCCTGAAACTGAAATACCTAGAAAGGCGAGCTGAATCTTTGGGCCTCTAGAAATAATGCAAGCCTGAAATTGAAATACCTAGAAAGGTGAACTGAATCTTTGGGCCTCTAGAAAGATTTATTACCTCCTCAAGCAGCATCAAACAATTCCATGCGTGCACCACAAATCTATACCAAGTTTGATCAGGATCTACTTTTCCAAATCAGAATTAGCGCTAGAGCAAGCAAGTTTAATGATATGGCTATGAGACAGAGAAGGAACGAACAAACTCACCCCTCTCGCGACCTCCTCGGTAGATGCGCCGCCGCCGCACACGACAGAGGGAGAAAAACGACTGGTGAAGGGGGAGCGGGGCGACCTTCGAAGGCCAGAGGGAGAGGGCGGCTGGAGTAGGGCGGCGGAGGCCGGAAGGAGAGGGTGGCTGGAGGAGAGAGAGGGCGAGCGGTGCTTGGGCGGGCGGCCCTATGGGGAACAGAGAGGAGTCGTGTAAGAGGGGGGGGGAGCGATCTGGTGCGGGCAGGGGAGATCTTTTTAGTTCTCTTTTAGTGGGCCCGAAGATAACTAACCCAATTAGAACCTCTCCACCAGCCTAGTTTTTTTAGCTGGGTTAGAGCAAACTATCTCAAACTAACCCCTCTTGTTTCGATAATTTGAGGCTATTTCAACCCAAATTAGCTCTAAATCAGGGATCCAAACAAAGAGGAGTGTTACTGTACATGCTACAGTGTGGACCGTAGCACATTGTTTTTATGGCCATATCACCACATTGTTTTCTACTGCTGGTTCACTGAGATACCGTGGTTCGCACTGCTGGTTCACTGGGCTGCCATGGTTCGCACTGCTGGTTCACTGGGCTGCCGTGGTTCGCACTCCTCTGACCTGAGTAGTAGTAGTACTAGTATATACCACATCATTCTTTGCTCCTTCTTACTACTCTGACATGTGGGAGAGCCAGCACCCGGGTCGATGTGTCATGCACCAGATTAGAGCGCGGAACGGAAGGGGGGCATCACCCCGGTCGGAGCGCCAGTAATTCATGACTATAGTGAGTGGTCATATCACAAGTCTTTCTAGCAGTAACGTGCCGTCAAATCGCATAGCCCGACCTTTCCAGCAGTATGTTTGAGAATCCTCTACTCGCTCACCCTCCTCGCCTCTCTGTCAAACCGCCTACCCGAAAACTGCCGCGCGTACTGCCTGGGAAAAGCCCCGCCCCTCAACTTTTAACTACACGAAAATAGTTTGAGCTTGTTCGTTCTATATAAATACAGTACTTACTGTATGTTTATTCACCCGTGGGGTTATTCAATGAATGGAGGGCCGGGGAGCACAAGTGAACAATACTGTAGTACTACTAGTAGTAAGTAGGAGTCGTACAGTAGTCACCTTAAATAGAGAGTTTCTTTTCTTTAATGCCACGTACACAAATTGAAACGCTTGTTGTGGAGAGAAAAAAGATAATCACTCCACTATATATGGACGCAGGGGCCTGAGCGCTTGCTTTACTAGGGTAGCTCTCTTCATTCTCTCATCCTCTCCAGATATAAACAAGACATCGATAGCGACATTTTCTCTCTGCTCACCGCTGGTCACAGATCCGGCCGGATCCCTTCGGCCGGTGTGTGTAGAGGACTAAAAGGTGCATCGTTCACGCGGTCATCACCGCCGAGGGAGGAAACCCATAGCTACCAGAGGGGCCCGATCCTCTGCCCGTGTCGTTCTCTCCGACATAGCACCGGCTCGGGAGGTCCTCCGACTCTTCTTCCTCCCTGTCGTATTGTCCGCAGATCCGACCTACCGCCGCCGACATCCCGATGACCCTCAGGTATAAGTTCTTCGAAAGCGGCCTTGCTCTACTGCCCCAGCTCCCCACGTGTCTACATGTGCATCTTTTTCTACTCCCATCAGCTCTTCCAAAGCCACCTAAGTTTTTAGTATTATTAGAGGTAAAGCTACTTCATGCATTCGAATCTAGGGCTTTGTTCAAACAACGAAGAAACAGGGGAAAGTTGTAGCATGAATCTAGGACTTGATTCAAAGAGGAAATAATATGGTGAAAGTAGTAGAGACCGGATACCCAACCGGTCTCTTGGTTGAAAAGGAAAATAATGGGAAAACGCAGTACAAAGTGGATAAGGAACAAATCTATTATTGGTTGAAAATAGGATACAAAGTGGCGGCTAGTGGACAAGTCAACAGAGTTTGTCGAGAATTAGATTTGCAGCCATTACATAGTAAAAGGTCTCCAGGATTAGATTTGCTGCCCTAACATAGTAAAAGGTCTCAGGATTAGATTTGCTGCCCTCAGATAGTAAAAGGTCTCAGGATTAGATTTGTTGTCCTCACATATAAAAGGTCTCCAGGATTAGATTTGCTGCCCTCACATAGTAGAAGGTCTCCAGTATTAGATTTGCTACCCTCACATAGTACAAGGTCTCCAGGATTAGATTTGCTGCCCTCACATAGTACAAGGTCTCCAGGATTAGGTTTGCTGCCCTCACATAGCATGAACAAACTCGGCATCACCACTTTATGCCACCTTGTAGGTACATTGTGCTGATGCATTCACTGTCGCATGTCCTTATACCAACCTTTTGCTTTTGTTAATGTAAGGGCGCATGTAAAATGAAGCGACCACACTATTACCTTAGGGACATGTCTAACCAGTGTTATTGTAAATCTAATGCCTCCAGTGATAAGATGCAATTAAACTGTGTTACAAATGGCACTCCTGCTGTTTCCCCCAGTATGATAAGTAAGTTGCTCCTTTATGCTGCTAAGTGTCCTAGTGTCCCCACGGTCCCATGCCCTTAAACCAACTCTTTAGCTAGTGTTGATTTACTGTGTCTGGTAAACAAGCAATGCCACCATTAAAGTAATCCCATATTTGAGGAATCTCATTGTTGATCGTAATGCTTCCGGTAACATGAAGCATTGCTGGCGTTTTAAAATTTCTAATGTCCTTGCATGATTGCCATGAACATAATTAAGATGCTTCTTTTCATTTTATATATGTTTCGTATATTCTTATTGACCAGCAACTGTTTACTTTCTATCTTTTTGTGCAGATAGGGATATCCATTTCACCTTGTTGCTATTGTGACCTTTTGGTGAACTGCACAAAACACTTATTTTTTGGAATAAGTATCTTGTGCAGTTCAACTAAAATGTCATGTGGGCAACATCTCTCAATTTTGGTGGAACTGCACAAAATGGTGATTGGAGTTTCCAAAATCTTCGTCAAGTTTTGCTGGTAATCTCGTGCAACATTTTATTAGCCTTTGCAAGATGGAGACGTCACTGTCACCACAATGGCACTTTATTTTAGTGGAACTGCACAAAAGGATAAGAAAATTATAGTTGCACCTTACATGAGCCGGACAGCCAACCTTAATGTTCCTCAATTTTAGTGCAACTACTAAAGAAGAACCTGCTAGCTCATGAGAGCAAGTACTTCTTGCTAGCTGAATGATGTAATCTTTGCTTCATTTCAGGTGAATTGCAGAAAAAGGCGCATGAATTGAATCAAGGAACTCCAAGCAGACCTCATCCTAGTGGAGCTGCAGGTTGAGTTCAAGGAGGCCGCTATTAAAGTGAAATCATGTTGTCCTGTCTCATTGTTTGTGCTGTGCAAACAGGAATACTCAACTACAGATGTTGTGACGGTCAAGAGCATTCGCCAAGTTCTTTGATTGTATGACATGGCTAGCCAAGATGGATTTAATCCCGATATTCACTTTATCAAAAGGCTCTAATGGGTTGGTTCTGAATCTTGCAAGCTGGGAATCAATGAGATGTGTAGGCATCTTTGTTGTACTTATTATTTGAATCTTATTTGTTGGTTCTGAATCTTGCAAGTTGGATCAATGAGATGTGTAGGCATCTTTGTTGTACTTATTATTTGGATCTTATTTGTTGGTTCTGAATCTTGCAAGCTGGGAATCAATGAGATGTGTAGGCATCTTTGTTGTACTTATTATTTGGATCTTATTTGTTGGTTCTGAATCTTGCAAGCTGGGAAACACGGCATGATGATGCAGAGGACAACAACCATAACAAACAGTTCAAACTTGGTAGTATTATCTTTGTGAAAGTGCGACAAATGTGCTGATCGTGTGCGTCCTGAGAATAATAATTATAATTGTTGTGCATGTTGATCATGTGGCACTGATAGAACGAGCCAATGCATTGCTTGTTTTAAGTATAAATTTCTATTAAAGCTAATTAAATTTAAGTAAAGTGACCACTAACTCCTGTTATTACAGTACCAATACAGACCGCTCGTGAACCGACGTGTGACCGGAGTAGGTTTCTTAATGGAGGCATTTGAATGCGCCGAGGGTGCATCTTCTGCCGGGCGTGCAGCGAACGAGGGAGGGGTAGTAACTGTTGTCGCCTATACACACTCAGCTTACTGTTGAATCCAGTTCCCCAAGAGCTGAAAAACGAACTACTGCCGCCGCCTACACACTCGTTCACTCGAAGAGACTCCAATGGTGATCCGAGGGGTGAGCCTGCTGGATATGGACTTCAGCAAGGAGTTCCCCTTTGAGTTCGCCGTTTAGTCCTATGGCTGCACCAAGTTGAATGTGATGTACACGAACGATGCGGACTCGGTGAAGCTCTGCCTCACCTCAGTCCTATGGCTGCACCAGGTTCTGGAGCATTCACCCGTTTCATCGGCAGCGCCGACTGCATCTTCGCTACGATGGAGAGAAGGAAGAACGCGACGATTCGTCCATCTGGTGCAACAAGCTTGTCGACATCCAGAAGCAATACAAGATCATCAGCAACGGGTAGGAGAAGGACTCCATGGTTGACCTCGCTGAGACCATCATTGACCCCTGATACGCCAACATGAAAGAAGACGACCTGAACACGTGGGAGGTACCTCTGAATCTAGCCTACATAACCTATGCGGCCAAGGACGCATACACATGCTATGACATGTACAGGCAGATCTTGGACATGAGGGCGTGTCTGCTTCCAATAACCGACGAGTACACGGACAGCCGCAACGTCATGATCAAGCGTGCCAGGAAGGTCTAGATGTTGTACTTTATCTGTTTATAAGCACCTTTATCATCTGAGTGTTTCATGCATTAGCCTATGTGTCGTAATTATCTGTTTTGTCCGAAATATTTCTTTTAAGAACCCATTAACCTGATTGCTTTTTTTAGTGGCTATTTGCTTATGTATGTAACTAGTTCACTTGTCCGTTAAAAAAACTAGTTCACTCGGCTGCCGTGCTTTGAATCTCCTTCCTCCCAACATATTCCCCTCCTCAGGTGGACCCAGCAGGTCTCTGAATTTTCTCCCACTTTCTTTTTCGATGTAAACTGAGTTTTCGCCCAGTACTTTTCCATAGAACCAACTCAACTGTCCCACGTCTAGCCTAAAAAATAATAATACCCCACGTACTATTAACTCATCAAATTTAAATGATATTTTATTTCGTAAGTTGAAAGTTCTTACAAAATAATAATAATAATTGTTTATATATAACTTGGCAAGTTAACTCCTAGTGATTGCGTACATAAGCTTGCAAATATTTTACAGACCAATGCAGTAATAGACGTGCAATCATGTGTTTATGTTTTTATAACATTTCTCCGTCTAGCCCAACATGATATTTTCACCCAGCCCAGCAAGTCCACGGATTTCGAGAAAAATGCAAATGGGATTTAAATGGGCTGCATAGATGCTACATCATTGTTTCACCCAGCCCACCAAATGGACTAAAAAAACAAATGGACTGGCTGACATGTGGGCCAGTAGGTCGAAGCCAAAGAAGGCGTTGGATTTACATCCAACAGCCGACATTCTTCTTCAATCTCTCGTCTTCTTCCCCCAGCGCTGCCAGAACCGCCTGCTCCAGCCTTCGGCGTCCAGCGACGTTGTTTTGCGCTCCTCAGCGAAACGCTACCCCGCCGACGGCCAGACCATCCCTCCACTCCGCACCTCATGTTATTCTTTGCCGAGTGTAGGCCCACCCCGCACACGAACCAGTCAAGTTTCCCACTCGTCTCCGTCTGCGACTCCACTGTTGCGTCTTCCCCATCTCCGGGACATTCTAGTCTAGGGCCTCGCTGTCGTCCACCGCCTCGGTGCGCTCGGCGCGGCGTAGTCAACATACGAGAGTCATCAGAAGAGGACTGTATGTGGAGAGCGTGACAGCTGGGACCCACGAGGTCCATGGTCGCACGCAAGGAAAGTTCCTCCTTATTACGCACTGTCCATGGAATGTACGTGGGAAGGGCTTCTGTATTTCACAAAAAAACGTTCCCCCCGCTGACAGGTCGGACCCACCAGCTATATCTTTGCATGCAAGAAAGTGCCTCCTTATTACGCACAAAAAATGAATACCCCCTGCTAGCTAGGACCCACCATAGTGGGTGGCTGACTTGTGGGCCTACTAAGTTGACGAGGATGGAGGGCATTGTCAACTTAGTCAATATGAACGATTCTAGCTCCAGTGACCGTACGATATCCATCCAACGGCCATAGTGCTTCTTCAACCTCTGGTCATCTTGCTCCAGCCGCCCAAAGCAGCGCCGGTCGTGCCGCGTGTTCCTGCCTCTTGTGGACGGCTGTGATGCCGCGGAGGCCTCACCGCCCCCTACTACTCCCACCGCTGGCCCGGGGCATCCCTCTACTCACCCACACCCCCTATTATTCTGCGGCGATGGCAGCCTGATGCCGCAGCCGAACCAGTGAACCCTCGTACTCCTCTCCGCATGGGCATCCATTGCCGCATATTCCCTGGCTCCGCGTCGTCCCCTTCCTAGGCCTCGCCGTCGTCCACCACCTTGGTGCTCTCGGCGCAGCGTGGTCAATATGGTCAACAACCGACTTCCATTGGAAGAGTACTGTACATGGAGAGGCTGACAGCTGGGTCCATGGCCGCAGCTGGGTCCATGGCCACATCCCAGTTTTTTTGTGATTTTCCAAGTAAGTCGCTTTGTCAGGCTTGTTGGGCTGCAAATCTTTCAAGGCGAGGAGAGCTTCATTCGGTTGGCCGAGAAAATGTCCTATCAGTAATGAGAAATGGGTTGTACATTTTTAAAACACATCAAACCGGCAATTAGTTCCAAATATCTTTTTTATTATTTCGAGATTTTAAATTGCATTTATTTTTATGCGTGGACAATTTGTTGGATTTTATATTGATATACATTTATTTTTTAAATCATTTTGAATGTGACTCGAAATTTCGGGATTAAAAACAGTTCAGACCGCACCAAAATATGCAAAATTTCGTATAATTTTTTAACTGTGGACACAATATGGGCTGTAATGCTAACAAAAAGAATATGGGCTCCAAAAAAACCTTAAGAATTAGCAAATGGGCTGTAAATTATTAGAAATAATGGCAGACGGGCTGTATGCTGTTTTCCACAGATTTGAGGCTTTCCTAAAAAAAAGCTTGACGCACAAGCAGTGACTGTTGGATTTCCATCCAACGGCCGTCGTGCTTCTTCAATCTCTGCTCTTCCTGCTCCAGCCACTCAAACAAGCGCCGGCGAGACTACCTGCTCCCTCCTCCCCGCGGCCGGCTGTGCTACCGCGCGGGCCTCACCGCCCCACCGTACTCCCATCGCTGGCCTAGCCATCCCTCTACTCACCCACACCTGCTGTTATTCTCCGACGACGGCATACGAACCAGTAAATCCTCGTACAGTCGTACTCCCCTCCGTGTGGGAAACAACTGCCGAGTCTTCCCTGCCTCCATGTTGTTCCCTTCCTAGGCCTCGCCATCGTCCATCGCCCTGGTGCTCTCGGCGCGGCCTGGTCAACGTGGTCAACGACCGACATGTATCTGAAGTGGACTATACGTGGAGAGGCTGACAGCTGGGTCCACGGCCGCACGCAAGGAAATGCCTCCTTATTACACGCAAAATAATGATTCCTCCACCTGAAATATGGGACCCACCGAAAAAACATTACCGCCGCTGACAGCTTGGACCCACCAGCTATATCTTCGCACACAAGGAAGTGCCTCCTTATTACGCAAAAGAAAAATAGGACCTAGTATTGTGGCAGGCTGACTTGTGGGCCTACTAAGTTGACGGGGACGGAGGGCTTTGTCAACTTAGTCAATACTCTAGTGACCGTACGATGTCCATCCAATGGACGTAGTGCTTCTTCAACCTCTGGTCTTCGTTCTCCAGCCGCCCAAAGCAGCGCCGGTTGTGCCACATGCTCATGCCTCCCGTGGCCGACTATGATACCGCAGAGGCCTCACCGTCCCCTACTACTCCCACTGCTAGCTAGGCCATCCCTCTACTCACCCACACCCCCTATTATTCTACGGCGACGACAGCCTCACACCATAGCCGAACCATTGAACCCTCATACTCCTCTTCACGTGGGCATCCACTGTTGCGTCTTCCCCGGCTCCGCGTCGTCCCCTTCCTAGGCCTCGCCGTCGTCCACCGTCGTGGTGCTCTCGGCGCGGCGTGGTCAATGTGGTCAACGACCGACTTTCATCGAAAGAGTACTGTGCGTGGAGAGGCTGACAGCTGGGTCCACGGCGGCCGCAAGGAAGTGCCTCCTTATTACGTGCAAAATAATTATTCCTCCACCTGACAGCGGGGACCCACCGGAAGGGCCACCGTATTTCGTGAAAAAAACGTTTCCCCCTAACTGCTGGGACCCACCAGCTACACCTTCGCACGCAAGGAAGTGCGTCCGGGCAAAAAAACACAAAACGTTTCCCCCTAACTGCTGGGACCCACAAGCTACACCTTCGCCCCCCTGACTGTTGGGACCCACCAGCTACATCTTCGCATGCAAGGAAGTGCCTGACAGTCGGTACCCACCTGGTCGAAGCGTATGTAGCGTTGTCATTCTGGTCACGAACGTGTAAGTACATATATACTGGTCGATGTAGAGGCGCGCACGTAGCATGTACACATACGTATAGCGGCCAGTGTGCAAGAAAGAAAATACAGCCACATATGTGTACATACGGGCGGGGTCTCGAACGCCTACTCGCGCATACGTACGGCCAGGGCTCGTGTACATGGCTGGGTCGGAACGGAGAAACAGCGTCGTCGTCGTGTTCATGGGGAGCCAACTGGCTGGGTCGGAACGAAATGCGTCGTCGTGTTCATCGGGAGGGCTTGGACGGAACAGGCGATGGAAACGAGGCCTGGCGTACCGCCGAATGGAGGAAATGTCCTTGTGTTCAACTGGCCACGTTCGAAACGGGATCCTGTTGATCGGGAGGGGCTGGCATATCGCAAAATAAAGGAAACGGACCTCCTACAGTCGAAATGGGGGTCATGTTGATCGGGAGGGGTGTGGTGTACCGCAAAACGGACGAAACGGACTTGTGTTGGAGCGCTACGGTCAAAACGAGGGTCCTGTTGATCGGGAGGGGTGTGGCGTACCGCAAAACGGACGAAATGGACTTGTGTTGGAGCGCTATGGTCAAAATGGGGGTCCTGTTGATCGGGAGGGGTGTGGCGTACCGCAAAACGGACGAAACGGACTTGTGTTGGAGCGCTACGGTCGAAACAGGGGTCCTGTTCATCGGGAGGGGTGTGGCGTACCGCAAAACGGTACTCCACGGGATACTGTTCATCTCCACCGTCGACCTCCTCCAGCCTCCACGGGCTACCATCGACCTCCTCCAGCCTCCACGGGCTCCTGTTCATCCAGCCTCCACCGTGCGCTACTCCACCGGCTACTGTTCAACCACCCCTCCACGGGTACCCCTCCATCGTCTACTGTTCATCCAGCCCTCCACGGGGTCGATCTGTTCATCCACCCCTCCACACCACGGGGTCCTGTTCATCCAGAGGCAACGCCACCGCTCACTGTTCATCCAACTCCCCCGCAACACTCACTGTTCATCCAGAGAGGCAACATCGATCGGCTTCAGTTAGCAGCAGTAGCGAAGGAATCGATCGATCGGGTTCAGTTAACAGCCATCGATCGATCGCTCGGGTTCAGTAATGCGTAGCCTGCAGTGCAATCGCTCGTGTTGAGTTAGAGCCCAACGCCTTGCTCGGGTTTAGTTAGAGCCAACGCCTCGCACACATGTGCGTACGTGTACGAGAGAAACGCGCATCTCTCGGCCCCCGACCGCCCACCGTAACCGGGAACTCTCTGAAATTTTCCTCGCCCTCGCTTCTACCACGGTTTTTTCCATCATGGACGGCCCAAAGAATGTCATGCAGCTGTGTCTCCAGCCCGCCCAGGACAAAAAGCCCATTTTCTGTCATGATTTTTTGTCATAGAAGTAGGAGCCCACCACATCTATGATGATACCGGGTTTTGTCACAATTATCGTCATAGAAGTGTCATATGTATGACATGAAAAAAATTCGTTCGGCCCAAAATGTCACGGATGTGTCTTCTTTTGTAGTGTTATGTTTTGCACAACTCTATGATATGTTTGAAGAAGACGCGTAAGGTACCGACAACCAAGAGGAGAAGAGAAGAAGCAATGAGCACAAGGTGCACGGGGAGTAAAGTGATGGCAAGAAGCTCAAGGAGCAGACAGAAGCCCCAATGCTATATATGAATAATTATGAAACATTATGAATAATGTTGTATTTCTGTTGGATGATGTTGGACCCATGTTAGAACAATGTTTGACATGATGTTTAAATCTGTTGGATGATGTTTGAATGAGCACATGGTTTTTCCTTTTTTTTGATTTTTTTGAATTTTGTTTTGCTCATTTGAATTCTGGTCAAACCTAACTTTGACCAAGATTTAAACAAGTCTAAAATATCAAAATGAAAAACTAATCCTGGATCCTTCTTAGTCAATCCAAAATGAAGCTGTGGTGAGGTTTTTGAAATTTTCATGAAAAATATGCTAAAATGAGGGGTCCAAAGGTAGGGTAAACGGCCTCATTTCTAAGCAAGGTTTTTTTCGACCTTGTCTAAATCAGCAAAATAACTTTCCTAAACATATATTCTATATATACGGACTATGTGTGCTGGTTTTTCCATTTTTTGATTTTTTTTTTAATTTGTTGTGCTCATTTGAGTTCTGGTCAAACTTAACTTTGACCAAGATTTAAACAAGTGTAAAACATCAAAATGAAAAACTAAGCCTGGATCCTTCTTAGTCACTCTAAAATGAAGCTGTGGTGAGTTTTTTGAAATTTTCATGTTCATTTTCCCAAAACACTTCTCTTCACTTCTTACAAGAGAGTTTGAGATACTCGAGATATCACACAATACACATGAACTTATCGTTTAAATGTATGTAAACCTTGTTTATCAACTTAAATCGTTAGTATATGACATAAGAAGACTATGTGCGCAGGTTTTTTATTTTTCTGATTTTTATTTAATTTATTATGCTCATTTGAAATCTGGTCAAACATAGCTTTGACTGCTCCAAACCCCGCTAACCCTAGCGCTGAACAAGGACCGTTCATCTAACCCTAGTGGCGATCAAGGGCCGTCGATCTAACCCTTCTAGAAGGAATCTGCAGGGGGGGGGGCGATCCGCGAGATGCAATATGATTGGCTGAGAGATTCTTTTTTTAAAACAAATACCAGGCGCACTAGATGGACCGTTGGGCCGTCTCGTTGTCTAGGCCTGAGACCACAGTAAATAGCCCGTCTCAGCCTTTCCAGGCCTTGCATGCATGGGAGGCGGCGACGTGGGTTTGCATGCGTGGGAGGCGGCGACGTGCATGCATGCGAGCGAAGCGCGCTAGGCGTGCTAGGCTAGTGAGGCCAGCTAGGTGGTTCAGGCCCGCCCAGTCAAAGAGCTATGTAGTGATTCAGATGCACGCACGCGCCCCATGCATCATTTTCGTGCAAAACTTTAAGAGTGCAAAACGTAACGGATACACACACACGTCCGGATACACACACGCGTTCGGATTCACACACGCACCATTCTCATCCTTTCTCTCTTCCTGTCCCACCCACAGGCCTATAAATGGGGTGCCTCTCTTCCTGTCCCACCCATAAGCCAGATCCGATCCATTATCTCCAACTTCAAACACCCAATCGACCGAGCCCTCCCCAAGCGAGACCATGCAGTTCAACGGGCCGACCTTCAACCGTTCGCCTGTCGTGCCGGAGCTGCGCTACCCACCGGGCGTGCTCGTGGAGAGGAAGCTCCATGTGTGGGCTATTTCAAGGTGGAGGGGTTCCGTCGAACTCACCCGCACCTTCCTCAGAGTTGGCTATGCCCACCTCCCACGGGGCTCGCCGAGGATGTTCATCCTCAACGAGATTCGGGACCGCGGCGGCATCCTCCTACTGCTCACGGTCACCTACACCAACCCGTTTGACGCGCACGAGCTCCTCGGCCAAGTCTTTTGGTGCGGCTGCGAGGCCATCTTCTTCACCGTCTACAACATCTACACCAACTACGAGAGCATCTTCCCCACTCCAGCCCAGATGCACTCCCTTCCCTATGATGAGGAGGAGGAGGTGTGAAGATGAAGACAGTGTTGAAGGGGGCGCGCGGACAAAGTGGAAGAAGGAGGTCAAGATGAAGATGTTCAAGCCTGGAGTCAAGCTCGTCATGTTTCGTTTTTTATTTTGTTGCTTTTCTATGTCGTATCATGTCGTGACATGTTTCGTCATGTGTCCATGAACTGACCGTGAACTTATTATTGTAATGGTACGGTGTGTTGCATCTTATCTAAGTTATTAGGGTTTATTATGTGTGTTAAAAAATGTTCGTGCCCAAACATATCATTTCTTCCCTAAACAAAGTCATGAAGTTCTAGAACTTGTGGTTTTCATTAATGAAAATCAGAGGGGGTGAGAAGCCCTCTGTTTCATTCAAAAAAATAAGTCATGAACTAACATGCAAATTCATTCCCTTTAAATCCTAAACCAAGTGCCACTCTAACACTAAACCAAGAGCCACTCTAACAAAAATCATGTGGCAGTGCAAACATACGTTTTCAACCTTCCAACCCTCCAAAATTTCAGTGCAAAACAAAGGAAAACCACTCTCACGCGTGTGCAAACATTCACGGTCTCACTATTTTTTTGACAAATTTCACAGTCTCACTATGTATACCTTCCTTCCCTACCCATGTCAAAGTCTTGCCATCTGTCCTAGCGGTTACCAGCGCAGCCCTAAACACCACAAACCCACGCGGTCCTGGGTTCGAGTCCCCAGCCGCACCAATTTTTTGTGCATTTTCCACCCTTTATTTTTTTAGACAAATTAGTTTTTTCTCACTCTAATGACCTTAAAAAATGTTCATTTATTTTGGCACCAGGTGTAAACCTCTACCAGAGCTGAGGCACATTTTTCATGACATTTTGGTCTTTGATTTAAATCATGGTGTATTTGAATCGGATTAATTAAATTGCTATTAAATATTTAACAGCTCCAAAAAATTTCTAACCTTAATTGTTTGGCTCTGGAATAATTCAATTAGCTTCCACAAAAAGTTTCAGCATTATGATTTACTGCCTAAATTAAATCAGAACAGAAAATAGAAAAACACGCAAGAGAACCCCCGAATGGGCCTAATTGGATGCAGTTGGCCCATTAGTCTAGCCAGCACTTGGCTCTACGCTCTGAATTTGGCCCAAGAGCAACCTTTTTTTTGACAGAAAGGCAGAGCAGAGAGCTGCATTTCATTGATCAAAAGTTTCTGAATTCCTCATTTCTTCTCCTTTTTTTTCAACATATTTAAATGTTGGTCACTTCTTCTCTTTTTTCAACATTTAAACAACTTTGACCAACATTTAAACTAAGTAAATTTCTCATACAATTTCAAGATTACAAATTCCTCCATAATTCATGCCTTTCCATACATTTTCAACATTACAACCAGTGTGATTACCATACCTACAAATGCCCAAAAGTATTTGCAAATGGGTATTGGTAGTGCTTGATCTTCAAGCTTCCTAACCTTCTTCTTCAACATCTTAAGCTCAACAGCTAGCTCTCTGTCAGTGCGTGCTTTGCCCTCCATCTCTTCTTCTGGAGCTCGTGCTGCGGCC
Source organism: Triticum dicoccoides (assembly GCF_002162155.2). Classification (NCBI taxonomy): domain Eukaryota; kingdom Viridiplantae; phylum Streptophyta; class Magnoliopsida; order Poales; family Poaceae; genus Triticum; species Triticum dicoccoides. The sequence continues at coordinate 569,876,254 of NC_041385.1, read as the reverse complement.
ACTGCGATTCGTGGCAGCATGTGCAACCATTCTTCATGCTCTTCTTGCAGTTCATTTATCAAAGTCTTGGCCAGAGCATTGACCCAAAGAAAGAAGCATGTCACCTGCATGAACATGAAACAGATCAATCCATTGCTCAAAGATCCCGACCACAGAAATGGTGCAATTGCCCCGATTCTTACCCCATTCTCGCTGCACACGTAGAACGGACGATTCTGGTTCCTCGGTGTGTGAGAAACCCTCCGATCAACGCCCGTCCGGCACCGCGGACAGACAAAGACAGGCATCTCCACACGCGCCCGGCTCTGCATCCGCGAGGTGGCGCGGGAGCTTGAGGAAGAAAATAAATATAGCTCCAAGTAAAGTTATGTGGTGAATAAAAATATAGCTCCAAGTAAAGTTACCGATGAACGAAGACGAAAGAGGGGATGCCTTCCAGGGCATCCCCAAGCTTAGGCTCTTGGTTGTCCTTGAATATTACCTTGGGGTGCCTTGGTCATCCCCAAGCTTAGGCTCTTTCCACTCCTTATTCCATAGTCCATCAAATCTTTACCCAAAACTTGAAAACTTCACAACACAAAACTTAAGAGAAAACTCGTAAGCTCCGTTAGTATAAGAAAATAAATCACCACTTTTGGTACTGTTGTGAACTCATTCTAAATTCATATTGGTGTAATATCTACTATATTAAAACTTCTCTATGGTTCGTACCCTCCGATAGTACTCATAGATTCATCAAAATAAGCAAACAACACTTAGAAAACTAAATCTGTCAAAAACAGAACAGTCTGTAGTAATATGTAACTCCCGAATACTTCTGTAACTCCAAAAATTCTTAAATAAATTGGTGGACGTGAGGAATTTGTCTATTAATCTTCTGCAAAAGAGACAACCAAATATTTTATAGCATACATGTCATCACAATAATCATCATATATAGCAACTTTGTTCTCATAATCAAGTGGAACCTCTTCCAAAATAGTGGATTCATCACTAAATAAAGTCATGACCTCTCCAAATCCACTTCCATAATTATCACAATAAGGTTCAACAGCCTCCAAAATAGTGGGATCATTACTTCCTAAAGTTGACACTCTTCCAAACCCACTTTCATCAAAATAATCATCATAAATAGGAGGCACGCTATCATCAAAACTTGGGGGACTAAAAATATCATCTTCATCAAATACATCATACCCAAGCTTGTGGCTTTGCATATCATTAGCATCATGGATATTCAAGGAGTTCATACTAACAACATTGCAATCATGCTCATCATTCAAAGATTTAGTGCCAAACATTTTAATGCATTCTTCTTCTAGCACTTGGGCACAATTTTCCTTTCCATCATTTTCACGAAAGATATTAAAAAGATGAAGCATATGAGGCACCCTCAATTCCATTTTTTGTAGTTTTCTTTTATAAGCTAAACTAGTGATAAAACAAGAAACAAAAAGATTTGATTGCAAGATCTAAAGATATACCTTCAAGCACTAACCTCCCCGGCAACAGTGCCAGAAAAGATCCTAGTTGACGGGGTGTTAGTGTCGTTTACCTCGCCTCCCCGGCAACGGCGCCAGAAAAGAGCTTCATGTCTACTACACAACCTTCTTCTTGTAGACGTTGTTGGGCCTCCAAGTGCAGAGGTTTGCAGGACAATAGCAAATTTCCCTCAAGTGGATGACCTAAGGTTTATCAATCCATGGGAGGCATAGGATGAAGATGGTCTCTCTCAAACAACCCTGTAACCAAATAAAAAAGAGTCTCTTGTGTCCCCAACACACCCAATACAATGGTGAATTGTATAGGTGCACTAGTTCGGCGAAGTGATAGCAATACAAGTGCAATATGGATGGTAGATATAGGTTTTTGTAATCTGAAAATATAAAAACAGCAAGGTAACAAGCGATAAGAGTGAGCACAAACGGTATTGCAATGCTTCGAAACAAGGCCTAGGGTTCATACTTTCACTAGTGCAAGTTCTCTCAACAAGGATAACATAATTAGATCATATAACAATCCCTCAACATGCAACAAAGAGTCACTCCGAAGTCACTAATAGCGGAGCACAAACGAAGGGATTATTGTAGGGTACGAAACCACCTTAAAGTTATTCTTTCCGATCAACCCATTGGGCTATTACTATAAGTGTCACTGTAGGACCGAAAGTATGTCTAGAGGGGAGTGATCAGACTACTTGACCAAATAAAAATCTAGCCTTTTCCCAATTTTAAGTCTTGGTAGATTTTAGCAACTTTACACAAGTCAAGCAATCAACCTACACATGCAATTCTAAGAGTATAGCAGCGGAATGTAAAACATTGCACATGAAGGTAAAGGGAGGAGTTTGAGGGAGCAAACGCAATTGGAGACACAGAGATTTTTGGCGTGGTTCCGATAGGTGGTGCTATCGTACATCCATGTTGATGGAGACTTCAACCCATGAAGGGTAATGACTGCACGAGTCCACGGAGGACTCCACCCACGAAGGGTCCATGAAGAAGCAACCTTGTCTATCCCACCATGGCCATCGCCCACGAAGGACCTGCCTCACTAGGGTAGATCTTCACGAAGTAGGCGATCTCCTTGCCCGTACAAACTCCTTGGTTCAACTCCACAATCTTGACGGAGGCTCCCAAGTGACACCTAACCAATCTAGGAGACACCACTCTCCAAAAGGTTATAGATGGTGTGTTGATGATGAACTCCTTGCTCTTGTGCTTCAAATGATAGTCTCCCCAACACTCAACTCTCTCTCTCATAGCATTGGATTTGGTGGAAAGATGATTTGAGTGAAAAGCAACTTGGACAAGGCTAGAGATCAAGATTTATGTGGTTGGAATGGAATATCTTGACCTCAACACATGAGTAGGTGGTTCTCTCTCAGAAAATGAATGTTGGAAGTGTAGGCATGTTCTGATGGCTTTCTCCATGATGAAGAGAGAGTGGAGGGGTATATATGGCCTCCACACAAAATCTAACCGTTATGCACAATTTACAAACTCGGTGAGACCGAATCAGAAAACTCGGTCAGACCGATTTAGTTCATAATGTGACCGTTGGGCATTTCGGTGGGACTGACATGTCAACTTGGTGGGAATGATTTCTTTAGGGTTAGGGCATAACGTTATCTCGGTGAGACCGATTACACAAACTCGGTGGGACCGACTTTGGTAATAAGCTAACCAGAGAGTTGGTCTGGCAAACTCGGTGGGACTGATTCGCTCATCTCGGTGAGACCGAAACGTTACAAAAGGGAAACAGAGAGTTTGCATTGCGAACTCGGTGGGACTGATCGCTCATCTCGGTTAGACCGAAACGTTACAAAGGGAAACAAAGAGTTTGCAATACCATCTCGGTGAGACCGAGATCCCTATCGGTGAGACCAAAGTGACTAGGGTTTCTGGCAGTGGCTATGTCAAATGAACTCTATGGTGCTGGATAGATCAAATCGGTGGGGCCGAGTTTGACTTATTAGTTTGGGACATATGTGGATATGAGAAAGTGGTTGAGGGTTTTGGAGCATATCACTAAGCATCTTGAGCAGGCAAGCCATTAAGCAACACCTCATGCCCTTTTAATAGTATTGGCTTTTCCTATGGACTCAATGTGATCTTGGATCACTAAAAGTGAAATGTAGAGTCTTGAGCTTTAGAGCTTGAGCCGATCCTTTGTCCTTAACATTTTGAGGGGTCCACATTCCTAATCCATGCCATGCCAATCATTGAACTTTCCTGAAATATTCATCTTGAAATAGGATTAGTTCAATGAGCTGTATGTTGTTAATAATTACCAAAACCACCCAGGGATAGCTGCACTTTCAATCTCCCCCTTTTTGGTAATTGATGACAACATATAGATCAAAGCTTCGACAAATGATAATAAGATTGAAATACATTGTCGCTTTGAGTAGTACGTGATAAGCAAGAGCTCCCCCTAAATTTGTGCATTATTTAAGACTTGCTTTTGAATGCAAATGCACAATCGATTAGTATCATGGGTTACTCTTCCATGTAACATACATCTTTGTGGAGCGATCAAAATGATAGCAATTAAAAGCATGCACTCATCACCAAGCAAAGTGAATGATCATATATGGATATAAGAGATAATATCATCCAAGCAAACATTAAAGTAGCATATGAACAAACACATGATCATACAAGTATCTCGCACAAGGACATAAGGTATCAAACAAGCACACAATAAAGTTCAACCAAACAAATAGCAAGAGAGACAGAAAGCAACACTCTCTCTCGAAGCCTATGATCTATACATATTTCTCCCCCTTTGGCAACAAGTTACCAAAAAGTTCAAATATGCATAGTGTTATGCGTCTCTCAGGCTTGGTCTTCGGGAGGTGGTGTAGAGAGAACTCTAAGGATCAAGGCATCAGTCGATGTAGCTGGAGCTGGTGGAGTGGCTGCTGGAGGTAGCACTGAAGCTGTTGGTGCTGATGTGGTAGCTCTAGTATCTAGTACTGGCACTGCAGCTGACCTCTGACCTCTTGGCACTTGCTGAAAAGCGTTTGTAGTTGCCTTCCCTTTCTTCTCCTCTGCTTCCTCCTGGAGCTTCTCAACTGCTGTCTGCATCTCAGTTACTTTAAGATCAAGATCATAGAATTTTTGTTCAATGATCCTCTCCAAGCTCTCCTGATTCTGAGTCAGGGTGGCCAAGCCCTTCTCAATCCTCAAAGTTGATTGGATCAGATATCCAAGTTGATCTTGTTTGCTCTTCAAGAACACTTGAGATACCTCTTCAACACTTGGCATCTTTGCAGCTTTTTCTGTCTTTGCCTTAGCTCTCTTCTCTTGTGCTGGTAGCTTCCTTTGGCAAGTTGCTTGGAGTGCTCCTGCTGCCCTCATCATAGCACTAGTGCCCTCACTCATTTGCACTTGCTCTTCAGATTTATTCTGGCTATCACTCTGGTCAAACATCTTGGCAGGCAAACTGACAGCAAACCCTGTGAATAGATATAGATGAGGTAGAGTAGATGAGCATCACAAAGTGCAGAGATTTTTGCAAAATAAATGAGTCAAAAACTTAGTTTTAGTTCTCTACTGAAATGATTTCGGAGCTACCGAATTGATAAACTCGGTGATACCGAAGCAACATTTGGAACCTAAACTAGTGAACTCGGTCAGACCGAGTCACAGTTTGGTGGCACCGAGATTGCTAGGGTTTCACAGAGAATTGAACCCGGTCACACCGATTTGCAGTTTTCGGTCAGACCAAAAAGCGCATGTGCAATGGCCTAAGCCAAATCGGTGAGACCGATTTCTACAATTCAGTCGATCCGAGATGAGTTCAGCAGAGACCTAACCCTAATTTTTCGAATCAAACTTAACCTAAAGGAAGTTTTCTCTGGATAGATTGATTTCATATGTGGCAAAGATCATGGCATTGACCTTGTGCTTAGAATCGGAGGTAAAAGGAGAGCATAAAGGGTCGAACTCATACCCTAGTTTGGCGGGAGTTCGCTACGGCGGCAACGGCGGAACAAATTCCCGTTGACAGCGACAAAAACCAGTGGCGGGAGGTCGCTGACGGCGAGGAGACAATCCGGAGACTCTAGGAGGCAGAGCAGGGTACGCACGGGCTGAGGGCTTTTGAAGAAATTTCCAAAATCTCACCCCTGTATATATATATCCCGACCCTATCGGTGTGACCGAGTGTAACAACTCGGTGGCACCGAGATGCAAAATCACAAGCGGTTACTGCAACTCGGTGTGACCGAAATGTTCAAATCGGTTGCACCGAGATGAAAACCTAGATCAACTTAGTGAACTCGGTGTGACCGAAATGGATGACTCGGTCATACCGAATTGCACAAAGAGGTTTGGGAAGTTTAAGTCTATGAGGAATCGGGGACTCCGAGTGCTCCTCACATAGAGTGGTTTGAATCTGACTTGATCAAACTTTGTGATGTAGCATGAATAGAGTTTGAGACGAGAAAAGCATAGATAACTAGAGGAGGTTCTTAGGCATTCTTGTCCATCCACTTGGCAAAAGAGAAAGAACCAAACAATCAAAGCAACAAGTGGATGTCCCCGAATGAGAAAAATATGCAACCAACATGCTCACATAATAAAATGGCAAATGAAATATGTGGCAAAGCATGCACAAACACTCTAGCATCTATCAAGCAATTTGCGATGACTAGGTCATCTATATATGAGTATATTGACTTAGGAGTCAAATGGGAACATTTGATCATAGGTCATACTCATCGTTTAAGCACAAGTGGGGTTACCACTTTTACATAAGGCATTGTTGTGTTCACACTGTTAGAGTTGCTTTAGCTCAATTCTTAGAGTAAAGCTCCCCCTAGATGTGATATCCCCCCTAAGAGGGATGAACTAACCTTGGGTTTTGTCGATGATGACTTCATGTAGGTGTTGAAGATGTGGACGCTCAATGTTAATGTAGATCATTCGGAGCAATCCATTGGAGTGAGTTTCACTTTCAATACCTACACGGGTTAGTCCCACAAGGAACAAGCAAGGATATCCATAGACATAGAATGATGTACACACAAGATGATGTCCATGAAACCATTAGGTTACCTTGTCCCTTGTCTTACCAACAAGAGGGTTTGTGACTCCTTGAACTAGTGCAGGATATGGAAGTTGTTTGCACTTGTTCTTACCAAAATGATATGAGTGAAGTGTGTTGGCGGAGTCACCTCAAGAACTCTAGTTCTTCTTCTTTGGAATCCAAATCACCTTGATGGGAATCCTTGGGGTTGTAGTCATACTTGATGAAGTAGAACTTGATGTAGTCTTGGGAACCCACTTGACCAAGGCCTTGGGAGCTTCTTCAAATGCATCAATCTCCTCTTGAAGCTTATCCTTGCCTTTTTGCTTGTGGTCTTGTGGTGGAAGATCATCTTGAGCTTGTGTCCCTTGGAAAGAAGTAGGATCATACTTCTCTTGTTGAGGAACAAACTTTGTCTTGGGGTATTGATCTTCTTCCCACTCAACTCCATTGGCATTGAACTTTCATTCAAAACCAACACCTTGGTTCTTCCGGTGCCTTCCTTGCTTGCATACAATTTCCTCAAATTGCTTACTTCCGGTAAGGCTATTTTAAACACCTTTCTCTATAATTCCCTTCAATAAGCTATTTTATTGCTCAAGTGTAACTTGGCTAAGAGAATCATTAGTGGAATCAAGAGAACTACTAGAAGCAACAACATTGGATTTAGCATGATTATTGTTACTACTAGAAGAAGAATCTTTCTTACTTCTGTTGCTAGATTTAACTTGTGGCATGTAAGTAGAAAAGAGTAAACGCTTGGCAATGTAAGAAGAACTTTCCTTTAGAAGATCATCATTGATTGCCTTTAAAAACTCATGCTCTTGCTCTAGGTTGAGCTTTTCAAAGCGTAGCTTCTCACGAGTCTTTAAAAGTTCTCGATGATCTTCCAAGGTAGTTTCATGAGCTAACTTAAGAGTATTTAGTTCTTTAGTTAGACGATCAATCTCCTTCTATCATCGTCATTCATTTTATCTTGATTAGCATGATTAACAGCAAATTCATCATAGTTTTCATAACTAGAGTTATCAACAAGTAAATCATCATCATCTAGCAAATCATCTTCATCACTATTGAAATCAACATACTCGGGGTGTGATACCTTTGGGCCTTTATCCATGAAGCATCTTCCAATTCCTTCATTTGGTGAGTCAAATATGTCATAGGAGTTGGTTGACACGACTGCTAGACCGGCAACACCTTCATCTTGAGTATATTCGGAGTCGGAGTGATAACTTCTTTCGGAGTGATGGTCGGAATCGGAGCCGGATACCCATTCACCGACGTGAGCTTGATGTCTTTGTTTTGTCTAGCTCTTTGATGATTTGTCCTTCCTTTCCAAATCCTTGCTTCTCCGGGAGGTTCTTCGTTCATAACGATCATCTCTACTCCTTATCTCTCTTGGTGATGATTCTTCTCTTCTACTTCTTCTTTTAGATGAATCTTCTCTTCTTTTGTAGGGAGCCGTATACTCATTGGAGTAGTGTCCGGGTCTTCCACAATTGTAGCAATTACGTTCACGGCTCGAAGATCTTTTGTCATTGTAGGACCTTGACTTGGAACTTCTTTCCTTGCTTCTACTCTTGTAGAACTTCTTGAAGTTCTTCACCATTAGGCACAATTCTTCATTGAGGTTTTGTTTATCACTTGACAATGTAGGAGCATCACATGAGGCTTTGTAAGCACCACTTGACTTGTTGTGAAGCTCTTCTTTATCCTTGAGTGACATCTCATGAGCAACAATTCTTCCAATGACTTCCGTTGGCTTGAGATCTTTGTAATTGGGCATCATTTGGATCAATGTGCACACGGTATCATATTTTCCATCCAAGGCTCTTAGGATCTTCTTGATGGTGAATCTATCGGTCATCTCTTCACTTCCTAAGCCGGCAATCTCATTTGTGATGAGAGCAGGCCTAGAGTACATTCAGCGACACCTTCACCATCCTTCATTTTGAACTTGTCAAGCTGACTTTGAAGCACATGCAATTTGGATTCCTTGACGGGGTTAGTACCTTCGTGCATATCAATCAAAGCATCCCAAATTTCCTTTGCATTCTCAAGACGGTTGATTTTATTGAATTCTTCGGGCACAATCCGTTGAAGAGAATATCACAAGCTTGAGCGTTGCATTGCAGCATCTTCAACTCTTCCGCGGTAGCTTCACGGTTCGGTTCTCTCCCATCGAAGAACTCACCTTGTAAGCCAATAAACACAATAGCCCAGACGGTGGGGTTATGTCCAAGAATATGCATTTTCATCTTATGCTTCCAACTAGCAAAATTAGTACCATCAAAGTAAGGACCTCTACGGTGGTAATTTCCCTCGCTAGACGCCATATGCTCCTAGGTTCTGAAACCAAGGCTATGATCACCAAAATCTATGGAAATCAAGGCAAATGGAGACCGTGTCTCTGATACCACTTGTAGGATCGAAAGCATGTCTAGAGGGGGGTGATTAGACTAATTGACCAAATAAAAATATAGCCTTTTCCCAATTTTAAGTCTTGGCAGATTTTGGCAACTTTACACAAGTCAAGCAATCAACCTACACATGCAATTCTAAGAGTATAGCAGCGGAATGTAAAACATTGCAAATGAAGGTAAAGGGAGGAGTTTGAGGGAGCAAACGCAATTGGAGACATGGAGATTTTTGGCGTGGTTCTGATAGGTGGTGCTATCGTACATCCACGTTGATGGAGACTTCAACCCACGAAGGGTAACGGCTGCACGAGTCCACGGAGGGCTCCACCCACGAAGGGTCCACGAAGAAGCAACCTTGTCTATCCCACCATGGCCATCGCCCATGAAGGACTTGCCTCACTAGGGTAGATCTTCATGCAGTAGGCGATCTCTTTGCCCGTACAAGCTCCTTGGTTCAACTCCACAATCTTGACGGAGGCTCCCAAGTGACACCTAACCAACCTAGGAGACACCTCTCTCCAAAATGTAATAGATGGTGTGTCGATGATGAACTCCTTGCTCTTGTGCTTCAAATGATAGTCTCCCCAACACTCAACTCTCTCTCATAGGATTGGATTTGGTGGAAAGATGATTTGAGTGGAAAGCAACTTGGGAAGGCTAGAGATCAAGATTTATGTGGTTGGAATGGAATATCTTGACCTCAACACATGAGTATGTGGTTCTCTCCCCTAGAAAATGAATGTTTGAAGTGTAGGCATGTTCTGATGGCTTTCTCCATGAATGAAGAGAGGGTGGATGGGTATATAGCCTCCACAAAAAATCTAACCGTTACACATGATTTACCAAACTCGGTGAGACCGAATCAGAAAACTTGGTCAGACCGATTTAGTTCATAATGTGACCGTTAGGCATTTCGGTGGGACCGACATGTCAACTTGGTGGGACCGATTTCTTTAGGGTTAGGGCATAACGTAATCTCGGTGAGACCAATTACACAAACTTGGTGCGACCGACTTTGGTAATAAGCTAACCAGAGAGTTGGTCAGGCAAACTCGGTGGTACCGATTTGCTCATCTCGGTGAGACCGAAACATTACGAAAGGGAAATAGAGAGTTTGCATTGCAAACTCGGTGGGACCGATCGCTCATCTCGGCTAGACCGAAACGTTATGAAGGGAAATAGAGAGTCTGCAATCCCATCTCGGTAAGACCAGATCCCTATCGGTGAGTCCTAAGTGACTAGGGTTTCTGGCAGTGGCTATGTCAAATGAACTCGGTGGCACCGGATAGATCAAATCGGTGGGGCCGAGTTTGACTTTTTAGTTTGGGACATATGTGGATATGAGAAAGTGGTTGAGGGTTTTTGGAGCATATCACTAAGCATCTTGAGAAAGCAAGCCATTAAGCAACACCTCATCCCCTTTTAATAGTATTGGCTTTTCCTATGGACTCAATGTGATCTTGGATCACTAAATGTAAAATGTAGAGTTTTGAGCTTTAGAGCTTGAGCCAATCCTTTGTCCTTAGCATTTTGAGGGATCCACATTCCTAATCCATGCCATGCCAATCATTGAACTTTCCTGAAATATTCATCTTGAAATAGCATTAGTTCAGTGAGCTATATGTTGTTAATAATTACCAAAACCACCCAGGGATAGTTGCACTTTCAGTCACAAACAGCCCTAGAGTTCGTAGTAAAATAATGCCTTAAGACACACATCAACCAACACCCTAATGTCAGCGAGATACTCCAATGTCACCTCAAGTATCCACTGGCATGATTATACGATATGCATCACACAATCTTAGATTCATCTATTCAAACCAACACAAAGAACTTCATAGAGTGCCCCAAAGTTTCTACCGGAGAGTCAAGACAGAAGTGTGTGCCAACCCCTATGCATAAGTTCACAAGGTCACTGAACCCACAAGTTGATCACCAAAACATACATAAAGTAGATCATGTGAATATCCCAGTGTCACCACAGATAAGCACATGCAAGAAATACATCAAGTGTTCTCAAATCCTTAAAGACTCAATCCGATAAGATAACTTCAAAGGGAAAACTCAATCCATTACATGAGAGTAGAGGGGGAGGAACATCATAGGATCCAACTATAATAGCAAAGCTCGCGATACATCAAGATCGTGTCAAATCAAGAACACGAGAGAGAGAGAGAGAGAGAGAGAGAGAGGGAGAGAGAGATCAAACACATAGCTACTGGTACATACCCTCAACCCCGAGGGTGAACTACTCCCTCCTTGTCATGGAGAGCGCCAGGATGATGAAGATGGCCACCGATGATGGATCCCCCCTCTAGCAGGGTACCAGAACAGGATCCCAATTGGTTTTTAGTGGCTACAGAGGCTTGAGGCGGCGGAACTCCCGATCTAGGTTTCTTTTCGGGGGTTTCTGTATTTATAGGAATTTTTGGCATCGGTCTCACATCAGGGGGGTCTCCGAGTCGTCCACGAGATAGGGGGGTGCGCCCAGGGCGGTAGGGTGCGCCCTCCACCCTCGTGGATGGCTCGGGACTCTTCTGGCCCAACTCTTTTACTCCGTGGGCTTCTTTGGTCCATAAAAAATCATCAAAAATTGGCACATCAATTGGACTCCGTTTGGTATTCCTTTTCTGTAAAACTCAAAAACAAGGAAAAACAGAAACTGGCACTGGGCTCTAGGTTAATAGGTTAGTCCCAGAAATCATATAAAATAGCAAATAAATGCATATAAAACATCCTAGATGGATAATATAATAGCATGAACAATAAAAAATTATAGATGCGTTGGAGACGTATCAGCGCTTTACACCAATATGACCTAAACGGCAGTACCACAAGTATGTTGCACTATCATTATCAACTTTGCATCTTTTGGCATCAATATTATGAATATGCGTATCACTATGATCAAGATTCAATAAACCATTCACATTGGGTGTATGACCATAGAACGTTTTATTCATGTAAACAGAATAACAATCATTCTCTGAATTAAATGAATAACCATATTGCAATAAACATGATCCAGTCATATTCATGCTCAACACAAACACCAAATAACATTTATTTAGGTTCAACACTAATCGCGAAGGTAGAGGGAGTGTGCGATGGTGATTGTATCAACATTGGAATCACTTCCAACACACATCGCACCTCGCCCTTAACTAGTCTCTGTTTATTTTGCAACTCCTGTTTTGAGTTACTAATCTTAGCAACTAAACTAGTATCAAATACCCAGGGGCTACTATGAATACTAGTAAGGTACACATCTATAACATGTATATCAAATATACCTTTGTTTACTTTGCCATCCTTCTTATCCGCCAAGTATTTGGGGAAGTTCCACTTCCAGAGATCATTTCCCTTGCAGTAGGAGCACTCAATTTTAGGATTGGGTCCAGCTTTGGGCTTCTTCATAGGAGTGGCAACTTGCTTGCCATTCTTCTTGAAGTTCCCTATCTTCCCCTTGCCCTTTTTCTTGAAACTAGTGCTCTTGTTTAACCATCAACATTTGATGCTCTTTCTTGATTTCTACCTTCGGCAATTTCAGCATTGCGAAGAGCTTGGGAATCATTTTTGTCATCCCTTGCATATTATAGTTCATCATGAAGTTCTGTTAGCTTGGTGATAGTGACTAGAGAACTCTGTTAATCACTATCTTATCTAGAAGATTAACTCTCACTTGATTCAAGCGATTGTAGTACCCAGACATTCTGAGCACATGCTCACTGGCTGAGCTATTCTCCTCCATCTTTTAGGGAAAGTACTTGTTAGAGGTCTCATACCTCCCGACACGGGCATGAGTCTGAAATACCAATTTCAGCTCTTGGAACATCTCATATGCTCCATGTCATTCAAAACGTTTTTAAAATCCCAGTTCTAAGCCGTAAAGCATGGCGCAGTAAACTATTAAGTAGTCATCATATCAAGGTAGCCAAACATTCATAACGTCTGCATCTGCTCCTGCAATAGGTCCGTCACCTAGCGGTGCATCAAGGACATAATTCTTCTGTGCAACTATGAGGATAATCCTCAGACTAGGGACCCAATCCGCATCATTGCTATTATCATCTTTCAACTTAGTTTTTCTCTAGGAACATATCAAAAACAGGGGAGCTACAACGCGAGCTATTGATCTACACATAATTTGCAAATACTATCTGGACTAAGTTCATGATAAAATTTAAGTTCAATTAATCAAATTACTTAAGAACTCCCACTTAAACTTACATCCCTCAAGTCATCTAAGTGTAACGTGATCCAAATCAACTAACACATGTCCGATCATCACGTGCGATGGGGTAGTCATCAATGGTGAACATCTCTATGTTGATCATATCTACTATATGATTCATGTTCGATCTTTTGATCTCCAGTGTTCCGAGGCCATGTCTGTACATGCTAGGCTCGTCAAGTTTAACCCAAGTATTCCGCGTGTGTAAATCTGGCTTACACCCGTTGTATGTGAACGTAGAGTCTATCACACCCGATCATCACGTGGTGTCTCAACATGACAAACTGTAGCAAAGGTGCATACCCAGGGATAACACTTTTTATCTTGAAATTCAGTGACGGGATCATCTTATAATGCTACCGCCGTTCTAAGCAAAATAAGATGCATAAAGGATAAACATCACATGCAATCAAAAATATGTGACATGATATGGCCATCATCATCTTGTGCTTTTGATCTCCATCTCCAAAGCATCGTCATGATCTCCATTGTCACCAGCTCAACACCTTGATCTCCATCGTTGCGTCGTGGTCGTCTCGCCAACTATTGCTTCCACAACTTTTGCTAACGCATAGCGATAAAGTAAAGCAATTACATGGTGTTTGCATTTCATACAATAAAGAGACAACCATAAGGCTCCTGCCGGTTGCCGATAACTTACAAAACATGATCATCTCATATAATAATGTATATCACATCATGTCTTGACCATATCACATCATGACATACCCTACAAAAACAAGTTAGACGTCCTCTACTTTGTTGTTTCAAGTTTTATGTGGCTGCAATGGGCTTCTAGCAAGAACCGTTCTTACCTACGGCACAAAAACCACAACGGTGATTTATCAAGTTTGTTGTTTTAACCTTCAACAAGGATCGGCCGCAGTCAAATTCGATTCAACTAAAGTAGGAGAAACAGACACCCGCTAGCCACCTTTATCCAAAACTAGTTGCATGTCTGTCGGTGGAACCGGTCTCACGAACGTGGTCATGTGTGATGCCCTCGATTCAATCGTACACTAATCATACACGCAAATGTGTACGATCAAGATCAAAGACTCACCGGAAGATATCACAACACAACTCTAGACACAAATTAAAATAATACAAGCTTTATATTACAAGCCAGGGGCCTCGAGGGCTCGAATACATAAGCTTGAATACACAAGAGTCAGCGGAAGCAACATTATCTGAGTACAGACATGAGTTAAACAAGTTTGCCTTAAGAAGGCTAGCACAAAAGCAACATTGATCGAAAAGGCAAGGCCTCCTGCCTGGGAGCCTCCTAACTACTCCTGGTCGTCGGCGGTCTCCGCGTAGTAGTAGGCACCCTCGGGGTAGTAGTAGTCATCGATGGGGTCGTCTGGATCCTAGGCTCCATCATCTGGTTGCATCAACCAGAAAGAAGAAAGAAGGGGGGAAAGGGGTAGCAAAGCAACTGTGAGTACTCATCCAAAGTACTCGCAAGAAAGGATCTACTCTACTTATGCAACATTTATCAAGGGAAGGTTGTATATGTGTACTGGGCTACAGAAATGCCGGAATAGAGAGAAGGCCTAGTCCTATCGAAGACTAGCATCTTCTAGAAACCACCATCTTGCAGCAAACATGAGGGAGTAGAGTAGCATAAAGTAAAGTAGTAGTAGTGTTATCAACCTCGGACAGAGATCCTTTCTCGACTCCCTGCAAGAAAGCAATTCCAGAGCCTACTATCCATTTCTCATATCCATGTCTCACTTCAAGTATCCAGTTCTAGTTGTATCGATCAGGATACAACTCCAAGTGTCCATTACCGTAGGCCAGGCTATCGATAGATGTTTTCTTCCCTGCAGGGGTGCACCAACTTACCCACCACGCTTGATTAACTCCGGTCGAACACACTTTCCCGGGTCATGCCCGGCCTCGGCCAAACAATACGCCGCAACCCGACCTAGGCTTAATAGAGAGGTCAACACACCGGACTAAACCTATGCCCCCAGGGTTCATGGGCCATCGCCTCTGGAACTCCTGCATGTTGCGTACGCGGCCGGTGAGCATACCTAGCTACCTCCTTCAAAAAGGCAGGTGCTTACCAGTCCAACCCGGCACGCGCCGCTCAGTCGCTGACGTCTATTAAGCTTCGGCTAATGCATATGATGTAGAACGCCCATACTATGCCCACGTGATGGTTAGTGCTATCAGGCCAGAGGCCCCTCGGATCAAATATCCAAATCATAGTGGATTAGGAACGTGCGGTAACAAGCAGAGACTCACGAAAGATGTGACCCTGTTTCCCCGTCTCGAGGACTTGCGGCAAGGGCTAGGAATGTCCGGCCACTCCTCATAATTATCTCGCGGGAACCCTCCATGTCAACCCGTCTCCACATCACTCGCGGGTACCCCTCAGGGTCGACCCGCCTTTCCAAGTAGCAGTGGTAAAGTCCAAGTATCCGTGTGTCCAAACATCAAGGGAAAAACCCGAGGAATCACCCCCAGTGAATTCCACTCGATGTAATCATCAAGATGAACATAAGAGGAATCACCCCTGAGGTTCACACTTGAGGGGTTGCACGACAGAGTCATGTCGGAAGTGGTTAAGGCGGAATCACCCTCGATGACCACGACCGAATAGCTACACTATAGGGTTAACATTAGAAGTGATGTAGAGGTCTCACCCTCGGCACTCGATAGTAACCCAGTAGTGTCGAGCAACTAAGGGGAAAGTGACGTGCGGTGCCGGGGCCTGGTCTTCGATCTCGTTGATTGGGTCTTTGATGATGAAGCAGGGGCAACAAGGACAAGGTGAGGGTCACTGATGGATCACTAATCAACCTATACTAAGCAGTTTAGGATAAGCAGGTAGGTATGAATAAGCAGGTTACAAAAGCAGGCTATGCATCAGAATATGAGCAAACAATAATAGTAGCAAAATCTAATGCAAGTATGAGAAAATGGAATGGGCGATATCGGGATGATCAAAGGGGGGGCTTGCCTGGAAGCTCTGCTGAAAAAGAAGAAGTGTCATCGTCGACGTAGTCGATCACAGGGGCAACATTGTTCTCGGGGTCTACCTGAGGGAAGAGGGGGAAGAAACAGTAAATATAAAGCAAACATAAAGCATGACATGACGAAAGCATCGCTAGAGGTGTTCTAACGCAGTGTTACTCGATACCGGCAAAGGGGGATAACATCCGGGAAAGTTTTCCCGAAGTCCGGCATTTTCGGTCACATGAAACGAAGGGGAAAGGTTGCATGTTTGCTATGCTAGGGACGTGTGGCGGACGAACAGACCGCGAATCCGGATTCGTCTCATCATTCTGAGCAACTTTCATGTATAAAACTTCTTAATCCGAGTTACGGTTTATTTTCTATTAATTTTCAAACTTTATACAATTTCCTGAAATTCCAGCATTTATTTAAACCGAATTGACCAAGTCAACTTGACTGGTCAAAAAGGCAGGGCATGGCCCACATGTCACAGGAAGCAAGTAAACTATTCTAGTTAAATAGATTAAGTAGCATGAGGGTCCACTTGTCATTGACTTAGACATTTTTATGTTTATTTTATTTTTTTAATCTAACAATGGGTCTTGCATGTCATTGGCATATACTCCCTCCGTCTCATAATATAAGAACGTTTTTGACACTAGTGTTGTGTCAAAAGCGTTCTTATATCACTAGTGTCAAAAACGTTCTTATATTATGGGACGGAGGGAGTATTAGACCAATTAACCTAACCACTAATTGCTACTTGTTCCTAGTTAACCAAGGCTGCTCTTCTCACGTACACACACATCACGCACACACTCAACACACACAGGAGCTCAGCCATGGCCGGCTGTAGTAGCGACGGCAACAGAAGCACGAGCAGTGGCAGGAGCTAAGCAGCAGCAGCAGCAAGCAACACAGCAGCGGCGGCATAGCAGCGGCAAGGCAACAAAACTGCAACGTGGCAAGAGCAGCCTGAGCAGTAGCAGCAATAGCAAGCAGCGGTAGCACGCAGAGGCAGCAGCAAGCAGCATAAGGCAACAGCGGCCGAGCAGGGCGCGGCCCAGGCGGGCGCTGGCGCGCGGGGGCGCGCCGCCTGGAGCGGTCAGGGCACAAGGCAGGGGAGCCCGGGGCGCGGGTTCGCTGCGGTGAGCACGAGCTTGGGCGGAGGCGGCGCACAACGTCTACGGTGATGGAATCAAAGGGGAAACAGGGGAATCGATGTGGTGCTCACTGGGGAGCACAAGGGTGGCTCGACGATGGCTTAGGAGCAGTAGAGGCGGCGGATCGACGGCGGAGGCGGTGGTACCCGAGAAAGAAGAAGGCGTCAATCCCGTCGATGCAGGGGCTCCCGGTTCCAATTGGTGGATGTAGTCGAAGGAGTGGACGTCGACGAAGCTCGCGGACGAGGTGGCTGGGCGCGGGGAGCTCGGTAGGCACGTGGACGTCAGAGACCATGGCGCCGAGGGCTCGGGCGTCTGCGAGGGTAAGAGCTACGGCGCGAGGGGGGAGGAGAGGTTAGGGTTCGACCAAGGGGGGGTACTTGTAGGTCACCGGGGAGGTGGTGGATGGCTGCCACCACGGCCATGGCGCCGTGGATGGCCACCACGCCCTGCCTCCTATACTGTAGCGAGAGGAAGGGGGTAAGTGGGAGTGTCGGCTGGGCCAAAAGTACTGTGGTCATCCATTTTCTATTCCCCCCCCCTTTTTTAATTCAGTTAGCCACTGTTTGTATTTATTTGAGCGATAAAAATGAATTTAGTCAACTTGAAATTTGGCACACAATTTTAGAACAACATTGTGGTGTGGCATAAAAAGTTTTAGAGCCAACGGAATTGTTCAAGCATTTTTTGAAATTGAATAAGCCAATTAATATGCCATTGGGCCACTTTATATTTTCCTAGGGATTAAAGGGAGAGCCAAATGATGTTGGTTGCCACATGATAATTAGCTAGTGAATATTTGCAACAAAACAAACATTTTTGTTTTGACATTCGAAAACTTTATTTGTTTGATTTAATTTTTAAATTTTGAATTTGAACCGGTTTCGAACCAATACGAGTTTAACAATAGTAATCGTGGTGATGTGGCATCATGAGCAGAGGATTACTGTAGCTTGATTATCCGGGCGTCACAATTCTCCTCCACTACAAGAAATCTCGTCCCGAGATTTAAGGGGTGGAGTAAGAGGGAAGACTCGGGAAGGATGGAGCTCAACACAAGATAGGTACCTTCGGGTTATCTTGGTGAACGTGGCATAGAGGCATCTCTCGAGTTGAAATTTAATAAAGTCATCGAGAGCAAGGTAAGAAGGTGTAATAACAAGCTTCAACCGGGTAGGCAATCGTTCATTGCCTGAAACAGAGGGTGAAAGGGGGTTCAGAGCATCGTGAATAGATCATCTCTCGGAGGGAGGCTCGTGATAACACACAAAGCCAAGAGCATAAGATACTTCGGCATCAAGGTTGTACAGGAGAGTCAAGCTTCGATCCTGTGGAACTGTGGGTTATGGGCCCACCATGTGGGTTAAAAGTAGAAAGAGCGGTGACATGTTACACGGATATGATAGCAAGGCGGGTCAGAGGATAGCCTGTCACTTATGTTGGCTACAAAGTATGGTACCAAGGGCGTGGAACGAAGAGAACCATTTTCCTGCTCGTAATATGAGGCGGACCAATAGGCAAAGTTCCCGTCCATCGGTGGTTACCAGAATGTCATCAACAATAGTAACATGGTCTTACTGACAGAGTTGTACACCGAGGTGCTTATTTAAGCAGGGAATTATCACTGCTCAGGTATGTCAGATTACCAGAAAGGTTAAACAAAACAAATGAAAGGAAAAGTGATTATCGGATTTAAACAGAACAATGGAAAGGAAAATGGGTATACACGAGTATTAGGTGTATCTCCTTCCCAAAGCAAGCAGAGCGGGAATAATCATGACGGGACTACAAGTAGATAACCATCCAGTGAGGGGGGCGAGGAAACGCGTGATGTTACCCATACCATGGTGTTTGGATAATTGATCAAGAAACATTTAGCATTGCTCTTTCAATGTTCTTGTAGATGATTGGAGTACCACAGACATGCTTCGGGATACCATTGACATGGTCATCAGGTAAAAGTCAGACTTTTGAATTCACAAAGGATCCCCCGGGAACTGCTAGAGTAGTTCGTACAATTTCATCATTGAAAGATGAGGATGTGGCCGGTGGGTTCAGCAGCAATCCATCGACATGTCAAAAGGATGTAATGCCAAAATGATATGAACAAAATTGTGTTAGGGGGAAGGAAAGAATGTTGTCGATGATAACCCAAATCATTGAGGGGCACGGATGGTATTTCTCATCATGAATTCGATTGATATCCTGGAGGAGCATCAGAATGTTGATGATGATCATGACACATTTGTCGAGAGATTTCATGAAGATGTAATCGATATGCGATGACATCAAGTCAAAGGAATGATGAAGCGAAAGGTTATTGGAACCACGAGTACGACACAAACTTGAAATCAAGCTTGTTGTTCAAGGCGAAATGATATGATGAGGAAGATCGACGTAGGCTTAGCTTATCGTCAAAAATTGTGCTCTGGGAAGAAGGACCAGGTAGCACAATTAAAATTTAGCACGATAATGATATAGCCGATCAGGCTAGGAATGACTTGAAGGATTATTAAACTCGTAAGCAACGAAAATTACTTAGAGTTATTGAATCGGAGTGCGGAATTGATTCGCTTATCAGTGTTCACGGTTGACAAACAACCCAGAACCCATGAAGTGACAAAGACAGGGTAAGGTAGTACTCCATCAAAAGTTCATAAGATGTAGTGCAATGGCAAGATATCCTCGAGATACCAGGGGTAATACTCGAAGGTAGATCATAATAGAGGTTGGGCATGTGTATTGACCTGCAGAAGACAAGTGATTTAACTTGTCCAAGAAATGGGACCAAAGAAGAACAATCATGGTCGGATCCACGGTTGCGAAGGATCAATTCACCGATACCAGATGATATTATATCAAGGAAAAAAGTTATTATTACAAGAAGCTTCCAAGATAAGTTCTACATCAGGTCCGTGGCATGAACACAAAGTTCAAGGTCGACTCCCACTTCTTCAATGCATAACCTTCCATTCACCTCTCGCTTTCAAAGAAGTTGTAGTGTTGAAAATTTAATTGTCATAACACTAGAACAGTATGACTCGTGAAAACTTTCGAGTCCATAAGGTTTAGGGAAGGCATAGGTTCAACCCATCAGGGCATCTTAGGAACACATACCACAAGCTTCAGGAGTAATTAACACAAGCTCAAAAGTAAAGCATGGTTGACAAAAGGAAAGGATACAATTTACCGAAGGCAATATGTATCAGGGGAGGAGCGCATGAGATTTTGAATATGAAGGACATTGCCGGATAATAATCCATCAAAGGATTCAGGGATCCGCAATTGATCTGATGTGAGTATCAGTACTCAAACAAAAGAAGGAAAGAATGCAAAGGCATTAGATTATAGAAACATCTGAATAATTCGACGTTCAAGTTGAAGGGAACTAGGTGGACAATCAATTACAACATGATTGGTCGAGATCCAACTCATGTCCAGAATGACGTATGAGCAGGAAGGTCAAATTTCAGGGTTCGACTGATGATTGCGAGCAATCGCAACATAATGAATCAATAGGCTGAAGATGACAATGACAAAGGATGCTAATGAATATTGCCGGACATATGGATTCAACCATAATGCAGGCAGACAAGACTTTCGGGAGCACTAGGCTGCAGAGGATCTTCGGGAGATCGAATTGCATTCAAAGAATTTTGTGAGACATAAGATCAATTGGGGATGAACGAATCCCTGATAAGTGTGAGGAATTATTCGTAGGGTTATTCAGGCAGAAAAGAGCTATAAGGCAGTCGGAAAAGGGATTCTCGAAAGTCGGAGAATACTTTCGGGTATCTTGTAATAACAAGAACAACTAGGGATGGAAGTATGAACGGCAAGGGTACGCAGTTATCCATAAGGATTCAACGGTGTTAAGGGATTGCAAAAGAAATGAACACAAGTTCTTGGGAGTAGATCAGAGAGTATCTTCGAAGTCTTCTGGTGAAGCATACAACCATCCGGAATGAAGGGGCTCTCCGGGAAAGTCGTTACGAGAACCTAATGTAGTTAGTAATTCATTTAACCTGAATAGAAGAGAGAACAGAGTCCTGGAGTATAGACGATGAGTAAAAGATCCTAATACCACCCAATGACGACATGGGCCCGTAAGCCACACAACCATGTTAGTAAAAGTTTATCAATGACTAGACTCGACTTCGGCCAAGGAGTTGGAAGGGGGCTACCTACAGGCAGTCGCCTCTGATACCAACTTGTGACGCCCTCGATTCAATCGTACACTAATCATACACGCAAATGTGTACGATCAAGATCAAGGACTCACGGGAAGATATCACAACACAACTATAGACACAAATTAAAATAATACAAGCTTTATATTACAAGCCAGGGGCCTCGAGGGCTCGAATACATAAGCTCGAATACACAAGAGTCAGTGGAAGCAACATTATCTGAGTACAGACATGAGTTAAACAAGTTTGCCTTAAGAAGGCTAGCACAAAAGCAACATTGATCGAAAAGTCAAGGCCTCCTACCTGGGAGCCTCCTAACTACTCCTGGTCGTCGGTAGTCTCCACGTAGTAGTAGGCACCCTCGGGATAGTAGTAGTCGTCGGTGGGGTCGTATGGATCCTGGGCTCCACCATCTGGTTGCATCAACCAGAAAGAAGAAAGAAGGGGGAAAAGGGGTAGCAAAGCAACCGTGAGTACTCATCCAAAGTATTCGCAAGCAAGGATCTACTCTACTTATGCAACATTTATCAAGGGAAGGCTGTATATGTGGACTGGGCTGCAGAAATGCCAGAATAGAGAGAAGGCTAGTCCTATCGAAGACTAGCATCTTCTGGAAACCACCATCTTGCAGCAAACAGGAGGGAGTAGAGTAGCATAAAGTAAAGTAGTAGTAGTATTATCAACCTCGGCCAGAGATCCTTTCTCGACTCCCTGCAAGAAAGCAATCCCAGAGCCATACTATCCATTTCTCATATCCATGTCTCATCTCAAGTATCCAGTTCTAGTTGTATCGATCGGGATACAACTCCAAGTTTTCGTTACCGTAGGACAGTCTATCGATAGATGTTTTCTTCCCTGTAGGGGTGCACCAACTTACCCACCACACTCGATTAACTCCGGCCGGACACACTTTCCTGGGTCATGCCCGGCCTCGGCCAAACAATACGCCGCAACCCGACCTAGGCTTAATAGAGAGGTCAACATGCCGGACTAAACCTATGCCCCCAGGGGTCATGGGCCATTGCCCCGGGAACTCCTGCACGTTGCATACGCAGCTGGTGAGCAGACCTAGCTACCTCCTTGAAAAAGGCAGGTGCTTACACAGTCCAACCCGGCGCGCGCCGCTCAGTCGCTGACGTCTATTAAGCTTCGGCTGATGCATACGACGCAGAACGCCCATACTATGCCCACGTGATGGTTAGTGCTATCAGGCCAGAGGCCCCTCGGATCAAATATACAAATCGTAGTGGATTAGGAACGCACGGTAACAAGCAGAGATTCACGAAAGATGTGACCCTGTTGCCCCGTCTCGAGGACTTGCGGCAAGGGCTAGGAATGTCCGACCACGCCTCGTAATTATCTCGCGGGCACCCTCCAGGTCAACCCGTCTCCACATCACTCGCGGGTACCCCTCAGGGTCGACTTGCCTTTCCAAGTAGCGGTGGTAAAGTCCAAGTATCCGTGTGTCCAAAGATCAAGGGGAAAACCCAAGGAATCACCCCCGGTGAATTCCACTCGATATAATCATCAAGGTGAACGTAAGAGGAATCACCCCCGAGGTTCACACTTGAGGGGTTGCACGACAAAGTCGTATCGGAAGTGGTTAAGGCGGAATCACCCTCGATGACCACGACCGAATAGCTACACTACAGGGTCAACATCGGAAGTGTTGTAGATATCTAACCCTCGGTACTCGATAGTAACCCAGTAGTGTCGAGCAACTAAGGGGAAAGTGATGTGCGGTGCCGGGGCCTGGTCTTCGATCTTGTTGATCAGGTCTTCGATGATGAAGCAGGGGCAACAAGGACAAGGTGAGGGTCACTGATGGATCACTAACCAACCTATACTAAGCAGTTTAGGATAATCAGGTAGGTAAGAATAAGCAGGTTACAAAAGCAGCCTATGCATCATAATAGGAGCAAACAATAACAGTAGCAAAATCTAATGCAAGCATGAGAAAATGGAATGGGCAATATCGGGATGATCAAAGGGGGGCTTGCCTGGAAGCTCTGCTGAAAAAGAAGAAGTGTCATCGTCGACGTAGTCGATCATAGGGCAGCATCGTTCTCGGGGTCTACCGGAGGGAAGAGGGGGAAGAAACAGTAAATATAAAGCAAACATAAAGCATGACATGACGAAAGCATCGCTAGAGGTGTTCTAATGCAGTGTTACTTGATACCGGCGAAGGGGGATAACATCCGGGATAGTTTTCCTGAAGTCCGACATTTTCGGTCACACGAAACAAAGGGAAAAGGTTGCATGTTTGCTATGCTAGGGACGTGTGGCGGACGAACGGACCGCGTATTCGGATTCGTCTCGTCATTCTCAGCAATTTCATGTATAAAACTTCTTAATCCGAGTTACGATTTATTTTCTATTAATTTTCAAACTTTATACAATTTTCTGAAATTTCAGCATTTATTTAAACCGAATTGACCAAGTCAACTTGACTGGTGAAAAGGGCAGGGCGTGGCCCACATGTCACAGGAAGCAACTAAACTATTCTAGTTAAATAGATTAAGTAGCCTGATGGTCCACTTGTCATTGACTTAGACATTTTTAGGTTTGTTTTATTTTCTTAATCTAACAATGGATCCTGCATGTCATTGGCATATATTAGACTAATTAAGGGCGCTTATAGGCGCCGGCGCACCGGCCGAACCGTTTCAGCCGGTCGAGCCCCAACCCTTCGATGCAAGCATGTGTTGCCGTCAGATTGGGCTCTCATGCAGTTCCTTTCTTAAAAAAAATGAATCTCGCGAGCACAGCGGAAAAAAGGAGCCGGTCGCCGCCCCGCCGATGGTCACCGCCGGTCGCCACCGGTCGCGGCCCCCCGCCGATGGTCACCGCCGGTCGCCGCCCCTCGCCGTTGATCGTCACCGTCGTCGATGATCGCCGTCGCCGTCGCCGCCGGTGGCCAGCTCCACGCATGTAACATCGGCACCCGTGGTTGTAGCTCCGGTGGCGACGATTGCAATTTCGATGGCGAGGGCCATAGCTCGCCATCGTGCTCGTCGCCGCTCACGCCTGATGCCGCAGCTCGTCGGTCAAATCTCACCGTCGTAACATCTCGATCACCTGTTTCAGCAAAAAACGAGCGCCGTTCCAGCAAAATCGAGCGAGGGTTGTAGCAAAAAATCAATACGCTGGCTTGTGCAATGTAGCAAAAATGCAAATACATCGGTTGTAGCAAATTTTGACACCGGTTGTAGCAAAAACCGATGATTACCGTGGTGGCCGGCGAGCCCTGGATGCAGCACCGCAGGACGTTGTCTCCATCGCCGGCAGTGCTGGATGTAGCTTTTTGCTGCCCCGGTTCCAGCAAAAAAAAGCTTCAATGGTTGTAGCAAAAATATACTAGCTTCCAACAAAAATATGCGCCGGTTCCAGCAAAAGCAAATTTAGCAAGGAAAAGCTCCAGAGTCGATTGTAGCAAAAAATCAAGCTGCTTCCAGCAAAAATAACATGCCGGTTCCAGCAAAAACACAAAGCCGGTGCCGGTTCCAGCTCCTTGCCATGCCGGTTCCCAGCATGCGGCCGTGGTGACCGCGGTCACAAGATCCACGTCGTCCTGTTCCAGCTCGTGCTGAACACGGTTGCAGCACACCAGTTGGCGTGGTGACGCCATGGAAGCACGGCACCTTGTCGGTTGTAGCACGGTGGCTTCATCGGTTCCGGCATGCCGCAGGACGTTGACGTTCGCGTTGCCAAAGGCCTCCAGGCTGCAGCAGCGGCGCTACGCCCCTGATTGGAAGCAGGGATGGTGCTGTGGGGGAGGGGATGGGGGTCGCTCTTGAGAGGCGATGGAAAAGGTGGAGCTCATCCATGGCTATTGAGCGCAGGAGGTAGGTGGGGATGGAGCAGAGGAGAAAAAGAGCTAAGCGGATGGAGTAGAAGATGCCTGAAAGGATAAGATGAGAAGGGGATCGGGAGAAAAAGAGGCTGGGCGGTGGGGATGGGCCCAGTCACGCATGTGATTGACGCTGTGCAAGCAAGTGACCGGCGCAATGGTTCGGCCGGCGTGCCGTTTCTAAACGTTTCCCTTAACCTAACCACTAATTGCTACTTGTTCCTAGTTAACCAAGGCTGCTCTTCTCACGTACACACACATCACGCACACACTCAACACACACAGGCGCTCAGCCATGGCCGGCTGTAGTAGCGACGGCAACAGAAGCACGGGCAGTGGCAGGCGCTAAGCAGCAGCAGCAAGCAACACAGCAGCGGCGGCATAGCAGCGGCAAGGCAGCAGAACAGCAACGTGGCAAGAGCAGCCGTGAGGAGTAGCAGCAATAGCAAGCAGCGGTAGCAAGCAGCATAAGGCAACAGCGGCCGAGCAGGGCGCGGCCCAGGCGGGCGCGGGGGCGCGCAGCCTGGAGTGGTCAGGGCACGAGGCAGGGGAGCCCGGGGCGCGGGTTCGCTGCGGTGAGCACGAGCTCGGGCGGAGGCGGCGCACAACGTCTACGGCGATGGAATCAAAGGGAAACAGAGAGAATCGATGTGGTGCTCACCGGGGAGCACAAGGGTGGCTCGGCGATGGCTTAGGAGCAGCGAAGGCGGCGGATCGACGGCGGAGGCGGTGGTGCCCGAGGAATAAGAAGGCGTCGATCCCGTCGATGCAGGGGCTCCCGGTTCCAATTGGTGCATGTAGTCGAAGGAGTGGACGTCGACGAAGCTCGCGGACGAGGTGGTTGGGCGCGGGGAGCTCGGTAGGCACGTGGACGTCGGAGACCATGCGCCGCGGGCTCGAGCGTCTGCGAGGGTAAGAGCTACGGCGCGAGGGGGAGGGAGGAGAGGTTAGGGTTCGACCAAGGGGGGGGGGGGTACTTGTAGGTCGCCGGGGAGGTGGTGGATGGCTGCCACCATGGCCATGGCGCCGAGGATGGCCGCCACGCCCTGCCTCCTGTACTCTAGCGAGAGGAAGGGGGTAAGTGGGAGTGTGGGCTGGGCCAAAAGTACTGTGGTCATCCATTTTCTATTTCCCCCCCTTTTTTAATTCACTTAGCCACTGTTTGTCTTCCTCAAAAAAAAAACTTAGCCACTGTTTGTATTTATTTGAGTGATAAAAATGAATTTAGTCAACTTGAAATTTGGCACACAATTTTAGAACAACATTGTGGTGTCGCATAAAAAGTTTATAGGCAATGGAATTGTTCAAGCATTTTTGGAAATAGAATAAGACAATTAATATGTCGTTGGGCCACTTTATATTTTCCTAGGGATTAAAGGGAGAGCCAAATGATGTTGGTTGCCACATGATAATTAGCTAGTGAATATTTGCAACAAAACGAACATTTTTATTTTGACATTCGAAAACTTTATTTGATCGATTTAATTTTTTAATTTTGAATTTGAACCGGTTTCGAACCAATGCGAGTTTAACGATAGTAATCGTGGTGATGTGGCATCATGAGCAGAGGATTATTGTAGCTTGATTATTCGGGCGTCACATCATGTAAGGTTGGTCCGGACTGCTTCATCCAACAATACCGCTGAATCAAAATAAGACATTGGTGGTAAGCAGTATGACGATCACCACCCACAACTCTTTGTGTTCTACTCGTGCATATCATCTACGCATAGACCTGGCTCGTGATGCCACTGTTGGGTAACGTAGCATGCAATTTCAAAAAAATTCCTACGCTCACGCAAGATCTATCTAGGAGATGTATAGCAACGAGGGGGAGAGTGTGTCTACGTACCCTCGTAGACTGTAAGCGGAAGCATTTCACAACGCGGTTGATGTACTCGAACTTTCTTCGCGATCCACCGATCTAGTACCGAACATACAACACCTCCGAGTTCTGCACACGTTGAGCTCGGTGACGTCTCTCGCCTTCTTGATCCAGCAAGATGTCTAGGTATTAGATGAGTTCCGTCAGCATGACTGCATGGTGATGGTGACGGTGAAGTGACTCTGTAGGGCTTCACGAAAGCACTGCAAAATTATGATCGGAGGCGTAAACTATGGAGGGGGGGCGCCGCACACGGCTAAGATAATGTCTAGTGTGTGCTAAGCGCCCCCTCCTCATATATATATAGGTGGGAGGGAGAGGGGAGAGGCCAAGGGGCGCCCAAGCAGGTCCGAATCCTAATTGGCTCCTGCCCTTGGTCGCGCCCTCCTGCCATGTTTATCGGAGGGGGAAGGAAAGAGGAGGAGGGGAAGGAAGGGGGAATCATATTCCCTTTCTTTCCTTTCCTTCTTCCCCTTTCCTTGTCCACCTTGGCCGGCCCATATGGGGGCGCACCAGCCCCTTGTGGCTGGTGTGTTTACCCTCTTAACCCATAAGGCCCATATCTTTTGCCGGGGGTGCCCGGAACCCCTTCCAGTGATCCGATATGTACCCGGTACCCTCCGGAACACTTCTGGTGTCCGAATACCATCATCGTATATATAAATCTTTACCTCTCGACCATTTTGAGACTGCTCGTCATGTTCGTTATCTCATCCGGGACTCCGAACAACATTCGGTCACCAAATCACATAACTCATATAATATTATATCGTCACTCGAACGTTAAGCGTGCGGACCCTACATGTTCGAGAACTATGTAGACATGACCGAGACACCTCTCCGGTCAATAACCAATAGCATAACCTGGATGCCCATATTGTCTCCTACATATTCTACGAAGATCTTTATCGGTCGAACTGTTATGACAACATACGTAATTCCCTTTATCCATCGATATGTTACTTGCCCGAGATTCGATCGTCGGTATCTTCATACCTAGTTCAATCTCGTTACCGGCAAGTCTTTACTCGGTCCATAATACATCACCTCGTGACTAACTCCTTAGTCGTTTGCTTGCAAGCTTGTGATGTGTATTATCGAGAGGGCCCAGAGATACCTCTCTGATACTCAGAGTGACAAATCCTAATCTCGATCTATGCCAACTCAACAAACACCTTCGGATATACCTGTAGAGCATCTTTATAATCACCAGTTACATTGTGATGTTTGATAGCACACAAGGTATTCCTCCGGTATTAGTTGCATAATCTCATAGTCGAAGGGATATGTATTTGACATCAAGAAAGCGGTAGCAATAAACTGAACAATCAATATGCTAGGCTAACGGATGGGTCTTGTCCATCACATCATTCTCCTAATGATGTGATCCCGTTCATCAAAAGACAACACAGGTCTATGGTTAGGAAACTTAACCATCTTTGATTAACGAGCTAGTCTAGTAGAGGCTTACTAGGGACACGTTGTTTTGTCTTGTATCCACACATGTATCAAGTTTCCGGTTAATACAATTCTAGCATGAATAATAAACATTTATCATAAAATAAGGAAATATAAAATAACAGCTTTATTATGGCCTCTAGGGCATATTTCCTTCAATTACATCGAATAGATCTCCAAGAACACCAAGGAAAAATTGTATTGAAGATCAAAGAGAGAGAAGAAGTCATCTAGATCCTAGATATGGACCCTAGGTCTGTGGTAAACTACTCACACATCATCGGAAGGGCAGAAAGGCTGATGTAGAGCCCCTCCGTGATTGATTCCCCCTCCGGTAGAGTACCAGAGAAGGTCTCCAGATGGGATCTCACGAGAACAGAAACTTGCGGCAGTGAAAAAGTATTTTGGGTGGATCTATGATGTTAGGGGAATATTTGAGTATTTATAGAGGCGGAATTATGTAAAGAGGTGCCACGTGGGGCCCGTAAGTCGGGGGGCGCCCCCCCTCGGGTGCGCCTCCCGAGCTTGTCGCTCCCTCGTGACTCTTCAGGTCTTCTCCCGAACCTTCTAGGTTATCTTCTGGTCCAGAAAAATTAATCCAAAGTTTTTTATCCGTTTGGACTCTGTTTGATATTGATTTCCTGAAAAGCCAATGTCACATCCCTAGCTTTACCCTGGCCTTGGACTAGCTTGGTTGCTGCATCATGTTTAAATTCAAATGAAATTTGAATTGAGGAATTTTCAAAGCCTCAGAATCCTTTAAAAAAATGATCAAGATAAAAATTGCTTCAAATAAGTCCAAGAAAATGTTCTTGTTATCCTCTGGAAATATTGGCAAGAGGTAAAATCCAAACCAATATTTTCGGTATCTCAGAAACATTTATTTTGGGTATTTGAATTAAATCAATAGCTATTTGAATTGGACTTATATCTACTGTTAAATAAATATAGGTCCAATAATTCTGAAATATTTTTGTGGAGCATTGTTTTAATTCTTTTAGCTCCTAAAAATATTGTCAGAAGTAAAATAAATTGAATTGGTTTCAAAACCAAATTCAAAACAAACCTGCAAAATAGAAAACAGAATTAAAACAAAAGAGAGAGAGAGAGAGAAGGAAGTTACCTGGCCTTACCGTGCAGCCCACCAGAGCCTGGCCCAGCTCCATCTGGCCGGCCCAGCCGGCCCAGCCCACCTCCTCCCCCTTGTCCTCTTCCTCCTCTGCCAGGAGGACGAACAGAGGCGAGGCGTGGCGTGCGCCCGAGAGGCCTCGGCCACCTCCTGCTTCCCCCCTGGCCACCTCCTGCCTGGTTGCCTCCCTCCTCGACGCCCGGAGACGCCACGCACTCCCCCTCGCCCCCTGCACCTCTCCTCTCTCCCCCTGGACCCCATTCCCTCCTCTGCTTCCCTCTCGCGCACACCACCGAGCGGAGCTCGCCGTCATCGTCGCCGTACCCATGGCCACCACCACCCCCTCTCCTCCCCGACGTGCTCCTAAGCTCCGCCGGTCCTCCCTCTACCTCCTCAACGAGCCACGAGGCCCCGGACGTGCCACAACACCGCCCTCGATGCCTTCTTCAACCTCGGGACCGCCGGCCATCTTCGTCAAATTCGCCGGCTCCGGACCGTCCCCGACCTCGCCGAGCGTCCCCTCGTCATCGCCGTGAGTCACTGACCCTCTCCCCTAACTCAGCATGCTCCCCTCCGTGCCGTAGCGCCGTTCCCCACGAGCACCGAAGCCATCGTCCGCCATTGCTGCTGCACGCATAGCCCCCGTGCTCCCCTGGCCTCACTGAGCTGCTCTTAGTGCTCCCCATGTCTAGCAGGTGCTGCCCAGCCTCTCCATTTGCTCACTGATGCACCGTAGCGACGCGCCCGAGCACCACCGAACACCATCGCCGCCAAAGCTCGTCGCCGGCATGAGTTCCGGCGACCCCACGACCTCCCACTTGGTCCTCTGGATGCGCGAGAGCAAGGGCCATCCCCTGGTGCCCTCAGCGCGCCAAACTGACGCCTCTAGCGCAAGTCCGGCGTGCCCCCGCCGTGTTCTGTGGTCGCCGTCGGCTGGTCTCCGGCGTGCTGACGTGGCGTCGTCGTTAAGGGCTAATGACCCTGCTAATTAACCCTGTGACACTGACAGCAGGGCCCCACCTGCTAATTAATCCTAGATTAGTTTCTGCTTAGTTTATAACTAATCCTAGTGGCCCCACGCGTCAGTTTTGACTAAGCTGACGTGGCTGTTGACTGGGCCCACATGTCAGCGACACTAAGCAGCCCCAGTCACTGACCAGTGGACCCCACTAGTCAGGTTTGACCTGAACCTGCCCTGTTGACCGGATGGCGTCAAGGTGATGTCATGCTGACGCATTAAATGATTTTCTGGATTTAAAATAAATCAGAAAATTCCAGAAAATGCCTAAAACTTCTAAAAATCATAGAAATTCAACCGTAACTCCAAATTAAATAAATTATATATGAAAAATTATCAGAAAAATTCAAGGAATCCATCTGTACCATTTTCATGCATGTTAGAACAACTTATAGCTGCTGTTTAGCACAAATCAATTAAAGGGCATTTAAATAATCACATATGGAGTTTGAATTTGAATCTTGTATTCAAACCAACTTCATTTAATCTGTTGCTAGTTGCATTAGCTCAAAACACATTCATATTGCCATGTCATGAGCATGCATCATATTGTGCATTGCATTGATTGTGTTCCTTTCTGTGTTGCCGGTATTTGTCCCCTCTCGATAGACGCGATACCGATGATGTGATCGTTGACACTGATGAAGACTCAATGTTATCTTCAGAAGTGCCAGGCAAGCAAAACCCCCTTGTTCATTCCGATACAATCCCACTCTCTCGCTCCTGCTCTCTTTTACTGCATTAGGACAACACCGATTCAACTGTTACATGCTGCGGTAGTTGAACCCCTTTATCCTCTGCATGACCTGTCATTGCCACAGTAAATAGATGAAACCCACTAGCATGAGTAGGAGTTGTTTGAGCCCTGTTGTGCCTACTCATTCATGTTTGTTTGTCATGCCTGCTACTGCTTAGAGTTGAGTCAGGTCTGATTCATCGGGGATGAATTAGAGGTGTGTGAACATGTCCTACTGTGTGTGAGCTAAGTGTGTGAACACGATTTGGTAAAGGTAGCGGTGAGAAGCCATGTAGGAGTACATGGTGGGTTGTCTCATTGAAGCCATCCTCAGGAACTGAGTTCTGTGTTTGTGATCCATGATTCAGCTACTACCATACATTGGGCCCTGAAATATGACCCCGCTCGACTTCTTATTCACCCTTGTCCTCTGTCCAGGAGTTGCAAGTAGTTTCTGGTGCTTGTAGTATGCTGGAGGCCGTGGACAGCGCTGACCGTAGGGGTGGGCTGTGATGCGGTAGGCACGTGGCCGGGTAAACCGGGCACCCGTTTGGTATCAGAGCTTGACTGCCTGTAGGATTACCAAGCCAAACTGGTCGAAGTTGAGTCTAGAAATTCTTTAGTTATATAAGGGAATTGATTGTGGGATGGAACGTAAGGCTCTTTTTACTCCTTATACCTCATGGCCTTCTGATCTGAGACATCATCTTCTCTTCTACGGGGATTAAGAACTAGGCTATCTCTTCTTCCTATCAGGATCACGTGTACTAATCCGTAGACTTATAGATTGTTGGATTTAAGCTTGAGTTCAGTTTCTTCTACTTCCGTACGTTAACTGTTGATCTCGAAACCTTGATATTGTGTTTCTGAGTGGTTATGCCACCATTTTTGTGAATGTCTCAAATCTTTTCTGAGCATTTACAGCCGTTATGCTGTCCGAGTCATCCCAGGTTTCTAAATAGTCGGATGCATTTGCAAATCCTTTTCTTCCCGTTTCAATGTTCCCATGGGCCAGATTAACCACACTAATCAGTGAGTTGAGGTACTCCGTTACCTTGACATATATGTTGGAGATATTATTATGACCCTAGGTGTCTTAGGGGATCATCTAGTAATTTAGCCATGATTTGTGTTCCCAGTGTGATGATTCTGGCCATCATTCTCGAAAGCATCCCGTGATGTTATTAGTTAGTAGGCATTCTATTTCTGGGTTTTGAACCCGAGATTCACTCTACTTACTTCATGTTGATAGTGTTTGCTAGTTCCTTCAGGATATTAGAAACTTTGCGATAGTCCTCGAGGTCCGTGGTATTTCCTTCTTTCAAATACTATGAACCGCTTATGGCAGATGTTTATTGGATCAAAAGATCACAATTGGAGTACTCTTGAGGAGATCTCCATTCATAAATCGTGACTCTGCCAGTCCTACCTCTCTGCATGGGTTATCTGGAAGAAATGTTGATCTCGCTCGACATACTAATCTATGCATCCACAACTCAGAAAATTATATGTTCCTTTGAGTTGTCCCTCTTTAGTTGTCTACTGACCTTCGTCTATCAATTGATATCAAGGGTATGCATGCATTCGTTTATCGATGCCTATTACCCTTGTGGTCCGTCAAGCCATTCTGTCCTGAATGACTTGGAGAAACAAACTCCAGTACCTCGTCCATATCTAGGATTGGGTCAAAGTAGTTGTATTCCGCAGATCAAATGCCAATCCAGCTTTTGGTTCTGTTCTACCTTGGAGTATTACCTTATTCTATATCGAGATTGTTATAGGAATTGCACACCATCCTATGAACTCTTGGTACAGTGATACTTCTCACCATCATTAGTCATTCCTCGGCCCTCGTGTTGATGCAACCGGAATACCGACAAATGAATTGTGATGTGTGAAATCAATACTCCCAGCAACCTCGTTGCTTGGTAGTTAAAGGATAATAATTTCATTCTTAGCATGTTGGTTTTTGAATCATCCTTCTAAGACTTATCGTGCTACCTAGTTCTTATTTCGGTGCACCCTTCGATTGATGAGTTAGGATCTTGTCAAGTCCTCACTCATTTGATTATATCGTCTTGCCCTCAAAAGCGAGATTGTTCTCGAGCTTAGTAACATACCGGTGGTTCGTGATTTTCTGAATGTCTTCTCGGAAGTATCACCAGGTCGTCACCTGACCGTTATGTTGAGCCCGTGATCAAGTTGGTTTCTTAAGAACCACCTTCTTTCCAAGAATCGGTGTTAGATATCCCTGAGCTAGTTGGTTAAGCTGGACAACAACTTGGAGAGTTGGAAGATAAAAGCTTGTCTGACTTAGTTCGTTCCAAAGGGATATTCTTGTGTAGTGTGTGTTGAAGAAAGATGATATCTTCATCGATTGGTCCTTGTGATCAGTTGCTGGACCTATTGTCTTATCAATCCTTTGATTTGAGTGTGGGCTATCGTCAAATCAAATCAGTACCAATGATGCTCGTAATGTTGTCTTATTCGTGGTTGATCCCTCGAGCATACACCATTACATCTTTGGTCTGACCAATGCTATCACCGTGTTCACTTAACTATGGAATTCCTTTTAAAAGGAAACCTAGATGAATTGTTGTTGAGCCCATTGACAACATCCTTATCTCCTCCATGGTCTTGTTGGACAATAAGTTAGTGTTGGAAACTTTTGAAAGCATTATCTTCATGCTAGCTCATGAAGTATTTGTTTGATGAAAGGAGTGACTTCCTCTTATACACGTGCATTTGGTGAAAGTTGCCGCCGTGAATTTGAGAAAGTTAGTTTTGCTTCCTCTGGAATCATCCCAAGTCAGTCATGCATATGTGCGAAGTATTCTATGGTTTGGAGACTTGCAACCTTCATTCCATATGTGTTCCGAGCACAGCAAGCCACTGATTGATTTGTTCAAGGAGAAGAAGTTTCTTCTTAAGAGCATGCCTTATGCAAGGACTTCAATATCCTCGATTATGGTTCCCCACCTGAACTCGGTAGTGTTTTGTTGTAAGACTACCATGTGATAATGTTTTGTCTAGGACAACGTGTTCACGTGTTTGTAGCAGAACCAACTCATGTTTTGGAGCTTGCTATCGTAGTTCATCTCCCGAGAATCCTGCAACGTCATCTCGTCGATTTGTGTTGCAAACTTTCATTTTTCTTCCTAGACTCGATGAGTCTGGAATATCCTGACACCAACCAGATCTGAATCTCAGGCAGATATGATGGTTGGAACATTTCCCAAGAACTATAATATTGGTCCCTCGATAACCGGTAAGGTGGATGTCGTGGCCAACACACCCAGCCGAAAGACCTATTATTGTAGTATCTTGATTGAAGAAGTTGGCCACCTTCCCATAAGGATTTCGTAGGATTTACCTCCGTAACTGTTCCTTATGGATTCTATTGCTCCCAAAGTCCGACCTTTTACTTGATGTTCTAGTTATCAAACCATATCTATGAATGGGTTACGCTAGCACATCAAGGAGAACATTAGAAGCGGAGTGCTAAATGTCTCTCGGTCGATCATCCAGATTCTATTCCCTTGGCCTCGCTAAGATGAAATCTGAGAAGTGTTATCTTCCTTTGCATCTGCATCATCCATCATCATTCATCATGGTAGCAAGTTGTGTTGCCAGGATCCTTGACACGGATGTTGGTAAAACCTTGATGAATATGGAAATGCTCAAGTTCTTGAGAGCACGCACAAGCGCTACGTGTTATCATCGGCACTAACTGGGATGCTCTCAGTTCCCTCGGCAATGCTATGACCTTCTCAAACAGTGAATTCACTCTCTATTGTTGGGTTCTTCCCCAGTTACCAGAATCATTCCCAGCATTTGCATTTTGTTCCCAGCTTGCACCACCAATGTGCCATTCTACCATGGGTCTCTTCCATTTCCGGTGATAAGCAAATTCATCCATTACGTTGTCTTCAACAAGGTAATCCACATCATCCAAGTCCGGGTATGCCATTCTACCGACCCCCTACAAACGATCGCTCGAGAATTGCCTTAGGCTGGCCTAAAGAGTTTCATTGATCTTTGAATCAAAGGTAATTCTTTTTGCCACTTAAGGAGATATTTCTACGAGTCACCTTCCCTAAGGTGCATCGTTATGGTATCATGGCAACTCAACTCCTCGCTACGTTGGCAATCGTTTACCACCTTCTTAAGTGTGGAATTATTGTCTACCTAGTGAACCTTCGTCATCTGCTTCACTCCATTCCCATGGATGTATGTTTAGTGTCTCAGCTCGAGAGAGGTTGCTATGTCTCATTCCGTGAGTTAATCCTGAGTTGTTCGATCTTCGAGAAGATCGACCCTTCTAGAGTCTCCTTCTTCTCTCCATGTCATGTTGGCAGGATTTCTCAGAGCAAGACTTCGAGACAATGATGGTGATCGAATCAACGTTCATTCGAAGCGCAACCTGGATTGTGAAGATTATACTAGTTTGCGTTTCCCCTTCATCCTACCCTACGCTTGAATCTCGAGACGAGATTCTTGTTTAGTGGGGGTGAGTTGTCACATCCCTAGCTTTACCCTGGCCTTGGACTAGCTTGGTTGCTGCATCATGTTTAAATTCAAATGAAATTTGAATTGAGGAATTTTCAAAGCCTCAGAATCCTTTAAAAAAATGATCAAGATAAAAATTGCTTCAAATAAGTCCAAGAAAATGTTCTTGTTATCCTCTGGAAATATTGGCAAGAGGTAAAATCCAAACCAATATTTTCGGTATCTCAGAAACATTTATTTTGGGTATTTGAATTAAATCAATAGCTATTTGAATTGGACTTATATCTACTGTTAAATAAATATAGGTCCAATAATTCTGAAATATTTTTGTGGAGCATTGTTTTAATTCTTTTAGCTCCTAAAAATATTGTCAGAAGTAAAATAAATTGAATTGGTTTCAAAACCAAATTCAAAACAAACCTGCAAAATAGAAAACAGAATTAAAACAAAAGAGAGAGAGAGAGAGAAGGAAGTTACCTGGCCTTACCGTGCAGCCCACCAGAGCCTGGCCCAGCTCCATCTGGCCGGCCCAGCCGGCCCAGCCCACCTCCTCCCCCTTGTCCTCTTCCTCCTCTGCCAGGAGGACGAACAGAGGCGAGGCGTGGCGCGCGCCCGAGAGGCCTCGGCCACCTCCTGCTTCCCCCCTGGCCACCTCCTGCCTGGTTGCCTCCCTCCTCGACGCCCGGAGACGCCACGCACTCCCCCTTGCCCCCTGCACCTCTCTCTCTCCCCCTGGACCCCATTCCCTCCTCTGCTTCCCTCTCGCGCACACCACCGAGCGGAGCTCGCCGTCATCGTCGCCGTACCCATGGCCACCACCACCCCCTCTCCTCCCCGACGTGCTCCTGAGCTCCGCAGTGCCTCCCTCGACCTCCCCGTCGGCTCACGCGACCGGAGAAGCCCCGAAGCGCCGTCCCGACGCTTTTCCCCTCCTCGGCCATCGAGGACCGCCGCTGTCGATTCGCCGCCTCCGACGCCTCCCCGAGCTCCCCGAGACCACCGACGAACTCCCCGTGAGCTCCTCTTCTCTTCCCCACACTCCCCGCACCTGATTTCGTTCCCTAGCTCCTTCTTCCACCACGGCCGAAGCTCGCCGCCGCCGTGCCTCGTCGCCGTCGTGGCCAGAGCCACTGGAGCTCCCACCTGAGTGCACCATCGTGCTCAGAACGTCTCCACAAGCCCGTAGCACGCCCCAGCTCGCCTTCCTGTGCCCCTAGCTCTCGCTCGCGTCTCGCCCGAACTCCGGCCGCCGCCGCAAGCTCGCTTCCGACGAGCTCGGTCCACCCCAGCTGCTCCCGCTTGCCCCGTTAGATGCGCCACTCCTCCAGCTCCCCGTAGAGCCAAACCCCGTCGCAAACCACCGTCTGTAGCACCGTCCCGAGCAACTCCGGCGAGGTCCCGCCGTCGCCGTGGTCGCCGGCGTCACTTGGTGACGTGGCACGTCATTAGCCACTAATGACCCAGCCAAAGCAACCCCAGTGCCACTGCCATGTGGGCCCCGAGCCTAATTAGGTTAGTTTAATTTTTCTGTTTAGATTAGTGCTAATCTATGGACCCCATGTGTCAGATTTTGACTTAGTCAAGTCAACGTTGACCGGACCCACCTGTCAAACACCCAAACCAGCCCTGTGTCACTGACGTGTGGCCCCCACACGTCAGGTTTGACTCCGGGCGACCCAGTTGACCTGCTGACGTCATGATGATGTCAGGCTGACGCAATAAGTATTTTCTGGATTTAAAAATAATCAGGAAATTCCAGAAAATTGTATAAACTTCTAAAATTCATAGAAAATCAACCGTAACTCCAAATTAAATAAATTATATATGAAAAATTATCAAAAAAATTCAAGGAATCCATCTGTACCATTTTCATGCATGTTAGAACAACTTATAGGTGCTGTTTAGCACAAATCAATTAAATGGCATTTGAATAATCACATATGGAGTTTGAATTTGAATCTTGTATTCAAACCAACTTCATTTAATGTGTTGCTAGTTGCATTAGCCCAAAACACATTCATTTTGCCATGTCATGATCATGCATCATATTGTGCATTGCATTGATTGTGTTCCCTTCTGTGTTGCCGGTATTTGTCCCCTCTCGATAGACGTGATACCGATGATGCGATCGTTGACACTGATGAAGACTCAATGCTATCTTCAGAAGTGCCAGGCAAGCAAAACCCCCTTGTTCATTCCGATACAATCCTACTCTCTCGCTCCTGCTCTCTTTTACTGCATTAGGACAACATCGATTCATCTGTTACCTGCTGCGGTAGCTGAACCCCTTTATCCTTTGCATGACCTGTCATTGCCACAGTAAATAGATGAAACCCACTAGCATGAGTAGGAGTTGTTTGAGCCCTGTTGTGCCTACTCATTCATGCTTGTTTGTCATGCCTGCTACTGCTTAGAGTCGAGTCAGGTCTGATTCATCCGGGATGAATCAGAGGTGTGTGAACATGTCCTACGGTGTGTGAGCTAAGCGTGTGAACATGATTTGGTAAAGGTAGCGGTGAGAGGCCATGTAGGAGTACATGGTGGGTTGTCTCATTGCAGCCGTCCTCAGGAACTGAGTTCTGTGTTTGTGATCCATGATTCAGCTACTACCACGCATTGGGCCCGAAACCAATGGACCCTCTCGGCTTCTTGATCACCCTTGTCCTCTGTCCAGGAGTTGCAAGTAGTTTCTGGTGTTTGTAGTATGCTGGAGGCTGTGCGCAGCGCTGACCGTAGGGGTGGGCTGTGATGCGGTAGGCACGTGGCACGGTGTACCGGGCGCCCGTTTGGTGTCTCGGGAACCCTGTTCACATCGTTTGGGGCTGTGAGCGAAACTCCGGCCGGATCTCCTCATGGATGGAACCCGAATAGGCGATAAACCTGGACTAGAGACTTGAGTGTTTAGGCAGGCCGTGGCCGACACCCACGTTGGGCTTCCGCTTGAAGGTTGCCGAGTACATGTCGTGTAAACGGCGGTAAGTGGTGAGAGCGTGTGTGAAGAAGTACACCCCTGCAGGGTTAACATCATCTATTCGAATAGCCGTGTCCACGGTAAAGGACTTCTGGGTTGCTTATATCAGTTCATAGACAAGTGAAAGTGGATACTCTAAAATACGCAAGATAAGCGTGAGTGCTATGGATGGCGTTCTCGTAGGGAGACGGGAGCGGATCCATAGTGGTGTATTGATATGGTGAATATGTGGACTCGTGTGCGCCACCTCAAAAGAGTTACTCGCAGTCGTAGTTCAGGATAGCCACCGAGTCAAAGCTGGCTTGCTGCAGTTAAACCCCACCATCCCCTTTGTTGTTAATGATGCATATGTAGATAGTTCTGATGTAAGTCTTGCTGGGTACATTTGTACTCACGTTTGCCTATTTTATGTTTTTGCAGAGAGACTTCGGTCTCGCTAGTAGTTCCACGTGGACTTCGACGTTTAGCTTGATACCTCAGCTACGATCTTGTGCCCTCGGCAGGATCTGGTAGATAGTCAGGCTTCTCAGCCTTTTTCATTTATAGATGTCTGTACTCAGACATGATAGCTTCCGCTTGTGCTTTGATTTGTATGCTCTGATTGTTGGGTCATGAGACCCATGTTTGTAATATATCGCTCCTCGGAGCCTATTGAATAAATACTTGAGTCGTAGAGTCATGTTG
Organism: Triticum dicoccoides; assembly: GCF_002162155.2. Taxonomy (NCBI): domain Eukaryota; kingdom Viridiplantae; phylum Streptophyta; class Magnoliopsida; order Poales; family Poaceae; genus Triticum; species Triticum dicoccoides. The sequence goes on along the minus strand of NC_041385.1, from coordinate 569,836,497 downwards.
TGATGCCATGTTGTATTGCACATATCGAGCATATTGTGTGTATGTTATTGAAATGCTTGATATGTGTGGGATCTGACTATCTAGTTGTTTATCTTTAGTAGCCTCTCTTACCGGGAAATGTCTCCTAGTGTTTCCACCGAGCCATGGTAGCTTGCTACTGCTCCGGAACACTTAGGCTGGCCGGCATGTGTCCTTCTTCGTTCCTGTGTCTGTCCCTTCGGGGAAATGTCACGCGATGAATACCGGAGTCCTGTTAGCCCGCTACAGCCCGGTTCACCGGAGTCCTGCTAGCCCAGTGCTACAGCCTGGATTCACTCGCTGATGACCGACACGTTCGATGCTGGGTCATGAATGCCTGTCCCTGTAAGTCTGTGCCACTTTGGGTTTACGACTAGCCATGTCAGCCCGGGCTCCTTATCATATGGATGCTAGCGACACCGTCATATACGTGTGCCAAAAGGCGCAAACGGTCCCGGGCCAAGGTAAGGCGACACCCGTGGGAATACCGTGCGTGAGGCCGCAAAGTGATATGAGGTGTTACATGCTAGATCGATGTGGCATTGAGTCGGGGTCCTGACAGCCAAAAACAAGCAAAAAACAACAACTGTCACTGGGCACTAATTTAATAGGCTAGTCCCAAAAATGATATATAATAGCATAAAGTTGCATATAAAACATCCAAGATTGATACTATAATAGCATGGAACAATAAAAAATTATAGATATGTTGGAGACATATCACTTGGCCGTGTGCATATTAGTTATGTAGAATCCAAGTGTGTTCATTATGTTTGTATGCCCTTGATGCTTCATTATGTATCAATAAGAAACACCCTTTATCAAAAACTAATGGTGTTATGGCCCACGGGTGCCTCACCTCTCTGGTTACTGGCCCAAGTGGGCTGGCCCAAGGCCCCCTAGGTTGATTTTTGCCATGGGCCATCAAGTCGGCCCATGGGTCTTGCATAAGGAAGATTCGAGAAGCCTTTCCATTCAAGACGAGGAGGTCAGATTCATGGAGGAATACCCTCCACTGACACAGCCGACTAGGACTCTTGTAACCCTAGGGGCCTTGATATTTTAAATAAGTCGGGGCCAAGCAAGTCGATAGAACACATTAGAATCTCTAGGTATACCTGTTTCGTAAGGAGAGTCTGCACCTGGTTAAATCCGTCTCCAGTTTCCCCGCTGACCTAAACGCTACGCCAGGATACCCTGCCAAGGGATCGGTTGGAATAAGCACTGACTATAAACAAATAAATGCTTACCAAATAAAGGTTTCTCAAGTAAAATCCTATCCTTGTACATAATCGCACTAATATGGGCAAGTAAATCATGAATAACCTAAAATATATTTATCTCCCGGTTGCAATGCACAATAATTATCAATGTTTTTGATAAATATCATATATTAAGAGCATTTCCAACTGTACTAGGATGACCCCCTAAATGTCCATGGATAATACCCGATAGTGGCCGATGGTGGTGGCGCTATGGGTTGGGGACGATGGCGGAGCTAGGAAAGGGATGATGCAGACAAGGAAAGAAGTGCCATGGGCATGTTGCGAGGCTTGGGGACGATGTGAAGGGATTTGGAGTGGGTCCGGGTTGTCGAATCCGACGTGGCAAACGTGTCCCGGCTACCCAAATCCACACCACATACAGGCTGGGTCTGAGGGATGTTGCACAACCTGGTCGTTTGAGATGGTTTTGGGACTTTAGGGGGACCGGTTGGGTGGTTGTCTTTGATCCGGGCGGAGGAGTGGGGATCCGATTGGATATGCTCTAAGGGCAACTCCAATAGCTCCCACATCCCAAAAAACTACCCTTTACGGGAAGTTGGGGTAAAAAAGGCCTCCAATAGCTCTCGTAAACTCAATCTTTTTATGGTATCCCGTATATTCACCTTCATCGTCCCTTATGTTTATGGGAAGATGACCTTCCCATATAACTTTGACGGGCGAATAACCGCCTGAAACTTCAAGAGAAGCGAACCTTGCACCACGTCAGGCCGCCGCCGTTGCGCAACCCCATCTCCTCCCCTGCCCCGTGCCATTACAAGGTCGCACCATCGTCGTCGACACTCCGTCTTCTCCCCTGTCCTGCAAGGACGTGCTACCGTGAGGCTACCGCCAAGTTACGCCACCGCACGGGCTCCCACCGCCAGGTTGCGCCATTGGCGCAGCTCCGCCGTGCAGCCCTGCCTCCTCTCCCCTGTCCTACAAGGCCGCGCTTCTGGAAGGAAGACTGCCAGGTTCCGCCACCGCTCCGCCTCCTCTCCCCTGCCCCACGAGGTCGCACAGCCACAAGGACGGCCGATAGGTCACACCGCCTCATTGTTGCAGCCATCATTGCCATGCCATGTCACTGACTTGCGGTCCAAGCATCGTGTCACTGACTTGCGGGCCCTAACATTGTTTAATGGGAAATAGAAAAAAATGATTTAAGGGGAAGGAGTATTACGGGAACTGAGAAAAATAAGTGTTGGAAAACTTTCCCAAAATTATACAGCCATCTCGTAAAATGACTTCTACCGGATGATTTTTTACAAGAGCTATTGGAGTTGCTCTAGATGTGTTTGGTTTGAGGACCAAAATGCATGGAATGTCATGGATTCATTCCTGGGGTATTGGTTGGTTCCTTTCTTGTGTTTGTTTCGAGATAAAAAATGGCATGGGTTTATTCCGCGCATAAGTTTGGTTGAAAAGGTGGAATGAGAAGAATCTGAGTCCACTCATCTTTTCATGTGACAACAAGAGTTTTTTAAGCAACAAAGAGAGGAATAACCGAGATGATTAACCATAATGTGGACGTCAACAGAACACGAATAAGTCCCAGCGGAATACGGCCTAGCCAGCCGCCGCCTCCCCAAACAGCTAGGGTTCCTCTGCCTCCCACCGGTGTCGTTGTCGGTCCATCCTGTCTTCGTTGGCCTTAGGGCCATGGGGGCAACGTGGATGATACCTCTCCAATGTATCTATAATTTATGAAGTATTCATGCCATGTTTACAATAATTTTATATGGGTTTGGTATGATTTGCATGGAACTAACCCGGACTGACGTTGTTTTCAGCAGAACTACCATGGTGTTGTTTCTTGTACAGAAATGAAAGTTCTCCAAACACTGCGAAACTTTTTGTGGATTTTTTATGGACCAGGAGACTACCAATGGGCCAGAGCAGCACCTGGGGGGTGCCCTGAGGGGGGCACAACCCACCAGGGCATGCCTGGGCCCCCAGGAGGGCCCTGAGGGGGGCACAACCCACCAGGGCATGCCTGGGCCCCCAGGCGCGCCTCGGTGGGTTGTGTCCACCTCGGTGGCCTCCCGCACCCCCTGTTCGCCCTATAAATTCTCAAATATTCCTAAAACCCTCGGGGAGAACCTAGACCAAAAGTTCCGCCGCTGTAGGCCTCTATAGCCACGAAAAACCAATCTAGACCCCGTTTCGGCACCCTACCGGAGGGGGAAATCATAACCGGTGGCCATCTTCATCGTCCCGGCGGCCACCATGATGAGGAGGGAGTAGTCCACCCTCGAGGTTGAGGGTTTGTACCAGTAGCTATGTGTTTAATCTCTCTCTCTCTTTCGTGTTCTTGAGATGCCACGATCTTGATGTATCACGGGCTTTATTAATATAGTCGGATCATATGGTGTTTTCCCCTCTCTATCTTGTTGTGAATTGAGTTTTTCCTTTGAGATTTCGTTTTATCGGATTGAATACTTTTATGGATTTGAGAACACTTGATATATGTCTTGCATATGAATACTCGTGGTGACAATGGGGTATCATATTGATTCACTTGATATATGTTTTGGCACTCAACTCGCGGATTCTCGAGGTGACATTGGGGTAATCTATGCATAGGGGTTAATGTACGTTCTTGTCTTTGTTTCTCCGGTAGAAATCTTGGGGCACTCTTTGAAGTTCTTTATGTTGGATTGAATATTATGAATCTGAATTTGCTTTGGTGTTATTTTAGTACGAACTCTTGGATAAATCAAACAGAAATAATAGCTTTGTGTTATTTTAGTATGAACTCTTGGATAAATCAAACAGAAATAATAGCTTTGTGTTATTTTAGTACGAACTCTTGAATAGATCGAATGGAAAGAATAGCTACAAACGATTTCTTCTTATGTTATCCGCTAGATAGGAACTTTGGAGTGATTCTTCATCGCACGTTGAGGGATGGTTATGTGATCCAATTATATTAGCATTGTTGAGAGATTGCACTAGCGAAAATACGGACCCTAGGCCTCATTTTCCATCATTTCAATACTGTTTGTGCTCCGTCTTACTATTTACTACCTTGTTGTTTTTTATTGCTCGCACTACAAACACTCATATCTACTACTCGTACTACACTTTTATCACCATCTCTATGCCGAACTAGTGCATCTATACAATTTGCCATTGTATTGGGTGTGTTGGGGACACAAGAGGCTTTTTGTTATTTGGTTGCAGGATTGTTTGAGGGAGACCATCTTCATCCTACGCCTCCCACGGAATGATAAACCTTAGGTCATCCACTTGAGGGAAAATTGCTACTGTCCTGCAGAACTCTGCGCTTGGAGGCCCAACACGAGTCTACAAGAATAAAGTTGTGTAGTAGACATCAAGCTCTTTTCTGGTGTCGTTGCCGAGGAGGTTAGGTAAGCGGCACTCACATCCCGTCAACGAAGCTCTTTTCTAGCGTCGTTGCCGAGGAGGTGAGTGCATGAAGGTATATCTTTAGATCTTGCAATCGAATCTTTTAGTTTCTTGTTTATCACTAGCTTGGTTCATAAAAGGAAACTACAAAAAAATGGAGTTGAGGTTGCATCATATTGTTCGTCTTTATAATGTCTTTTGTGAAAATGATGGAAATGAAAATTGTGCTCAATTAATAGAAGAAGAATTCAATAGAATGTTTGGCATAAACGATGAGCATGAGTGCAATGTTGTTAGTATGAATTCTTTGAATACCCATGATGCTAGTGATATGCAAAGCCATAAGCTTGGGGATGCTATGTTTGATGAAGATGATATTTTTAGTCCCCCAAGATTTGATGTGCAATTTTTTTATAATGATTGCATGCCTCCTATTTATGATGATTACAATGATGAAAGTGGATTTGGAGAGGTCATGACTTTATTTAGAGATGAAGCCACCATTTTGGATGAGGTTTCAATTGACTATGATAACAAAGTTCCTATCTATGATGATTATGGTGATGACATGTATGCTATAAAGAATAATGATAACCATGAAACTTGTCATCTATTGGGGAACGTAGTAATAATCCAAAAATTTCCTATGTGTCACCAACATAAATCTAGGAGATGCTAGCAACGAGAGATAGGGAGTGCATCTTCATACCCTTGAAGATCGCTAAGCGGAAGCGTTACACGAACGCTATTGATGGAGTTGTACTCGCGGCGATTCAAATCGCGGAAGATCTGATCCAAGTGCCGAACGGACGGCGCCTCCGCGTTCAACACACGTACAGCCCAGGGACGTATCCTCCTTCTTAATCCAGCAAGGGGAGAGGAGAAGTTGAGGGAGAACTCTGGCAGCACGACGACGTGGTGGTGGAGCTCGTGGTTCTCCGGTAGAGCTTTGCTACGCTCAACGGAGGAGGAGGAGGAGTTGGAGGGGGAGGGCTGCGCCAGGGGCAAGGGTGTAGCTCCCATGTGCCTCCCCACTATATATAGGGGTGGAGGGGGCTGGTTTTCTTGCCCTCCAAGTCCATTGGGGCGTTGGCAAAGGTGGGAGGAAAGAAATCCCATCCTTTCCCTTCCCCACCGATGGTTATCCCCCCTTTTTAGGGATCTCGATCTTATCCCTTCGGGATATGATCTTAGTGCCTTGACCAGGGGTGTGAGGCCTTGCCCCCACTACCCACGTTCATGTAGGTCCCCCCATGCAGGTGGGCCCCACTCCAGAACCTTCTAGAACCTTCCTGGTACAATACCGAAAAATCCTGAACATTTTCCGGTGGCCAAAATGGGACTTCCCATATATAAATCTTTACCTCCGAACCATTCCAGAACTCCTCGTAACGTCCGGGATCTCATCCAAGACTCCGAGCAAGCTTCAGTAACCACATACAATTCCCATTAAAACTCTAGCATCACCGAACCTTAAGTGTGTAGACCCTACGGGTTCGGGAACCATGCAAACATGACCGAGATGCCTCTCCAGCCAATAAACAATAGCGGGATCTGGATAACCATATTGGCTCCCACATGTTCCACGATGATGTCATCGGATGAACCACGATGTCGAGGATTCAATCAATCCCGTGTACAATTCCCTTTGTCCATCGGTATGTTACTTGCCCGAGATTCGACCATCGGTATCCCTATACCTTGTTCAATCTTGTTAGCGGCAAGTCTCTTTACTCGTTCTGTAACGCATGATCCCGTGGCTAACTCATTAGTCACATTGATCTTATTATGATGATGCATTACCGAGTGGGCCCAGAGATACCTCTCCATCATACGGAGTGAGAAATCCCTGTCTCGTTTTGTGCCAACCCAACAGACACTTTCGGAGATACCTGCAGGGCACCTTTATAGCCACCCAGTTACGTTGTGACGTTTGATACATCCAAAGCATTCCTACGGTATCCGGGAGTTGCACAATCTCATGGTCTAAGGAAATGATACTTGACATTAGAAAAGCTCTAGCAAACGAACTATGCGATCTTGTGCTATGCTTAGGATTGGGTCTTGTCCATCACATCATTCTCCTAACGATGTGATCCCGTTATCAACGACATCCAATGTCCATGGTCAGGAAACCACAACCATGTATTGATCAATGAGCTAGTCAACTAGAGGCTCACTAGGGACATGTTGTAGTCAATGCATTCACACATGTATTATGGTTTCCGGTTAATACAATTATAGCATGAACAATAGACAATTATCATGAACAAGGAAATATACTAATAACTATTTTATTATTGCCTCTAGGGCATATTTCCAACAGTCTCCCACTTGCACTAGAGTCACTAATCTAGTTACATTGTGATGAATCGAACACCCATAGAGTTCTGGTGCTGATCATGTTTTGCTCGTGGAAGAGGTTTAGTCAACAAATCTGCGACATTTAGATCCGTGTGCACTTTACAAATATCTATGTCTCCCTCTTGAATATATTCATGAATGGAGTTGAAGCGACATTTGATGTGCCTAGTTTTCTTGTGAAACCTGGGTTCCTTGGCAAGGGAAATATTGGATCCTTCCCAAGTAGAACACCGCACCAGCTCAAGAACACCCCTCACGAGGCTGTTCTTCCTCTATATTGTTCACTATCAGCCCCAGAGGCAATCCACCACACAACACACTGGATTAGGGTGTTACACCACAACGGTGGCCGGAACCAGTATAAACCTTGTGTCCCTTGTGTTGTTCATCGTGTTAGCTTAGATTCACGGTGAGGTTTTGGGGCGTGAATCGGTAGGGAGTAGATCTTCACGCGCACCCCCAGAGTTCGAATCTTAAGGGTTTTGCCGGAACCCGATATCCGACAGCGGCATCTCGAAGGCGAATAATGTAGCGTGGCTCACTAGCGGCCCAGTACGACCCGTCTTGATCAACAAACACTCAAGACCCCCGCGATGGGCCAAGCCTCGTGGGGCGGACGATGCAAGGCCTCCCCAGGGGCGGCCTCACCAGGCAGGCTCGCAAGGAGGCGGAGAGATCAAGGCAAGGGGTACCTCACGAGGTGCTCATGACGCAAGCCATGACGATCGAGACCAGGCGGGCGGCAAGCGGGCGCCAGCCTGCACAGTGTCCTCGTTTCCTCTTTGGTGCAAAGGGGGCAAGCATAGGTGCGGAGACCGAGGCATCAAGCAAAGGTTTCCATATTAGTGCAACGAGACCAAGACCAGCAGGACGGAGGTCACCGTGGAGCCCAAGACGGTGTCATCACCAGTGCCTTTGGTAGTCAAAGACCACCTTTAGTCAGGATAGCTTGTACTAGTTGTCCCCTTTCAAAATGGCCGTTGTTGGCTCCCTTCCCGCTCAATATTTGGGAAGAGGACCAGGGCCTCTATATATAGGACTAGCCACCACAGTAGAAAGGGGGAAGAAGTTCATCTGCATTCCACCACAAGAACACCTCTCCTCGCAAGGCTATTCCTCCTCTGTACTATTCATCATCAGCCCAAGAGGCAATCCACCACACCACACACTAGAGTAGGATATTACACCACAACGGTGGCCCGAACTAGTATAAACCTTGCATCCCTTGTGTTGTTCATCGTGCTAGCTTAGAATCGCGGCGAGGTTGTGGGCATGAGTCGGTAGGGAGAAGATCTTCGTGCGCACCCCCAGAGTTCAAACCTTAAGGGTTTTGCCAAAACCCTATATCCGACAAGTTCCACGTCTGCATCGACATTCCTGGGATCAGCAGGGTCGCGTCTCGGCAGCTCATGTGGCCATCTCATGTCGGCCAATGCGAGGGTCCGCCTCACAGCTATGTCTGCATGCCTTTTGGCCTGGCGGGCGTAGCTGAGGAGTTCCAGCGCTGCATGAGGGACGCTCAGACGGCCTGCAAGGCCAGGCACCAGGTGATCCTGGCGGAGATGGAGGAGAACCTCCAAGAGCCTTCTGGTCCCTCCAAGCCTCCCGAGGCTCAGCACTGGGGCGGCTCATGAGGAATGGCTTCAGCGGCGCGCGTTTTTTTGGCTACTTCAACAACTCTTCAGCAACGGTACCAGGTGACATCTCCCTAGTTCATTCAGTTCTTGGGCTCACGTGAGCTGGTGTGGTGTGAGCTAGTTCGACTTGTCTCTCTTCTTTGGTGGTGGCTAGTCCTATTTATAGTGGCCTTGGTCCTCTTCCCAAATGTTGGCGGGAAGGGATCCCTCAATGGCCAGATTTGAAAGGGGACAAGTAGTACAACTTATCCTGACGAAAGTAGTCTTTGCCTGCTAAAAGCCTCTGGTCGTGACGCTGTGGTGGGCTCGTCGGTGACCTCTGTCCTGCCGTCCTGGCAGTCTTGGTCTCGTTGCACCAGAATAGAAACCTTTGGTTGACTCCTCGGGACTCCGCGCCTGTGGCTTGCCTCCCTTGCACCGAAGAGGAAACCTGCGATCTGCGCCCGCCTGGCGCCCGCCTGGCCTTGGTCGTCATGGCTCACGTCAGCTGAGCCTCGTGAGGTGTACCTTGCATAGAACTCTCCGCCCCTCGGGAGCCAGCTTGGTGAGGCCGATCCCCTCGGGGGTCTTGACGTCGTCTGCCTCGCGAGGGTCTTGCGTTGTTGATGCTGAAGCTGGGTCGTACCAGGCTGTCGATGGAGCCACGTGGTGGCCCGCAGGCAGGCAGGGTTGGATACCCCCAAATCCAGGATGCCGACAACGCGCTTGGCGGGCGGCGCCGCCCCGACTCCCGCCTGTCGGTTCGAATTCCACGAGGCGGCCTTGGCCTCGGCCGGCTCCTGGCGACCGACTCCTCTCAGCCGGATGGAGTAGAAGGCGGAAAATCACCTGAGAAGGAAACTGTTGAGGCCCTCCGGCTACTAGAAGCCATAGAACCTCACCAGCTTCGGGGACTACTGATGGGGGGATAGACCCTGGGTAGCCTCATCAACACTTCAGCACTATTTAAGACATCAGGGCTGGCCAAAACCCTCAGTCCGGCAGGTCGCAAGGCCGGCCCTTGGGGCCAGCTAGAGCCAGTGGACCATCATCCAGAAGGCGGTGGACCCCAAGAAGGCGGCTGGAACTACCGGACCGCCTCCTAGCAGGCGACGGATCCCAAGATGGTGGCGCGCTCCAGGAGGCGGCAAGGGCATGACTCGACTCCTAGCAGGCGGCCTGTCCTTTCCCTTGGAGTCAGCACCCGACCAAGAGAAAAGCTGGGGCATGGCCACAGTGCGCCATGCCTTCCCCAAATCCCGGAAGCATGGCTACAGTAACCGCCTCCAAGCGGCCACCGACCCGCCCGGTGCGGCACTGTAGCCATGGTGTGCCCGATATGGCCCCCGTCAGCACGGAAGGTGCGACAGTGGAGAGCCGTCCATGAGGCCCGTAGGCAGTGGGCCCCACCTGTCAGCCGGTTCCTCGAAAGCCGGCAGGGCCCACCAGAGGCAGGGCCCAGGAGCCGGCGAAGAAACCGACCTCCTTAGTCACTGACGGCCAGGACCTACCACCCGACCGGATTACCATTGTACCCCTGGGGGTAGGCCTATATAAACCCCCCAGGCACTGATACGTACGTCTCCAATGTATCTACTTTTCCAAACACTTTTGCCCTTGTTTTGGACTCTAACTTGCATGATTTGAATGAAACTAACCCGGACTGACGTTGTTTTCAGCAGAACTGCCATGATGTTGTTTTATGTGTAGAAAAGAAAAGTTCTCGGAATGTCCTGGAAATCCACGGAGGCACTTTTTGGAATTTATAAGAATTTTTGGCGAAAGAATCAATGTTAGGGGGCTCACGGCCTGCCCACGAGATAGGGGGCGCGCCCCACCCCCCTAGGGCGTGGCCTCCTATCTTGTGGGCCCCCTGGACCTCCTCCGACCTTAACTCCAACTCCATATATTCCGTCTCGGGGAGAAAAAAATCAAAGAGAAAGTTTCATCGCGTTTTACGACACGGAGCCGCCGCGAAGCCCTAATCTCTCTCGGGAGGGCTGATCTGGAGTCCGTTCGGGGCTCCGGAGAGGGGGATTCGTCACCGTCGTCATCATCAACCATCCTCCATCACCAATTTCATGATGCTCACCGCCGTGCGTGAGTAATTCCATCGTAGGCTTGCTGGACGGTGATGGGTTGGATGAGATTTACCATGTAATCAAGTTAGTTTTGTTAGGGTTTGATCCCTAGTATCCACTATGTTCTGAGATTGATGTTGCTATGACTTTGCTATGCTTAATGCTTGTCACTAGGGCCCGAGTGCCATGATTTCAGATCTGAACCTATTATGTTTCATGAATATATGTGTGTTCTTGATCCTATCTTGCAAGTCTATAGTCACCTATTATGTGTTATGATCCGACAACCCCGAAGTGACAATAATCGGGATACTTCTCTGTGATGACCGTAGTTTGAGGAGTTCATGTATTCACTATGTGTTAATGCTTTGGTCCGGTTCTCTATTAAAAGGAGGCCTTAACATCCCTTAGTTTCCGCTAGGACCCCGCTGCCACGGGAGGGTAGGATAAAAGATGTCATACAAGTTCTTTTCCATAAGCACGTATGACTATTTACGGAATACATGCCTACATTACATTGATGAATTGGAGTTAGTTCTCTACCACCCTATGTTATAACTATTGCATGAGGAATCACATCCGGCATAATTATCCATCACTGATCCATTGCCTACGAGCTTTTCATATATTGTTCTTTGCTTATTTACTTTTCCGTTGCTATTGTTACAACTACTACAAAAACCCAAAAACATTTATCTTTACTGTTGCCACCGTTACCTTTATTATCATACCACCTTTGCTACTAAATACTTTGCTGCAGATACTAAGTTATCCAGGTGTGGTTTAATTGACAACTCAACTGCTAATACTCAAGAATATTCTTTGGCTCCCCTTGTGTCGAATCAATAAATTTGGGTTGTACTTGACCCTCGAAAGTTGTTGCAATCCCCTACACTTGTGGGTTATCAAGACTAATTTCTGGCGCCGTTGCCGGGGAGCATAGCTCTATTCTCTGAGTCACTTGGGATTTATATCTGTTGATCACTATGAAGAACTTGAATGACGCTAAGACCAAGATTTTGCCCTCAACTACGAGGGGAGGTAAGGAACTGCCATCTAGCTCTGCACTAGATTCTCCTTCCGTTATTAGTAGGCTTGCGACACCTAAACCTGCTACTGCTATGAATTCTGATATGTCGCATGTTATTGATGATGCCACTTCTGCTATGCATGATGAAACTACTTCTGTGCGTGATACTACTTTGCCATTAGGTGAATTTCTAGATGAACAACTTGCTAGAGTTAGGGGGGATGAAAATATTGAAGAACCTATTATTGATGATAGTGATGATGAACGTTCCCCCAATGATTATGTATTACCTGTTGTTCCTAAGGGTTATGTTATGAATGAAGCAGCTGCTATGGAAATTCTTGCTTGCAATGATAGAAATGATCTTAAGAAATTACTAGCTAAATGGAAGCAACAGTCTCTTAATGCTAGAATGAAACCCGATCCTGCTCTTGCCACTTCACCTATCTGTGTTACTGATAAGGATTATGAATTCTCTGTTGATCCTGATATTATTACTTTAGTTGAATCTGATCCTTTTTATGGCCTTGAATCTGAAACTGTTGTGGCACATCTTACCAAGTTGAATGATATAGCCACCCTATTTACTCATGATGAGAAGTCTCGCTATTTATATATCCTTAAGATATTTTTGTTCTCATTAAAGGGTGATGCTAAGACTTGGTATAATTCTCTTGCTCCTGGTTGTGTGCGTAGTCCCCAAGATATGATTTATTACTTCTCTGCTAAATATTTCCCTGCTCATAAGAAACAAGCTGCCTTGCGGGAAATATATAATTTTGTGCAAATCAAAGAAGAGAGTCTCCCACAAGCTTGGGGGAGGCTTCTCCGGTTACTCCATGCTTTGCCTGATCATCCTCTTAAGAAAAATTAAATATTTGATATCTTTTATAATGGACTAACCGATGCTTCCAAGGACTACTTGGATAGTTGTGCTGGTTGTGTTTTCAGGGAAAGAACAGTCGACGAAGCTCAAATATTATTGAATAATATGTTGACTAATGAAAATAATTGGACTCTTCCTGAGCCAGTTCCTGAAGTAATTCCTGAACCAATTGAGCCAACTCCTGAGCCTATTCCTAAATCCACTCTGAAGAAGAGAGGTATTTTATTTCTCAGTCCTGAAGATATGCAAGAGGCAAAGAAATAAATGAAAAAAATAGGTATTAAAGCTGAAGATGTTAAGAATTTACCACCTATTGAAGAAATACATGGTCTTAATTTACCGCATGAAGAACCACATTGTCTTGATAACCCGACACAGGTAGTAAAGGTAAATTCTCTCTATAGATATGATAAAGTTGAAATACCCTCTACTAAATTTCATAGCCCATGCTTAGATGAATTTGATGACTTTATGGCTAGACAAGAAAGTTTTAATGCTTATGTTGGTAGAGAGTTAAAGAATAATGCTTTCGAGATAGGACGCGTAGGTGATAATCTGGCTAGAGTTAAAGATGAACTTCACCTCGTTAGCAAATATGCTTCTATGGTTGCTACTCAAGCTGAGCAAGTACTCAAAGCTCAAAACGATTTGCTTGATGAATTGAATAATAAAAATTACTTTGCCATTAGAGTGGCTACTAGAACTGGTAGAATGACTCAGGAACCTCTGTATCCTGAAGGCCACCCTAAGAGAATCGAGCAAGATTCTCAGAGAAATAATTTAGAGGCACCTAGTTCTTCTAAAAAGAAGAAGAAGAAAGACGATAGAACCTTGCATGCTTCTAGTGAACCTACTGTAGACACACCTGAGAATCCCAATGATATTTCTATTTCTGATGCTGAAACACAATCAGGTGATGAACATGAACCTAGTGATAATGTTAATGATAATGTTCATGTTGATGCTCAACCTAGCAAAGATAATGATGTAGAGACTGAACCTGCTGTTGATCTTGATAACCCACAATCAAAGAATCAACGTTATGATAAGAGAGATTTTGTTGCTAGGAAGCACGGTAAAGAAAGAGAACCATGGGTTCAGAAACCCATGCCCTTTCCTCCTAAACCATCCAAGTCAAAGGATGATGAGGATTTTGAGCGCTTTGCTGAAATGATTAGACCTATTTTCTTACGTATGCGCTTAACTAATATGCTTAAAGTAAATCCTTATGCTAAGTATATGAAGGATATCATTACAAATAAAAGAAAGATACCGGAAGCTGAAATTTCCACCATGCTTGCTAATTACACTTTTAAGGGTGGAATACCAAAGAAACTTGGAGATCCGGGTGTCCCAACTATACCATGCTCCATTAAAAGAAATTATGTCAGAACTGCTTTATGTGATCTTGGAGCCGGTGTTAGTGTTATGCCTATCTCTTTATATCGTAGACTTGAATTGAATAAGTTAACACCTACTGAAATATCTTTGCAAATGGCTGATAAATCAACTGTTATACCTGTCGGCATTTGTGAGGACGTGTCTGTTGTGGTTGCAAATGTCACTATCTTAACGGACTTTGTTATTCTTGATATTCCCGAGGACGATAGTATGTCTATTATCCTTGGTAGACCTTTTCTTAATACTACAGGGGTTGTTATTGATTGCAACAAAGGCAATGTCACTTTTCATGTAAATGGCAATGAGCATACGATACACTTTCCGAGGAAACAATCTCAAGTTCATAGCATCAACTCTATTGAAAAAGTTCCAACTATAATTTTTGCAGATTTTGAATTTCCTCTCCCTACTGTCAAGAAAAAGTATGATATTCTTATTGTTGGGGATTTTCATATCCCCGTTGAGGTAACTTAGTGTTATTCGAAATTTCTCCGGTTCCGTGTTATTCGGAATGAGTTTGTTAACAAGACTTGATCAACCTTGTTAGCGGGTTCATTTTGATGATCACGAGATGGATGAAACTAGAAGGCACAACCTTCTGTACCCTCTTTCTACTTTTTGTTATTTAGAATAAATAAAGCAAAAATAGTATTATCCGTCTGTTTTCTGAATTATCCGTGCATTAAAAAATAGTCCGAAAATAAAAGTGCTCCAAATGCCCTGCAAATTTAGTATGATTTTTTTCTGGAATATTTGAGGATTTTAGGCACTGAAAACACTACAGGAGGGGCAAGCACCAGGACACGAGAGAGGAGGGTGCCCCCCTGTAGGGTGCACCCCCTGTCTCGTGGGCCCCTGGTGGCTCCCCTCCACTTATGCTATCACCCACACACTCCATCTTCTACCCAAAAAAATCCCCATCCAGCTCAAGCACGAGTTCTAGCTCGTTTTGCTGCGATTTTCGATCTCCTAGCTCAAATCTCCATTCACAAAACTGCTTTGGGAGATTGTTGCTTGGTATGTGACTCATCCATTGGTCCAATTAGTTGTTGTTCTAGTGCTTTATTCATTGCAAATTTTTGTTGCTTAGGTGACCATGTTCTTGAGCTTGCATGTTAAATTTTTTGAGGCCCCAAGCAATTCCAATGCATGATATAGACTCTAGGCACTTGTAGGAGTAGTTGCTATCAATCTTGTTTAGTTTTATCCACTTTTATTTTGAAGTTAGTAAAATTTCAGAAATTTTCAGAAAATGTTAAGGAGGCTCTTTAAAGGCTCTTCTAGCCAAAGCTCTGAGGAAAAACAAGCCAAAGAGAAGGAAAGAGCCAAGTATAATCTTCCTCGCTTAGCGGAAGTACAGTCGTGTGAATGGCCATGCAAGAATTTTTTGAAAGAAGCCAGAATCCATGAAGACTTTCATGCTTTAATCGAGACTACAAGCCTCACCGAGTTCATCAACGACCGAATCGATCAGTATCTCTTACTCACCAATACTTTCGTGCAAAACTTTTATTTTTATCCCAAGAAGTCACCGCCTGCAGTATCATTTCACTTATATGATGAGTTCAAAGAAATGTCTTTACGTCATTTTTTCGCGGTATGTAGGATACCTTATGAGGGAGAATTAGAGGAACCCCATCGTGAAGATGTGGCTGGCGTTAATACTATCGTTGTAGAGGAGCCAAAGAAGGGTTCCGAAGCAAAAGTCTCTAGCATACACTTTCCTATTTTACGCTACTTTGCCATATTTGCTAGTAGATGCTTGATTGGATGTGGGAATAATGGAAACTTGAGTGTTCCTGATATTATCATTCTTCAACATGCTTTGCTTGGAGACAATAGTTTTAATATGGGTGCCGTCATTGCTAAATGGCTAGCCCTTAATCATACAAAAGGCCCCATATTTGGAGGTATTTATGCTTCACATCTTGCTAGACATTTTCAGATACCCATTATGCACCATGAGGAGGAGGAGACAACATTGCCTCCTCACATTTTAGATTACAAGAGCATGGTAGCACATAAGTTTATTGTTGACAACGAAGATAGGATGCTCTTGTATAAACTTAGATTCAATAAGAAACACTTTAAGATTATTATTTTGCCTGCGCATCTGTTGTTTGATTTGCTTGCAGAAAAATTTCTCGTCACACCGGAAGCGGTGAACAACCATCGAGCCCAAGCTTTTACTCCAGAACCTGAACTTGAGCCGGAACCTGAGCTGGACCCTTATCGTGCATCATCTGTCCAGTGGGATCCGGAGATGACCAGCCAGTGGTATCCTGATTATACCTCTCATTACACTGGAGAGAGTAGCGGCGGTCCTTGGTATTAAACAAGCTTAGGCCAAAAGCATAAGCTTGGGGGAGTACGTATTTCTCACCGACTTTACATTCATGTTCACACACTAGTCGTCGGTGCTCATACTCTTTCATTGTATTATCCATGTTAGTTTAAATTTCTTTTTTTAGTTTTCTTCTTGTGTGTTTGATAAACCTTGAGAAAAACCAAAAAAAAATAGTTAGTTTAATTTCCTTGCCTGTAGTAGGAATTAAAATTAAAACCCAAAAAGATTTCTAGTTCTTCTTTTACTTGTTGGGAGCTTTCCCGTGTAAATAGTTTTATTTTCTTTTCTTTCCTTTAGGGGTCGAGAAGACCATATTGAAAATGCTTAGTAGCTCTTTTATGCATGATTGTTTATTTAATTTAGAGCCCATATTACTTGTCTTCTCTCTTGAGTTGAATGCTTGCAGATTCCAGCTTAGTCCAATGCACGTACACTCTTATTATTACACACATCGTTCGGTCGTGCGAGTGAAAGGCAATAATGATGATATATGATGGACTTATTGGGATGAGAAAAGCCGGTATGAACTCGACTTCTCTTGTTTTTGTAAATATGATGATTCATCGTTTCTAAGTCAGCTATTATGAAGTAAACATATTTGCAATGACATTTAGAGATTATAGTTACTTGTGCCATGCTTGATTAGCTATGAGTTATAATGGTTTACCTTGCGTACCAACATGCTATTAGAATGATTATGATGTGGTATGATGGGATGGTATCCTCCTTTGAATGTATTAAGTGACTCGACTTGGCACATGTTCACGCATATAGTTGAATAAAATCAACATAGCCTTCACGATATTTATGTTCATGGTGGATTATATCCTACTCATGCTTGTATTCGGTGTGAATTAATTTTAATGCATGCTTACGACTGTTGTCGCTCTCTCAGTTGGTCGCTTCCCAGTCTTTTGCTAGCCTTCACCTGTACTAAGCGGGAATACTGCTTGTGCATCCAAACTCCTTAAACCCCAAAGTCGTTCCATATGAGTCCACTATACCTACCTATATGCGGTATCTACCTGCTGTTCCAAGTAAATTTGTATGTGCCAAACTCCAAACCTTCAAATGAAATTCTGTTTTGTATGCTCGAGCAGCTCATGTTACAACTAGGGCTGCCTATATCTTCCATGCTAGGTGGGTTATTCTCAGAGGAGTGGACTCCGCTCCTCATTCACGAGAAAGGGTCGGTAACCGGGATGCCCAGTCCCATGATCCAAAAGATCAAAGCAAATCAAAATAATTAAACAAAACTCCCCCAGGGCTATTGTATGTTGGAGGCACTCGTTGTTTCGAGCAAGCCATGGATTGATGCTTGTTGGTGGTTGGGGGAGTATAAACCTTTACCATTCTGTTTGGGAACTGCCTATAATGCATGTAGTATGGAAGATACAGCCATCTCATAGGTGTTGCATTGACAGCAAAAGTATGCCGCTCAAAATGTTATTCAATCTCTATTTTAAAATCGAGCTCTGGCACCTCTACAAATCCCTGCTTCCCTATGCGAAGGGCCTATCTATTTACTTTTATGTTGAGTCATCACCCTTCTTATTAAAAGCACCCGCTGGAGAGCACACTGTCATTTGCATTCATTATTATTGGTTTATATTGGGTATGACTTGACTAGATCTCTTTTACCATGAATTACAATGTTTAGTCAGTCCTTGATCTTTAAAGGTGCTCTGCATTTATGTTTTGCGGTCTCGGAAAGGGCTAGCGAGATACCATTTTGTTATATCATGTTATAATTATTTTGAGAAAGTGTTGTCATCCGAGTTTTATTATTATGGCTCGCTAGCTGATTATGCTATTGATATGAGTGATTGTGATAGCTAAGTATTATTGTGAGTATGGTTAGTTCATAATATTTGCTGAAACTTGAATGCTGGCTTTTCATGTTTACAACAACAAGAGCAAACAAAGTTTGTAAAAGTTTTTCTTTATCACTTTCAGTTTATCAACTGAATTGCTTGAGGACAAGCAAAGGTTTAAGCTTGGGGGAGTTGATACGTCTCCAATGTATCTACTTTTCCAAACACTTTTGCCCTTGTTTTGGACTCTAACTTGCATGATTTGAATGAAACTAACCCGGACTGACGCTGTTTTCAGCAGAACTGCCATGATGTTGTTTTATGTGTAGAAAAGAAAAGTTCTCGAAATGTCCTGGAAATCCACGGAGGCACTTTTTGGAATTTATAAGAATTTTTGGCGAAAGAATCAATGCCAGGGGGCCCACAGCCTGTCCACGAGATAGGAGGGCGCCCCCCTAGGACGCGGCCTCCTATCTCGTGGGCCCCCTGGACCTCCTCCGACCTCAACTCCAACTCCATATATTCCGTCTCGGGGAGAAAAAAATCAGAGAGAAAGTTGCATCGCGTTTTACGACACGGAGCCGCCGCCAAGCCCTAATCTCTCTTGGGAGGGCTGATCTGGAGTCCGTTCGGGGCTCCGGAGAGGGGGATTCATCGCCGTCGTCATCATCAACCATCCTCCATCACCAATTTCATGATGCTCACCGCCGTGCGTGAGTAATTCCATCGTAGGCTTGCTGGACAGTGATGGGTTGGATGAGGTTTACCATGTAATCAAGTTAGTTTTGTTAGGGTTTGATCCCTAGTATCCACTATGTTCTGAGATTGATGTTGCTATGACTTTGCTATGCTTAATGCTTGTCACTAGGGCCCGAGTGCCATGATTTCAGATCTGAACCTATTATGTTTTCATGAATATATGTGTGTTCTTGATCCTATCTTGCAAGTCTATAGTCACCTATTATGTGTTATGATCCGACAACCCCGAAGTGAAAATAATCGGGATACTTCTCGGTGATGACCGTGGTTTGAGGAGTTCATGTATTCACTATGTGTTAATGCTTTGGTCCGGTTCTCTATTAAAAGGAGGCCTTAATATCCCTTAGTTTCCGCTAGGACCCCGCTGCCACAGGAGGGTAGGACAAAAGATGTCATACAAGTTCTTTTCCATAAGCACATATGACTATTTATGGAATACATGCCTACATTACATTGATGAATTGGAGCTAGTTCTATATCACCCTATGTTATAACTATTGCATGAGGAATCGCATCCGACATAATTATCCATCACTGATCCATTGCCTATGAGCTTTTCATATATTGTTCTTCGCTTATTTACTTTTTCGTTGCTACTGTTACAACTACTACAAAACCCAAAAACATTTATCTTTATTGTTGCCACCGTTACCTTTATTACCATACCACCTTTGCTACTAAATACTTTGCTGTAGATACTAAGTTATCCAGGTGTGGTTGAATTGACAACTCAACTGCTAATACTCAAGAATATTCTTTGGCTCCCCTTGTGTCGAATCAATAAATTTGGGTTGTACTTCACCCTCGAAAGTTGTTGCGATCCCCTACACTTGTGGGTTATCAGGCACACCCATGCAAAGGGTTCAACCTTTAATTCATTCCACCCATAGCTAGGGGAGAGATAGAGCTAGCTTGCCCTTCTTCTTCCTCTAGCCGAACAACTCGAGGAGCAACCTTGTAGCTACCGTGTTGATCATAGTCACCATGCGGAGACCCCGTAGAGCAGGACTAGGGTTAGGGTTTGAGGTCTTGCCTACTCCCGCTTCTAGAGCCCGACAACATACTCCTGTCCCCACACATGATAAGCCATCCCTTGGCATATGTCAAGGAAATACCACGACACTCCCCTCTTCTCAGGATTTGATTTGAGCTCATGAGTTCTTCCACTGCCATAACCTTCGGTTTAGGAATTACTTTTATTTTCGGGACCACTATAGATCCAAAATCATAAGTGGAACTTTGTAAAACATGTTTTTCCAGCACTTAGTAATTTTTTTGCTCCACTCTAGATCTGTAGACAGTAGCTCTTCATGTCGGTTTAAATGACAACAAGTAACCCGCCAAATGCCTGTCGGCTTAACTCTGAATCCTTTTGAACCGCCAATTTAATGTTGACATAACCCGGCTACATCTTGCCAGTTTAACCATGCTTTTAATTTTTCTTCTTAAGCCTTGTGTAGCAAACATGACTAAGACCGCCACTTCATGTGATTGGGTTCCTTCAATCGTCATGGAACAAAAACTCGATGACTATGTCAAAACGGGCATCTTGTCAGTAAAGAACACCATTCACTGGCATGTTCCAAACCCAGATGAAGCTAGACCTCAGCCGAGGGAGAACGAGGTTATCGTCTTTGCTGATCACATAAACCAGGGCTTCTCACCGCCCAGGTCAAAATTCTTTTGTGATGTTCTGCACTTATTTCAACTCCATCCTCAAGACATTGGACCAAATTTCGTTTCAAATATCTGCAATTTCCAAGTCTTCCGCTTAGTGTATCTTCAAGAAGAACCCAACATTGAACTCTTCAGAGAGTATTATTACCTGAACCGCCAAACTGAATTCGATGGACCCAGCCTAGAGCTTGGTGGAGTCTCAATTCAACGGCGAAAAGATGCTATATTTCCTTCTGCTACCCTTCCAAATCACCCTAAGGACTGGAACCAAACTTGGTTCTACTGCCAAGACACATCCCCACCTGAAGAGAATCCTCTGTCGGGTTATTGTGATCACCGGATCAACCCAAATCACCCTCTTCTAGACCGGCTCACCACTGTTGAACGGGCTAAATATATGCCTACCTTTTCAAAGGTTAGAGCTTTGCTGGCCAATGGATTGACCGGCGTCGACCTGGTCCGTTGCTGGGTTGCTTGGAGGGTTATGCCTTTGAGACGCCGGCCCGGCTTAATGTGTGCACATACCGGTGATGTCAAACATTCGCAGCGCCACTTCCAAATACGTATGGCTGATAAAGCAATCAATGACATGACGAATGAAGGAAATATGCCCAAGAGGCAATAATAAAGTTATTATTTATTTCCTTATATCATGATAAATGTTTATTATTCATGCTAGAGATGTATTAAGCGGAAACATAATACAAGTGTGAATACATAGACAAACATAGTGTCACTAGTATGCCTCTACTTGACTAGCTCGTTTATCAAAGATGTTTATGTTTCATAGCCATGGACAAAAGAGTTGTCATTTGATTAACAGGATCACATCATTAGAAGAATGATATGATTGACTTGACCCATTCCGTTAGTTTAGCACTTGATCGTTTAGTATGTTGCTATTGCTTTCTTCATGACTTATACATGTTCCGACAACTATGATATTATGCAACTCCCGTTTACCGGAGGAACACTTTGTGTGCTACCAAACGTCACAACGTAACTGGGTGATTATGAAGGAGCTCTACAGGTGTCTCCGAAGGTACATGTTGGGTTGGCGTATTTCGAGATTAGGATTCGTCACTCCGATTGTCGGAGAGGTATCTCTGGGCCCTCTCGGTAAGACACATCACTTAAGCCTTGCAAGCATTGCAACTAATGAGTTAGTTGCGGGATGATGTATTACGGAACGAGTAAAGAGACTTGCCGCTAATGATATTGAACTAGGTATTGAGATACCGACGATCGAATCTCGGGCAAGTAACATACCGATGACAAAGGGAACAACGTATGTTGTTATGCGGTTTGACCGATAAAGATCTTCGTAGAATATGTGGGAGCCAATATGAGCATCCAGGTTCCTCTATTGGTTATTGACCGGAAACGTGTTTCGGTCATGTCTACATTGTTCTCGAACCCGTAGGGTCCGCACGCTTAAGGTATCGATGGCAGTTATATTATGAGTTTATGAGTTTTAATGTACCGAAGGAGTTCGGAGTCCCGGATGAGATCGGGGACATGACGAGGAGTCTCGAAATGTTCGAGACATAAAGATTGATATATTGGACGACTATATTTGGAGTTCGGAAAGGTTCCGAGTGATTCGGGTATTTTTCGGAGTACCGGAGAGTTACGGGAATTCGGCGGGGAGTATATGGGCCTTATTGGGCTTTAGGGGAAAGAGAGAGGAGAGGCTGGGCGCCCCCCAAGGCCTAGTCCGAATTGGACTAGGGGAAGGGGCTGCGCCCCCTCCTTCCTTCTCTTCTCTTCCCCCCCTTTCCTTGACTCCTACTCCTACTACTTGGAAGGGGGGAATCCTACTCCCGGTGGGAGTAGGACTCCTCCTTGGCGCACCTCCTCATGGCCGGCCGCCCCCTCCCCCTTGATCCTTTATATATGGGGGCAGGGGGGCACCTCAGAACACACAAGTTGATCTTCATGATCGTTCCTTAGCCGTGTGCGGTGCCCCCCTCCACCATATTCCACCTCGGTAATATCGTAGCGGTGCTTAGGTGAAGCCCTGCGTCGGTAGAACATCATCACCGTCACCACACCGTCGTGCTGACGGAACTCTTCCCCGACACCCTGCTGGATCGGAGTCCGGGGATCGTCATCGAGCTAAACGTGTGCTGAACTCGGAGGTGTCGTACGTTCGGTACTTGGATCGGTCGGATCGTGAAGACGTACGACTACATCAACCGCGTTGTTATAACGCTTCCGCTTTCGGTCTACGAGGGTACGTGGACAACACTCTCCCCTCTCGTTGCTATGCACCACCAGCCTAGGTTTTATGCGTTGATGTTATATGCACGAGTAGAACACAAGTGAGTTGTGGGCGATACAAGTCATACTGCTTACCAGCATGTCATACTTTGGTTCGGCGGTATTGTTGGATGAAGCGGCCCGGACCGACATTACGCGTACACTTACGCGAGACTGGTTCTACCGACGTGCTTTGCACACAGGTGGTTGGCGGGTGTCAGTTTCTCCAACTTTAGTTGAACCGAGTGTGGCTACGCCCGGTCCTTGAGAAGGTTAAAACATCACTAACTTGACTAACTATCGTTGTGGTATTGATGCGTAGGTAAGAACGGTTCTTGCTAAGCCCGTAGCAGCCACGTAAAATTTGCAACAACAAAGTAGAGGACGTCTAACTTGTTTTTGCAGGGCATGTTGTGATGTGATATGGTCAAAACATGATGCTATATTTTATTGTATGAGATGATTTGTAACCGAAGTTATCGGCAACTGGCAGGAGCCATATGGTTGTCGCTTTATTGTATGAAATGCAAACGCCCTGTAATTGCTTTACTTTATCACTAAGCAGTAGCGATAGTCGTAGAAGCAATAGATGGCGTAACACAACGATGCTACGATGGAGATCAAGGTGTCGTGCCGGTGATGATGGTGATCACGACGGTGCTTCGGAGATGGAGATCACAAGCACAAGATGATGATGGCCATATCATATCACTTATATTGATTGCATGTGATGTTTATCCTTTATGCATCTTATCTTGCTTTGATTGACAGTAGCATTTTAAGATGATCTCTCACTAATTATCAAGAAGTGTTCTCCCTGAGTATGCACCGTTGCGAAAGTTCTTCGTGCTGAGACACCACGTGATGATCGGGTGTGATAGGCTTTACGTTCAAATACAACATGTGCAAAACAGTTGCACACGCGGAATACTCAGGTTAAACTTGACGAGCCTAGCATATACAGATATGGCCTCGGAACACGGAGACCGAGAGGTCAAACGTGAATCATATAGTAGATATGATCAATATAGTGATGTTCACCATTGAAAACTACTCCATCTCACGTGATGATCGGACATGGTTTAGTTGATATGGATCACATGATCACTTAGATGATTCGAGGGATGTCTATCTAAGTGGGAGTTCTTAAGTAATATGATTAATTGAACTTTAATTTATCATGAACTTAGTCCTGGTAGTATTTTGCAAATTATGTTGTAGATCAATAGCTCGTGTTGTTGCTTCCCTATGTTTTTGCTTCCCTATGTTTTTATATGTGTTCCTAGAGAAAACTAAGTTGAAAAATGTTAGTGGCAATGATGCAGACTTGGTCCGTGATCTGAGGTTTATCCTCATTGCTGCACAGAAGAATTATGTCCTTGACTCACCGCTAGGTGACAGACCTATTGCAGGAGCAGATGCAGACGCTATGAACATTTGGCTAGCTCAAAATGATGACTACTTGATAGTTTTGTGCACCATGCTTTATGGCTTAGAACCGGGACTACAAAAACATTTTTGAAACGTCATGGAACATATAAGATGTTTCAAGAGATGAAATTGGTATTTCAGACTCATGCCCGTGTCAAGAGGTATGAGACCTCTGACAAATACTTCGCCTAAAAGATGGAGGAGAATTGCTCAACTAGTGAGCAAGTACTTAGATTGTCTGAGTACTACAATCGCTTGAATCAAGTGGGAGTTAATCTTCCAGATAAGATAGTGATTGGCAGAGTTCTCTAGTCACCATCACCAAGTTACTGGAACTTCGTGATGAACTATAATGCAAGGGATGACGAAAACGATTCCCGAGCTCTTCGTGATGCTGAAATCGACGAAGGTAGAAATCAAGAAAAGAGCATCAAGTGTTGATGATTGACAAGACCACTAGTTTCAAGAAAAGGGCAAAGGAAAAGAAAGGGAACTTCAAGTAGAATGGCAAGCAAGTTGTCACCCCTGCGAAGAAGCCCAAAGTTGGACCAAAGCCTAAAACTGAGTGCTTACACTGCAAAGAAAATGGTCACTAGAAGCGGAAATGCCCTGGATATTTGGTGGATAAGAATGATGGCAAAGTGAACAAGGATATATTTGATATACAGGTTATTGATGTGTACCTTACTAGTGTTTATAGTAGCCCCTGAGTATTTGATACTTGTTCGGTTGCTAAAAATTAGTAACTCGAAACAGGAGTTACAAAATAAACAGAGACTAGTTAAGGGTGAAGTGACGATGTATGTTGGAAGTGGTTCCAAGATTGCTATGATCATCATCGCACACTCCCTATACTTTCGGGATTAGTGTTAAACCTAAATAAATGTTATTTGGCGTATGCGTTGAGCATGAATATGATTTGATCATGTTTATTGCAATACGGTTATTCATTTAAAGTCAGAGAATAATTGTTATTCTGTTTACATGAATAAAGCCTTCGATGGTCATACACCCAATGAAAATAGTTTGTTGGATCTTGATCGTAGTGATACACATAATCATAATATTGATGCCAAAAGATGCAAAGTTGATAATGATAGTGCAACTTATTTGTGGCACTGTCGTTTGGGTCATATCGGTGTAAAGCGCATGAAGAAACTTCATGCTGATGGGTTTTTGGAATCACTTGATTATGAATCATTTGATGCTTGCGAGCCGTGCCTTTTGGGCAAGATGACTAAAACTCCGTTCTTCAGAACAATGGAACGAGCTACTGATTTATTGGAAATAATACATACCGATGTATGCGATCCAAAGAGTGTTGATGCTCGTGGCGAGTATCGTTATTTTCTGACCTTCACAGATGATTTGAGCAGATATGGGTATATCTACTTAATATAACACAAGTCTGAAACATTTGAAATGTTCAAAGAAATTCAAAGTGAAGTGAAGAATCATTGTAACAACAAAATAAAGTTTCTACGATCTGATCGTGAAGAAGAATATTTGAGTTACGAGTTTGGCCTTCATATAAAACAATGTGGAATAGTTTCACAGCTCACGCCACATGGAATACCACAGCGTTATGGTGTGTCCAAACTTCGTAACCGCACTTTATTGGATATGGTGCGATCTATGATGTCTCTTATCAATTTACCACTATCATTATGTGGTTATGCATTAGAGACAGCTGCATTCACTTTAAATAGGGTACCATCAAAATCCGTTGAGACGACGCCTTGTGAACTGTGGTTTGGCAAGAAACCAAAGTTGTCGTTTCTTAAAGTTTGGGGCTGCGATGCTTATGTGAAAAAGTTTCAACCTGATAAGCTCAAACCCAAATCGGAGAAGTGCGTCTTCATAGAATACCCAAAGGTAACTATTGGGTACACCTTCTATCACAGATCCAAAGGCAAGTTATTCATTTCTAAGATGGATCCTTTCTAGAGAAGAAATTTCTCTCGAAAGAAGTGAGTGGGAGGAAAATAGAACTTGATGAGGTAATTGTACCTTCTCCCTTATTGGAAAGTAGTTCATCACAGAAATCAGTTCCAGTGATTCCTACACCAATTAGTGAGGAAGTTAATGATGATGATCATGAAATTTCAGATCAAGTTGCTACCAAACCTCATAGGTCTTCCAGAGTAAGATTCGCACTTGAGTGGTACGGTAATCATGTTCTGGAAGTCATGTTACTAGACCATGATGAACCTACGAACTATGAGGAAGCGATGATGAGCCCAGATTCCGCGAAATGGCTTGAGGCCATAAAATCTGAGATATGATCCATGTATGAGAACAAAGTATGGACTTTGATTGACTTGCTCGATAATCAGCAAGCCATGTTAAATAAATGGATCTTCAAGAGGAAGACGGACACTGATAGTAGTGTTACTATCTACTAAGCTCGACTTGTTGCGAAATGTTTTCAATAAGTTCAAAGGTGTTGAATACGATGAGATTTACTCACTCGTATCGATGCTTAAGTCTGTCCGAATCATGTTAGCAATTGCCACATTTTATGAAATCTGGAAAATGGATGTCAAAATTGCATTCCTTAATGGATTTTTTAAAGAAGAGTTGTATATGATGCAACCAGAAAGTTTTGTTAAATCCTAAAGGTGCTAAAAAATTTGCAAGCTCCAGCGATCCATCAATGGACTGGTGCAAGCATCTCAGAGTTGGAATATACGCTTTGATGAGTTGATCAAAGCATATGGTTTTATACAGACTTTTGGAAAGGCCTGTATTAAATTATAAGAAATTGAGTGGGAGCACTACAACCTTTCTGATAAGTATATGTGAATGACATATTATTAATTGGAAATGATGTAGAATTTTCTGGAAAGCATAAAGGAGTGTTTGAAAGGAGTTTTTCAAAGAAAGACCTCGGTGAAGCTGCTTACACATTGAGCATCAAGATCTATATAGATAGATCAAGACGCTTGCTAAGTTTTTTCAATGAGTACATACCTTGATAAGATTTTGAAGTAGTTCAAAATGGAACAGTCAAAGAAGGAATTCTTGCCTGTGTTGCAAGGTGTGAAATTGAGTAAGACTCAAATCCCGACCACGGCAGAAAATAGAAAGAGAATGAAAAGTCATTCCCTATACCTCAGTCATAGGTTCTATAAAGTATGCTATGCTGTGTACCAGACCTATTGTATACCTTGCTCTGAGTTTGTCAGAGGAATACAATTTTGATCTAATAGTAGATCATTGGACAGCGGTCAAGAATATCCAGAGTGAGGACTAAGGAGATGTTTCTCGATCATGGAGGTGATAAAAGAGTTCGTCGTAAAAGTTACATCAGTGCAAACTTTTACACTGATCCAGATGACTCTAAGTCTCAATCTGGATACATATTGTAAGTGAGAGAAATAAGCTAGAGTAGCTCCGTGCAGAGCATTATAGACATAGAATATTTGCAAAATACATACGTCTCTGAATGTGACAGACCCGTTGACTAAACTTCTCTCACGAGCAAAACATGATCATACCTTAGTACTCTTTTGACTCTAGTAAACCCTTTGGGTGTTGATCACATGACGATGTGAACTATGGGTATTAATCACATACAGATGTGAATATTGGTGTTGAATCACATGCTGATGTGAACTAGATTACTGACTCTAGTGCAAGTGGGAGACTCAAGGAAATATGCCCTAGAGGCAATAATAAAGTTATTATTTATTTCCTTATATCATGATAAATGTTTGTTATTCATGCTAGAAATGTATTAACCGGAAACATAATACATGTGTGAATACATAGACAAACATAGTGTCACTAGTATGCCTCTACTTGACTAGCTCATTTATCAAAGATGTTTATGTTTCCTAGCCATGGACAAAAGGGTTATCATTTGATTAACGGGATCACATCATTAGAAGAATGATATGATTGACTTGACCCATTCCGTTAGCTTAGCACTTGATCGTTTAGTATGTTGCTATTGCTTTCTTCATGACTTATACATGTTCCTACAACTCTGAGATTATGCAACTCCCGTTTACCGGAGGAACACTTTGTGTGCTACCAAACGTCACAACGTAACTGGGTGATTATAAAGGAGTTCTATAGGTGTCTCCGAAGGTACATGTTGGGTTGGCGTATTTCGAGATTAGGATTTGTCACTCCGATTGTCGGAGAGGTATCTTTGGGCCCTCTCGGTAATACACATCACTTAAGCCTTGCAAGCATTGCAACTAATGAGTTAGTTGCGGGATGATGTATTACAGAACGAGTAAAGAGACTTGCCGGTAACGAGATTGAACTAGGTATTGAGATACCGATGATCGAATCTCGGGCAAGTAACATACCGATGACAAAGAGAACAACGTATGTTGTTATGCGGTTTGACCGATAAAGATCTTCGTAGAATATGTGAGAGCCAATATGAGCATCCAGGTTCCTCTATTGGTTATTGACCGGAAACGTGTTTCGGTCATGTCTACATTGTTCTCGAACCCATAGGGTCCGCACGCTTAAGGTTTCAATGACAGTTATATTATGAGTTTATGAGTTTTGATGTACCGAAG
Organism: Triticum dicoccoides; assembly: GCF_002162155.2. Taxonomy (NCBI): domain Eukaryota; kingdom Viridiplantae; phylum Streptophyta; class Magnoliopsida; order Poales; family Poaceae; genus Triticum; species Triticum dicoccoides. Next base: position 569,807,636 of record NC_041385.1, on the reverse strand, counting down.
GAGTTCGGAGTCCCGGATGAGATCGGGGACATGACTAGGAGTCTCGAAATGGTCGAGACGTAAAGATCGATATATTGGATGACTATATTTGGAGTTCGGAAAGGTTCCGAGTGATTCGGGTATTTTTTGGAGTAACGGAGAGTTACGGGAATTCGCCGGGGAGTATATGGGCCTTATTGGGCTTTAGGGGAAAGAGAGAGGAGAGGCTGGGCGCCCCCCAAGGCCTAGTCCGAATTGGACTAGGGGGAGGGGCTGCACCCCCTCCTTCCTTCTCTTCTCTTCCCCCTTTCCTTGACTCCTACTCCTACTACTTGGAAGGGGGGGGTGTCGGTGTCAAAACCGGCGGATCTCGGGTAGGGGGTCCCGAACTGTGCGTCTAGGCGGATGGTAACAGGAGACAAGGGACACGATGTTTTACCTAGGTTCGGGCCCTCTTGATGGAGGTAAAACCCTACGTCCTGCTTGATTGATATTGATATTGTGGATGTTTACAAGAGTGGATCTACCACGAGATCAAGGAGGCTAAACCCTAGAAGCTAGCCTATGGTATGATTGTAATGGTTGTTGTTGTTGTTGTTGTTGTTGTTGTGTCCTACGGACTAGAGCCATCCGGTTTATATAGACACCGGAGAGGGCTAGGGTTACATAGAGTCGGTTACAATGGTAGGAGATCTACGTATCCGTATCGCCAAGCTTGCCTTCCACGCCAAGGAAAGTCCCATCCGGACACGGGACGAAGTCTTCAATCTTGTATCTTCATAGTCTTGGAGTCCGGTCGATGATGATAGTCCGGCTGATGATGGTAGTCCGGCTATCCGGACACCCCCTAATCCAGGACTCCCTCAGTAGCCCCTGAACCAGGCTTCAATGACGATAAGTCCGGCGCGTATATTGCTTGGCATTGCAAGGCGGGTTCCTCCTCCGAATGATAGAAGATTGTGAACACCAGGATAGTGTCCGGCTCTGCAAAATAAATTCCACATTCCACCGTAGAGAGAATAATACATACACAAGTTCAATCTGCTGACGTTTTTTTTGCGGCATGACGTCACGCCACTACCAAGCCATTACTTGAATCGTTTTTTACTCTACCACCTCAGCGCATTTAGCGAAGCGGTTTCCTTGGCACGTCTTGTCGAAGCAGAGATCGTGTTCCCCCTTAATTCGGGATTCTCATCAATACGGACGTGGGTAACCCAACTGCGCCATTGATGGTGACGCTTGGGGGATAAGCGAGTTTTACCAGGCCGGTGGGGGACGCGCAGACTTCGCCCGCCCATATAAGGGATAAGTATTCACCTTTTCACCTACGCCTTCTTCCTCCTTTGCTTATCCATCTCCGCGCACTCGAGCTCCAGCGCCCAAGCCCGCACATCTCGTCTCAACCTTCCCCAGTTATGTCCGGAGCGGGAGGCAAGTGGATGACCTCCTCTGTTACGGAGGAGCACATCGAAAGACTGCGCAGCGCCGGCTACCTGTCCGGCGACATCGCGCACCGGCTGCCCGACGAGGGGCAGCTCATCCCCACCCCCAGGCCCCATGAGAGGGTCGTTTTTCTTCCCCACTTCCTCCGCAGACTGGGCTTTCCACTTCACCCCTTTGTCCGGGGGCTCATGTTCTACTACGGCCTGGATTTCCATGATCTGGCGCCGAACTTCATCCTCAACATCTCGGCGTTTATCGTCATGTGCGAGGCCTTCCTCTGCATCCAGCCCCACTTCGGCTTGTGCCTCAAGACCTTCAATGTCAAGCCGAAGGTAGTGAAGGGCACTCAAGCGGAGTGCGGAGGCGCCATGTTGGGCAAGATGCCCAACGTCCTTTGGTTCGAAGGGCCTTCGTGGAATCCGTCAAGGGGTGGAAATCGGGATGGTTCTATATCACCGAGCCGCGCGACCCTACGTGGGCGGCGGCCCCCGAGTTCAGATCTGGTATCCCCATGCAGCTCACCTCCTAGAAAGAGAAGGGCTTGCTGTGGGGTAGTTCGGAGGAGCTGACGGGACTCCAAGCCTGTATCCAGAAGCTGGTGAAGAAGCTCAGGCTGGTTAACATGGTCCAAGTCATGCTCGTCCGTCGGATTCTCCCATGCCAAGAGCGGGCATTCAATCTGTGGGAGTTCAATCCGGAACAGCACCAGGCGCTGAGCGGGCTCTTCGACACAACGTACGAAGGCGCCTGGAGGGTGCTGTTTAAGGGCGCCGAAGCCCCCGCATCCGCAACTGAAGATCGCGGATTTCGCTCGCAGCGCCAAGCCGACGAGGTAAGTGATTCTACCCCTTTACGGGACACTTGATTTTCATAGTTTGACTCTATGTGGGTTTTAATTTCCCCTTTTCCTTTGACAGGACTGGATGAGGAAGGTGGAGCAGATTATCTGCCCGGCTCCCATGCCAGAAAACCCAGTAGACGCCCATCTAGCGAGGCTGCTGGTCCCGGCACCGCACGTGGTGCCGGAGAAGAAGGCCAAGAAGGAGGCCATGGGTGCTCGAAAGAGTTCCCGTTTTCAGGTGTCCGACGACTCCGGGGCGGACTCCTCCCCCGAAAACGAGAAGGAGAAAGAGGACTCTCTCCCAGAGGAGGGAGAGAGGAAGAGGAAGGCTTCCCCAATAGGGGAGGCCAAAGGGTCCAAGAGGGGAAGGACTATTCCCCCGGACAGCTCCGCCAACATCAACGTTGGCGAGGAAGAATGGCCTTCAAGGGCCAGGCCTTCGGCGAGATCGTAAGTATCGAGATTCCTGAATGATTTATAATTTCTTTTTCTGCGTCACATAGCATCATTCTGATGCCGCATGCTGCCTGTAGTCCGGCCAATGATGATCTCCCCGCTTCATCGAGCGGGTCGTTGGCTCCGTCGGATGTAGACTCCATCCCGACCACCTCCACCCCTCACGACACCAAGGACGCCGAGGTGGGATCCCAAGAAGGGACCCATCAGGGGGAGGCTCCGGAGGCGCCACAAGGCGGCCTCCCGGACTTTGCGCCGGACTCCACATCAGAACCAGCAGTGGTTCCGGAGTCCGGCCGGCGGCCCCTTCGTACGAAGGGCAAGACCGTGACGCCGATAGCTTCCGTCCAACCGGAGGCGCCGGACAATTTGTTGGAGGCGCTGCAGAGCGCTTCCATCGAGGAAGAACACCGCACTATTATGAGTGCGGTGATTCAGAAGGTACAGCTTGCCAAGAGCGGGCTGACCGAAGCCTGCAGTAGCCTTCTATCAGGCTTTGAGGTAAGAAGATAAAAATATGCAATGTAATACCGCATAGATAGTAGCCCCTGATGCTCGGTTCGGTGTTCGGAAAGAAAAAGCCGGACTGAGGATCTGAAAAAAGAAGATATACGCAGGGTTGCTAAAAAATTATGTCAATATGGGTTGCAGGCTGCGCTGCTGACCTCTACCGCACTAACTGCGGAGGTCGGTGCTTTGAAGCAGGAGCTCGAGCGGTCCGAGCAAGAGCTCGGCCGCACCAAGAAGCAGCTCCAGGAAAAAGAAGGTGAGTAACACCACTTTGAACTTGTACCTTACAGAAAAGGATTTAGGTTGTAACAAAAAAATAACAAGGATAACATGGGTACTGCAGGGGCCACGAACAAGGTGGCGACCCTGAAGGAGGCCGTGTCCGCGGCCGAATGCAATGCGGCCGCGGAATGGGCAGAGCGAGAAAAGCAGGAGGCGCGGGTGGCGGTGGTTCGGCAAGAGCTACAGGCTCTCATGGAAAAGCATGAGAGTTTGGAGCGTGACTCAAAGACTCGAGAGTCCGAGCTTGCCTCGGCTCTCGAAAGTGCCAAAACTGCCAAGGCCGATGCCCATAAGTCCCTTCAGGAGATTGAGTTGGTGAGGAAGATAGCGGCGGGTAAGGCATTTTTCATGCAAAGCAAGCATGTGAATGTAAATTACGTGTTACTTACCCGAATTCGGAGCTCTCCAGGGGCGTTTGCAGATCTGCCTCGCAGCGTGTTTGATGCCGCCGCATTCTACCGAGCCGAGGAGGGGAGCTCAATGGAGAAGGTATTCTGGTCTCAGTATGCTGAGGCCGGCCATCCGGTGCCCCCTAGCGACCAGCGGAAGCAGCTGGTCGAGCTCCACAAGGTGGCCGAGCAGGCCATGAAGGGCCTCATAGTCCGGATGTGGCCTGGAGAGGCCATGCCTGGGAGCTACTTTGGCCTCGTGCGACGGTTGGTGGATGCATGCCCCTGGGTGGAGGTTATCAAGCGCTCCGCCTGTATTGAAGGTGCTCGTCGGGCCCTTGCCCGCGCAAAGGTGCATTGGGGCAAGCTGGATGCGGAGAAGCTAATCACTGACGCGCCACCAGCGGGCAAGGAATATCGTACGCCCGAGATGTACTATAAGACTGTCCTGAAGGGTGCCCGCAAGATTGCGGATGAGTGCCCCAGGGATGTAATTATTGAGTAAATTCGCAATGTGTTATCCTGTGCGCTGAAAACTTTGTTCATGTGCGCTAAGCAACGCTTGTTAATTTAAAATATTACCTTATGTGCGGCCGTTTATTAAATCTGAGAGATGGCAAGTCGTCGGCTTCAGCCCCCATGCCACGAGTGTTGGGGTGTTCGGGATAAACTTGAGCACTCTTGTTCCCATTTTTGGGTCCATCTAGGGAGGCGCTCAACACAACGAACAAGGCAACCGGACTTATAGTGCTTGAACACTCTCACTTAGCCATAGAATTCTATAATTTTAAATTTCGGCGAAGCCCCTAGTATTCGGAAGACCGAATTCGGGGCGCTATCCACGCCTTCGTTGGACATTATCCGGTACTTCGTTCGAAGCGGCGTAGGTCTTTAAGGACCCGAAAAGACCTCTCGAACAGCGACCAGTCTCTCGCCTTATCATGACAGTCAGTTTTAGCTTTCGCCACTGAGGCATTAACCCGGCTCAACCGGGGCGCAATCGTAGTGGTTCTCCCAGTGCTACCTTAGCCGATAGAACGGAGCGTAGGGTGCCAAACTTGGGAGCCGGGCAAACCCAACTATTGACCCAAGACATGATTCGGAGTCGATTCATATAGTGCTATAAGTTCGGGGTGCCGCACTTGTGAAAGTGTGCGGACTTTATCACACCATAATGCGGGGAACATAAGCCCCTGGTGTATTTGGCCGTACCAAAATGTACGGATGCAACATGTCGTAAATGAACATATATATATATAAGGTAATGCAATTATGGGCAAAAAGTGCTACATTTTATTCGAGAAGATTTGCTATGAGTGCGGAATGATACAAATAGTGCGGAAAGCAAGGGATTGGACGAATTAAAGGCGTCTCCCTCCAGGGGTAGGCCACGGAATGGTGTATTTAACAAATTTAATGCTCGTAATGGAGACCACCTGAGTGTTCGTCGCAGCCTTTGTCCCTCCCTGGCTGTTGCATCATGAGTTCGGCAGGTTCGCCGCCGGACAAAGTTCTATATAAAAAAGAGAGAAATAAAAGATAAAAAGAGCGACACGCTTGGGAGCCCCTGGTGTGGTCGAACCGCACTCTGGGTCTGTTGTGGTTGTGCCTCTCCCCCTATGCCCATGGTATCTCCAGGGCGTAATTATGTACGCGGAGAGTTTGTCTTACAATTGTGCGAGGGCTGGGGTTGAGGCCGCATTGCTACGCGTGCTCGGAACGTGCCAGGTGGTCTTGGTTGATGTTGCTCCGGGCGCGTTTGGCCGTGTCCGGTCGTTTAACGGCCGGACTCGAAAATTGCCTTAAAAGGCTGCTCTGTACTTCTGCCGTGAGAGCCGCTGTATGTTCCTCCGTTCAGAGGGAGCGTTCCATGTTTCCATTGACCGTGATGACTCCACGAGGGCCTGGCATCTTGAGCTTAAGGTATGCATAATGCGGCACCGCATTGAATTTTGCGAACGCGGTTCGTCCGAGCAGAGCGTGATAGCCACTGCGGAATGGGACTATGTCGAAGATTAACTCCTCGCTTCAGAAATTATCCGGGGATCCGAAGACCACTTCCAGTGTAACTGAGCCTGTACAACTGGCCTCGACACCTGGTATGACGCCTTTGAAGGTTGTCTTTGTAGGTTTAATCCTTGAAGGGTCTATGCCCATCTTGCGCATTGTATCCTAATAAAGCAGGTTTAGGCTACTGCCGCCGTCCATCAGGACTCTCGTGAGGTGAAATCCATCGACGATTGGGTCTAAAACCAATGCGGTGAATCCGCCATGGCGGATACTGGTCGGATGGTCTCTTCGATCGAAAGTGATCGGGCAAGAGGACCATGGGTTGAATTTTGGGGCGACTGGCTCCATCGCGTATACGTCCCTTAGTGCATGCTTCCGCTCCCTCTTGGGTATATGCGTTGCGTATATCATGTTTACCGTCCGAACTTGAGGGGGGAATCCCTTTTGTCCTCTGTTGTTCGGCGGCCGGGTCTCTTCCTCGTCATCGCTGTGTAGCCCCTTGTCATTGTTTTCGGCGATTAATTTGCCTGCCTGCTTGAATACCCAACAATCTCTGTTGGTGTGGTTAGCTGGCTTTTCGGGGGTTCCATGTATTTGATAGGAGCGGTCGAGTATTCGGTCCAAATTGGACGGGCCCGGAGTGGTTCTTTTGAATGGCTTCTTCCGTTGACCGGGCTTGGAGCCTCGAAATCCGGCGTTGACTGCCGTATCCTCATTGCTGTCGCCATTAATGCGGCGTTTGTTTTTGTTTCGACGCGACCTGCCATTGTGGTCCTTGGTATCCGGACTGCCAGCATTTTTGCTGAGGTTGTTGCTGCGAGCTAGCCAGCTATCCTCTCCCGCACAGAAGCGGGTCATGAGTGATGTGAGGGCTGCCATGGATTTCGGCTTTTCCTGTCCTAGGTGCCGGGCCAGCCACTCGTCATGGATGTTATGTTTGAAGGCCGCGAGGGCCTCTGCATCCGGATAGTCGACGATTTGATTTTTCTTTGTTAAGAACCGTGTCCAGAATTGCCTGGCCGATTCGTCTGGCTGCTGGATTATGTGTCTTAGGTCATCTGCGTCCGATGGTCGCACATACATGCCCTGGAAGTTGTCGAGGAATGCGGCTTCCAGGTTTTCCCAGCATCCAATTGACTCTGTGGGCAGGCTGTTAAGCCAATGCCGAGCTGGTCCTTTAAGCTTGAGCGGGAGATATTTGATGGTGTGAAGATCGTCGCCGCGGGCCATATGTATATGGAGGAGATAATCCTCAATCCAAACTGCGGGGTCTGTTGTGCCATCGTCGGATTCGATATTAACGGGTTTAAACCCTTCAGGGATTTGATGATCCATTACTTCGTCAGTGAAGCATAGTGGGTGCGCGGCGCCTCTGTATTGAGCAATATCGCGACGTAGCTCGAGAGAGCGTTGTCTGCTGTGTTCGGCCCGGCCGGAGTAGTTGTATCCGGCGCGACGGTATTCGTCGTGGGTCTTGGGGCACCCATGTGATCCATAGATAGATCTGGATTGTCTTGCCTTGTCCTCCAATATATCCCGCAAGTCCGGCGCGTTCCCCCGTGGCTTCATGCTTTTTGAGCGATGCCGGGGTACGGTTTCGGTGGAGGGCTTGCACGCCTCTCTGTCGCGGCCACGAGGTGGTCGGTCTGCCGTATTGTGCACTGGTGATGCAGGTTTGTACGCTTCCTCCTCTAGTCAGGGGAGCAACTTGCATTTTGGGTAACTTTTGGAGGGGCGTTCGAGTTCATACTCTTTGGCCGCGAGGACCTCGGTCCATCTGTCGGCCAGTTGGTCTTGATCAGCTTGAAGCTGTTGCTGCTTTTTCTTTAGGCTATTTGCCGTGGCCATTAGCCTGCGTCTGAAACGCTCTTGTTCGACGGGATCCTCAGGCACGACGAATTCGTCATCGTCGAGGCTTGCCTCGTCTCCGGAGGGAGGTAAGTAATTATCATCCTCGACCTCTTCGTCTGCCGCCCTCTCGTGAGGGCTTGCTTCTGCCTCCTCCCGCGCTGGATCGTGCTGGAGGGGGTTGTCTTCGGAATTTTCTGGGGTGTTGTTATCTCCTGTGCCGGAATCTCTATTCTTGCTGTGGCGGGATTTAGAGCGGCGCCGCTGATGTCGGCGCTTGGGCTGTTTCTTTAAGGAATCGGCCTCCGTTGCTTCTTTGCCGTCCCCATCTTTTGGGGTGTCCACCATGTATATGTCGTATGACGAGGTGGTCTTCCAGTGTCCTGTAGGCACTGGTTCTTGATAGTCTCCAGCATCATCGTCCATACCGTCGATGTCTTCGGAGTTGTAGTCGAGTACGTCGGTTAGATCGTCGACAGTGGCTACGAAGTGGGTGGTGGGTGGGCTCTGAATTTCTTCGTCGTCCGCGTCCCAACCATCCTGGCCGTAGTTCGGCCAGGGCTCTCCGGATAGCGAGAGATGCTTCGGCAAATTTAAGATATCACCGAAGGGTGAGTGCTGAAAGATGTCCGCAGCGGTGAATTCCATGATCGGCGCCCAATCAGATTCGACTGGCAGGGGCGCAGGAGGTTCGGAGTCTGGCAGAGAGTCCGGCACCTCGGAGTCATGAGCTTTATGCGGGACAAGGTAAGTGTTTGGCTCCATCGCCGTAGAAGTTGTAGCTCCCGAGGCGGTGTCCAGCCATCTGTCCTCGATCTGAGCGATCGGCTCCGGACTATGGGTCAGAGCAGATTCGTGTGCAGCCTCCAAGGTGCTGTCCGGCGGCAGAGTTAGGTCGTGCCCATCGTGACAGCGCGGCACGATCGGCTGTGGCTCAGATCCATCGAAGATCAAGTCCCCGCGGATATCGGCCGTGAAGTTTAGGCTTCCAAACCTGACCTGACGGCCAGGGGCGTAGCTTTCGATCTGCTCTAGATGGCCAAGCGAGTTGGCCCGCAGTGCGAAGCCGCCGAATACGAAGATCTGTCCGGGGAGAAAAGTCTCACCCAGGACTGCGTCATTGTCGATTGAAGAGGCCATCAAGCCTATCGGTGACGACACAGAGGAACTCTCAATGAAAGCACCAATGTCGGTGTCAAAACCGGCGGATCTCGGGTAGGGGGTCCCGAACTATGCGTCTAGGCGGATGGTAACAGGAGACAAGGGACACGATGTTTTACCCAGGTTCGGGCCCTCTTGATGGAGGTAAAACCCTACGTCCTGCTTGATTGATATTGATATTGTGGATGTTTACAAGAGTGGATCTACCACAAGATCAAGGAGGCTAAACCCTAGAAGCTAGCCTATGGTATGATTGTAATGGTTGTTGTTGTTGTTGTTGTTGTTGTTGTGTCCTACGGACTAGAGCCATCCGGTTTATATAGACATCGGAGAGGGCTAGGGTTACATAGAGTCGGTTACAATGGTAGGAGATCTACGTATCCGTATCGCCAAGCTTGCCTTCCACGCCAAGGAAAGTCCCATCCGGACACGGGACGAAGTCTTCAATCTTGTATCTTCATAGTCTT
>NC_041385.1:569769410-569798186 GCF_002162155.2 Triticum dicoccoides | reverse complement strand
ACTCCCGATGGGAGTAGGACTCCTCCTTGGCGCGCCTCCACATGGCCGGCCGCCCCCTCCCCCTTGATCCTTTATATACGGGGGCAGGGGGCACCTCAGAACACACAAGTTGATCTTCATGATCGTTCCTTAGCCGTGTGCGGTGCCCCCCTCCACCATATTCCACCTCGGTAATATCGTAGCGGTGCTTAGGTGAAGCCGTGCGTCGGTAGAACATCATCACCGTCACCATGCCATCGTGCTGACGGAACTCTTCCCCGACACCCTGCTGGATCGGAGTCCGGGGATCGTCATCGAGCTGAACGTGTGCTGAACTCGGAGGTGCCGTACGTTCGGTACTTGGATCGGTCGGATCGTGAAGACGTACGACTACATCAATCGCGTTGTTATTACGCTTCCGCTTTCGGTCTACGAGGGTACGTGGACAACACTCTCCCCTCTCGTTGCTATGCATCACCATGATCTTGCGCGTGCGTAGGAAATTTTTTGAAATTACTACGTTCCCCAACAACGAAGACCCTTCTTGGGGAAAGCTTAGAGAGCTGTAGCAAAGTGGGGTTGAATCCCTTCTGCAAACTTATCCCGCCACCAGATGTAAGCTCTCCAACTCATTTACTTTGTTCACTGCTTATATAACCTGCATATGCCTTATCTTTTTGCGACTTATGCAGGCTGAATCTGCCTTCTAGAATAAGAAGTGCGAAGAGAAGGAGAAAGCGGCCAAGAAGCCCAGGGCCAAGACCAAGTCCACTAAGAGAAATAAGAAGAAAACAACCGCCTTAGAACTACTCACTCTAGAGGATGAGTCGGAGGTAGAGCTTGACTCTCTTGGTTCCCTTTTTATACATCTTATTAACGCTGACTACTCTCAAGACGATACGGAAGCCAGCCAGGCGGGTGATGAAGAGGTAACTATTATTTCCTTCGACTCGGAGCCTTTGCCAAGACAAAAAAATTGACAAGTAACCCGGGAAGTACGGTTTTCTCACCCTTTAGCTTATTTGGATCCAAACTTTATTTTGAAGTAACAACAACATGAGAACCAGTGCAGAACTCGGAATAGTGGTGGCGGAGAGCTATCCTCCGGGTTACCCAACACACCGGCCCCTCGCAAGCGCCGGAAAGAGTTGCCTCAGAATTCAATCTCTTTTTATCCAAAGGCGGGTTTTGTTCGCCAACCACTTAATCCTTCCGAGTTAAATTATCAGGGAACTTCTCATTCCTCTTCCGGCGACTCATCTCAGACCCAACTACCGCCATTCAAGATTGCCCCTGGATAACAACTTTTGACTTTGTTGTTTTACCATCTATAAATAGATATACTGACCTCTTCATCCTTCTCTTGTAGTGGGATAGCAAAGCCAAGCAAGAAAGCGAAGACAAATAAGCCGGCGGAAGACCCAAAAGTCCATGAGCCAGAAAAACAAGCACCACTATTCGAAGCCTTCGTGCAAAACCCTGAGGATATTGCTGATGACCCGCCACCAGAAAACCCTGGCGCCTCCACAGATCCTATGGATGTTGACCCTTCGGGTGCTAAGCCGCCAAGTCCAATCAAGCCTACCAAGGAGAATGTTGAAGACATTTTGATTACCGGCACTAGCTACACAGAGACGGGGAATCCTACCATCCTGGCTAAGCATTCTGCCAATGAAGAACTGATTGAGAAGTGCAAGGTCAAGTTTCATATTGCCAACTATTCTCATCTGGACGTTAGAGAATTATTCTCTGGCTATTTCAATCAAGTGCATGTTGGTCGTGATCTTGAAATGGGCATAGTCAAACAGATGCACCAAAAATATGAGGTATATACTTCTGCTTCCTCTGTTAATATACTCATCCAGCCCCCAAGTCTTAGTCATAGGAAAAAATGACTGAGTATGGCAAAGACTTTAATCAGTATACCATAGTAAAAACCTCGAGCCATAGCCCCCATGAACCGGCTTGCCTTAAAAAAGATGAGCCAGATCATTTAGATTAGCTTCTGAAAAACTTCACCTCATAGCCCTCACAGGTCGGGTTATCTTTGAAAAAGATGAGACGGATTTTTCTGCAACTTAAAAGAACTTCTTCACACATTAGCCCCCAAGTGCCAAGTGATGTTGCTTGCAAAGGGCTTGGGCCTTGTCTGTATTGTACCTTGACATATTTGCTTATGATTGTTTAACCTCTTGTTTACAAGAGGCCTCAACTCAAGTTGAATCCCAATTGGCTGATTTGAGAACCGGACTCGAGCGTCAAGAGTCTCAGACCCGGAAAGCTGACTCCAAGTTCAAATTTAGCTTGGATGAAATTGAAAAACTCAAAACTGGGTTTGCTGCAGAGAGAACCGCCTGGGGTGAAGAAAAGATTGCCTTAGTGCAGAGAGCAGAAACCGCTGAGGCTTCTTTGCAAGAGGTCACCGCAGAGCTAACCAGTTTAAAACGCCACATTACGCAGATGACCGCCGCTATCTTTGGTAAGAAATACCGGATATTTTAATCATTTGCAATGCTCGTCTCTTAACCCGACTGGTGACTTAACTGCGTGTTTATTTAATAGCCCCCAGGAGTACCAACCTTGGCCAAGATATGCTGGTAAAGCTAATGGCGGTTTACACTATGGTAGAGCAATTATACACCGGTGCTCAGCGCACAATAGTTGCCATTGAAGGAAATATGCCCTAGACGCAATAATAAAGTTATTATTTATTTCCTTATATCATGATAAATGTTTATTATTCATGCTAGAATTGTATTAACCGGAAACTTGGTACATGTTTGAATACATAGACAAAACAGAGTGTCCCTAGTAGGCCTCTACTTGACTAGCTCGTTAATCAAAGATGGTTATGTTTCCTGACCATAGACATGTGTTGTCATTTGATAAATGGGATCACATCATTAGGAGAATGATGTGATGGACAAGACCCATCCGTTAGCTTAGCATTATGATCGTTACAGTTTCATTGCTACTGCTTTCTTCATGACTTATACACGTTCCTCAGACTATGAGATTATGCAACTCCCGAATACCGGAGCAACACCTTGTGCGCTATCAAACATCACAACGTAACTGGGTGATTTTAAAGATGCTCTATAGGTGCCTCCGAAGGTGTTTGTTGGGTTGGCATAGATCGAGATTAGGATTTATCACTCAGTGTATCGGAGAGGTATCTCTAGGCCCTCTCGGTAATGCTCATCACTATAAGCCTTGCAAGCAATGTGACTAATGAGTTAGTTGCGGTATGAAGCATTACGGAACGAGTAAAGAGACTTGCCGGTAATGAGATTGAACTAGGTATGATGATACCGACGATCGAATCTCGGGCAAGTAACATACCGATGACAAAGGGAACAACGTATGTTGTTATGTGGTTTGAATGATAAAGATATTCGTAGAATATGTAGGAGCCAATATGAGCATCCGGATTCTCCTATCGGTTATTGACCGGAGATATGTCTCGGTCATGTCTACATAGTTCTCGAACCCGTAGGGTCCGCACGCTTAACGTTTGATGACGATTTGTATTATGAGTTATGTGATTTGATGATCGAAGTTTGTTCGGAGTCCTGGATGAGATCACGGACATGACGAGGAGTCTCAAAATGGTCGATACATAAAGATTCATATATTGGAATGTTGCATTTGGACATCGGAATGGTTCCGAGTGGTTCGGGCATTTTTCCGGAGTACCGGGAGGTTACCGGAACCCCCTGGGAGAAGTTATGGGCCTTATGAGCCATAAGAGGGAAGCGCACCAGCCCACAAGGGGCTGGTGCGCCCCTCCTTGGGCAGGAGAACGATTAGGACTAGGAGAAGGGGGCCGGCCCCCCTTTCCTCCTCCTTCTCCCTCCCCCCTTTCCTACTCCGTATGGGAGGTGGAATCCTACTAGGACTAGGGAGTCCTAGTAGGACTCCACACCTTGGCGCGCCCCCTAGGGCCTGCTGCCTCTCCCTCTCCCTCCTTTATATACGTGGGCGGGGGGCACCCCAAAGGACACACAAGTTGATCTTTTAGCCGTGTGCGGTGCCCCCCTCCACAGTTACACACCTTGGTCATATTGCCGTAGTGCTTAGGCGAAGCCCTGTGCTGGTAACTTCATCATCACCGTCACCACGCCGTCGTACTGATGGAACTCACCCTCGTCCTCAACTGGATCAAGAGCGCGAGGGGCGTCATCAAGCTGAACATGTGCTGAACATGGAGGTGCCGTGCGTTCGGTACTTGGTCGGTTGGATCGTGTAGAAGTTCGACTACATCAACCACGTTATTGAAACGCTTCCGCTTTCGGTCTATGAGGGTATGTGGACGCACTCTCCCCTTTTGTTGCTATGCATCACCTAGATAGATCTTGCGTGATCGTAGGTTTTTTTTTTGAAATTACCGCATTCCCCAACAGTGGCATCCGAGCCAGGTCTATATACCCCTTATAAAGCAACACACATTCTACAACATTTCAGCTATACGTTGTAAAATTTACAATACATACGCATATATGAAAAAAATAAAATTTACAACACACATTCTACAACATTTCAGCTATAGGTTGCAGATATGCGTTGCAGGTTTGCAGCTCTTTGATCCCATCGTGGGATACATATGAAAAAAATAAAAGAAAGGAGAGGGACACGCGAGAAACAAAGCCATCGATGCCCCTCATCTCTCCCAAATCGCCGCCACTAACCGCCTCGTCACCCTCGTCCTCCCACCTCGCCGCCGGCCCTCCCCTCCGTTCCTCCCATATCGCTGCTCTTGAGGCTACCGGATCTGCCTCATCCCCCACCTACCCCATCCCTCTCACATCCCATCTCTCTCTCTCTCTCTCAGTGCAGCTCCTCGTGGCGCCACCTGCGGCGGTTGATTCAGGCGACTTCCGGCGAATCCCGCCATGCCCGAGGTCCCTTCACACCGTGGCGCGCTCCCATGCAGCTAGATCTGGCGCCCGCGGCTACCAAAGCCCACCCGCGACCTTCCCGCGATGGCTAGGGTTTCGGGCGCCGGCGCCGGCGCCAGTGGCCATGTCGTCTTTCTCGTCCGGTGAGTGAATACCCTCCCCTGGCTTCGTCCTCTCTCTCTTCCCCTTTCTCTAACCTCTGTTCTTCTCTTCTCGTGTAGATGTCTAGGTATGCACCCCAATTCTATTGCAGCTAATCCCTGTCAGAAAAGTTTGGCCCTTGTGCGACGAACACTGATATGCCTGCAGACTGACTCTTCCGATCTCCGTTGTTCATGCACTGATTGCTATTCTATTAAATTAGTAATTATTATATATCAATTGTGCATCAATCAATTTTTTTAAAAATCTTATACGCTGCTAACTCATCAATCCTTGATAGATGACTCGTTAATCCTTTCAATTTGTTTGATGTAGAGAAGAACTACTTCATATATGCGTACCCCATATTAAATAGTCTATTGCAAGAGTTATAATATTTAAGGAGGGACACAGTCTTAACAGCCTGTTTGGTAAACACTTGGGCAAGGGCATGGGAGTTTGCACAAGGGTGTTTATGAAGAGATTAGGAATGGGAAGTAGATTTTTACTCCCATTCCCTTGTTTGGCATATGATGGGAATTGTCGTGGGATAAAACTCTCCTCACAAATTAATAGGGTACCCCCTGGGAAGAAATCGGTGGGAATTGGCTTCCCCAACTCCCAGTCCCTTTCCCACTTAAACTCCCATTCCCTCTAATCAAACAGTGGATTTTTAATCTCCTTACCCCTCAACTCCCATTCCTCATCTCTAATTCCCCTGAACCAAACACGCTGTAATAGGTCGTCTCTGTATGGCAGTTTTGATGAGTTACTAATCGAAGTTTTTTGTTGCAATTTCACACTTTTCAGGAGTCTGATGGTCAGGTTATTTAGGTGGAGGTAGTAGCTTGCTAATGGTGGCTTTCACGTCCAGCTTAAATACTAGAGGACGTGGACCTGTTTTGGAGGAAGCACGGACACCTTTGTTTTAGTGAGCAGGTGAATTAATCATCCACATTGTTTCTTCTATGATGTTGCTTTGATGCTGTTGATATGATTCAGAATTCAGAGAACACTGATAAATACTTCTCTCCATGCCTGTCAATGTACTGATTGTTGTATGCGCTTACTATTCTGCACAATTTGGATTACTAGCTAAATACTCGTGTGTTGCTACGGTGTAACAAACATTCAATTTCATGAACATGTCAAATGATACACTGTTTCTTGTAGTATGTGATATACTGTTACCACTGGCGGAGCTTCGTGAGGCAAAAGCCATGGCCCGCCCAGCACTTGGGGTAAACATACATGTAGTAGTACAGATAGACGAGTAGCCCAGCTCACGACTACCTTGTTTGCATGTAGCATCGCTTCTTCACGATTATTTCTTGGCCTCTGGCCTCTGTTGCTTGACTCCTCTTCCTATCCAGTAGAGTAGCAGAACGGCGATAGGGCACGAGCCACACGTACAGCCGCAGGGAGGTCCAGAGAGGTGGCGCGGAGCCGCGGAGGTCGAGTCACCGGTCGCACCGCCGGAGCAAGTAGCAGCGCCGAGTGGTGCGGACGCCCAAGGGCGACCCATGTAGCGGTGGCCACCCGGGCGAGTAGCAACCTAGACGACGAGCACTACTGCACAAGCACATGCGCACCCCCAAAACTCTCGTCTCTCGGACAATACTAATTTTCGTATAAAATGTAGGTTATAAGTTATAACACTTTGAAATTCAATAAATTGATAATACACATCTTAATTTGGTACTAGATAATTGTCGTGGAAAGCAAGGCTAATCAACGCAGAATCAATTTGGTTTTCAAGAGAAAAAGAGATGTAAAGTTGAGAAAGATTTATCAGCAGCAGCTCTTCATCCATCGCTTGAGTTGAAATATTCGTGTTCCTTTTAATTTGGCCCGCCCAGGTTTTTGTTTGTAGCTCCACCACTGACTGTTAGTTTCCAATTATATTTCGATACACTGACGTCCTTCTCTTCCTTCGGTTTGAAATGCTATTATGCAACTCCCCAGTTAAATTCCTTGGTCTTGCTAGCCTCTTCATCTAAAAACTCACCATAAGATAGTACACATTTTCTTGTCATTTGTTTATGTGATTGTCCTCTCATAGCATGCAGTTATTATATATGCACTTGGGTCAAGTCAACGCAGAGGATTCATCTATATCAAGTACTGATCTACTAATCTAAAAAAAGGTACTAATCTACTACCGCTGTACATCATAGTGAAAATAAAACTGAATCCCAGTACCTCACTTAGATGCAACCTACACCTGAGCTTTATGCATTTTAATGTACAAACATGCATATACTAAGGCTCGCAGCAAGCACACGCACATATACACCGGCAGCGGCTCACTGTTAATCATCATGTTTGTCATTCGTTAAGTAGAAGCTCACTGTTTGTTTGTGCATCATGTTTGTCATTCGTTAAGTAGAGGCTCACTGTTTGTTTGTGCGCAGGTTTCCGAAGAAAGAAATACTCAATGCCATTCAGTGCTTTTCAATGTGCCAGTCTCTACATTCATAGTACATCACTGAGTTTTACCTTCAACTAAGACTATTTCCGTTGTGGTGATTATTTGTTTATTCCTTTATTGCTTAGATTAGCTCTAACCATTTTTCAGCCTCCCTTTCTGCTCTTATTTAACTATTTATGTACTTCCCAATGATGTACCTATTGTTGTGTGTAATTTAATGTGAGGTGCCACACTCATCCGTTCCGGCACTATCGAGATGGAGGCCAACACCTTGGACGGCTGGAGCTGCTAGTAGATTTGTCCAAGATACGGCAGTGTTCATAGTCATAGTTCTGGTAATTGTCTATGATCCCCATATCTTAACTGTTGTGAAGACGGAAATGCAAGTAATGTTCTTCTTAGATGCTCTTGCCCTTTTGATTCGTACATTGCTAAACTGACCACTGAGCTCCCACCACTTTGATTAATAAATTGCTGAATTACCCACATGAACTCTTGCTTTCACGGTTCGTACATTGCTGAATTTCCCATTATGTCGCTTTCCCTGTTCCATATGAGCAGTGTCTATTGTGCTTTTAACCCTTCAACTTAAGTAGGTCCTATGTTATTAGTGTCTTGCTTTTAGGCCACAACCAAATCTATTTATTTTTCTCTGAGTCTGTATATCTTTGTTTTGTGACCTGAAGTAGTATATTGAGTTGTAACTGAATACTTTCAGGTCACAACTTTTCTTTGTAATAGTCGTAATCTAGCCGGGCAACCAATGTTTCAGAAGTAATGACCCTTTGTAAGAAGTAATGTTTCTTATTTGCTGGGCAACCTGTCACTATTTGCATCATGTCAATGTATTGTGTATTAACGGTTCATTTTGTTATTTTCTTTGTAGATTCAAAAAATATATGAACAATCATGGGTGCATGGCAAGTATACTACAATGATGATGATTATGATGTTCTGGTTCACGATGATGACGATGATGTTTGTTTTCAGTTTTAGTTAGGTTGTAGGGATGTTGTTCCTCGGTTAAGTTTTAGTTAAGTTGTAGGGATGTTGATGGATGTTGTCAGTTTAAGTTTTGCTGTTAAGAGAATATTTAGATTGTGCATTACATTTGGATGTTATTCCTCCTGTAATATCAACTATTGTAATCCCACAATTTTTTCCAATATATGATCTCTTCCTCTGGTGTGTATATTTTGTCTTCTGACTTGATTTACATACTTATCCCCATCATGTGGAGAATTAATTTAATTGATGGCAATATATAAAATATTATTCACATTTTATATGTAAAACACCTGCAACTCCTTTGTTGCCAAGCGACGAGAGTTGGATTCATGTACATTAGCACCAACGTATATGAGTGTTGTATAAGTCGGTTTTATGTGTTGCAGTCTTGCAACGGTTCCTTTTACCAACGGAAGTATAACCGTTGCATTATGATCTAGCAACACTGGATAAGGCTACGCATTCCAAACCGTTGGTAAAGACCCTAGCAACGCATATATTGACTTTTAGATACGGAAAAATGCATTGCTATAGACAGGGTCTTGTTGTAGTATATGCACGAGTAGAACACAAAGAGTTGTGGGCGATAATAGTCATACTTCTTACCAGCATGTCATACTTTGATTCGGCGGTATTGTTGGATGAGCGGCGCAGACCGACATTACATGACCGCGTTCATGAGACTGGTTCTACCGACGTGCTTCGCACACAGGTGGCTAGTGGGTGTTTGTTTCTCCAACTTTAGTTGAATCGAGTTTGACTACGCCCGGTCCTTGTTGAAGGCTAAAACAGCACACTTGACAAAAAATCATTGTGGTTTTGATGCGTAGGTAAGAACGGTTCTTGCTAGAAGCCCGTAGCAGCCACGTAAAACTTGCAACAACAAAGTAGAGGACGTCTAACTTGTTTTTGTAGGGCTTGCTGTGATGTGATATGGTCAAGGCATGATGTGATATAAATTATTGTATGAGATGATCATGTTTTGTTACAAAGTTATCGGCAACTGGCAAGAGCCATATGGTTGTCGCTTTATTGTATGCAATGCAATCGCCATGTAATTGTTTTACTTTATCACTAAGCGGTAGCGATAGTCGTAGTAACAATAGTTGGCGAGACGACAACGATGCTACGATGGAGATCAAGGTGTCGCGCCAGTGACGATGGAGATCATGACGATGCTTCGGTGATGGGGATCATGAGCACAAGATGATGATGGCCATATCATGTCACATATTTTAATTGCATGTGATGTTTATCTTTTATGCATCTTATTTTTCTTAGCACGGTGGTAGCATTATAAGATGATCCCTTATTAAATTTCAAGGTATAAGTGTTCTCCCTGAGTATGCGCCGTTATGACAGTTCTTCATGTCGAGACACGACGTGATGATCGGGTGTGATAAGCTCTACGTTCACATACAATGGGTGCAAGCCAGTTTTGCACACGCAGAATACTCGGGTTAAAATTGACGAGCCTAGCATATGCAGATATGGCCTCAGAACACTAGACACCGAAAGGTCGAGCGTGAATCATATAGTAGGTATGATCAACATAGTGATGTTCACCATTGAAAACTACTCCATCTCATGTGATGATCGGACATGGTTTTGTTGATTTGGATCACGTGATCATTTAGATGATTAGAGGGATGTCTATCTAAGTGGGAGTTCTTAAGTACTATGATTAATTGAACTTTAATTTATCATGAACTTAATCCTGGTAGTATTTTGCAAATTATGTTGTAGATCAATAGCTCGCGTTATAGCTTCCCTATGTTTTTTATATGCTCCTAGAGAAAACTAAGTTGAAATATGATGGTAGCAATGATGCGGACTGGGTCCGTGATCTGAGGTGTATCCTCATTGTTGCACAGAAGAATTATGTCCTTGATGCACCGCTAGGTGACAGACCTATTGCAGGAGCAGATGCAGATGTTATGAACGTTTGGCTAGCTCAATATGATGACTACTTGATAGTTTAGTGCACCATGCTTTACGGCTTAGAACCGGGACTTTGAAAACGTTTTTGAAACATCATGGGGCATATGAGATGTTCCAAGAGCTGAAATTGGTATTTCAGACTCATGCCCGTGTCAAGAGGTATGAGACCTCTGACAAGTACTTTGCGTAAAAGATGGAGGAGAATTGCTCAACTAGTGAGCATGTGCTCAGAATGTCTGGGTACTACAATCACTTGAATCAAGTGGGAGTTAATCTTCCAGATAAGATAGTGGTTGACAGAGTTCTCTAGTCACCATCACCAAGTTACTGGAACTTTGTGATGAACTATAGTATGCAAGGGATGACGAAAAACGATTCCCGAGCTCTTTGTGATGCTGAAATCAACGAAGGTAGAAATCAAGAAAGAGCATCAAGTATTGATGATTAAAAAAGACCACTAGTTTCAAGAAAAGGGCAAAGGGAAGAAAGGGAACTTCAAGAAGAATGGCTAGCAAGTTGTCACTCCCGTGAAGAAGCCCAAAGCTAGACCTAAGCCTGAAATTGAGTGCTTCTACTGCAAAGGAAATGGTCACTGGAAGTGGAACTGCCCCAAATATTTGGCGGATAAGAAGGATGCAAAAGTGAACAAAGGTATATTTGATATACATATTATTGATGTGTACCTTACTAGTGCTCGTAGTAATCCCTGGGTATTTGATACTTGTTCGGTTGCTAAGATTAGTAACTCGAAATAGGAGTTGCAGAATAAATAGAGACTAGTTGAGGATGAAGTGACGATGTGTGTTGGAAGTGGTTCCAAGATTGATATGATCATCATTGAGCACTCCCTATACTTTCGGGATTAGTGTTGAACCTAAATAAATGTCATTTGGTGTTTGTGTTGAGCATGAATATGATTAGATCATGTTAATTGCAATACAGTTATTCATTTAAGACAGAGAATAATTGTTATTATGTTTACATGAATAAAACCTTCTATGGTCATACACCCAATGTTGATGGTTTATTGAATCTCAATTGTGGTAATACACATATTCATAGTATTGATGCCGAAAGATGCAAAGTTGATAATGATAGTGCAACTTATTTGTGGCACTGCCGTTGGGGTCATATCGGTGTAAAGCGCATGAAGAAACTCCATGCTGATGGTCTTTTGGAATCACTTGATTATGAATCATTTGATGCTTGCGAACCGTGCCTTATGAGCAAGATGACTAAAACTCCGTTCTACGGAACAATGGAACGAGCTAGTGACTTATTGGAAATAATACATATCGATGTATGCGGTCCAATGAGTGTTGATGCTCGTGGCGGGTATCATTATTTTCTGACCTTCACGGATGATTTGAGAAGATATGGGTATGTCTACTTAAGGAAACACAAGTCTGAAACATTTGAAAAGTTCAAAGAATTTCAGAGTGAAGTGGAGAATCATCATAACAAGAAAATAAAGTTTCTACGATCTGATCATGGAGGAGAATATTTGAGTTACGAGTTTGGCCTTCATTTAAAACAATGTGCAATAGTTTCACAGCTCACACCACCTGGAACACCATAGCGTAATGGTGTGTCCGAACATCGTAACCGCACTTTATTGGATATGGTGCGATCTATGATGCCTCTTACCGATTTACCACTATCGTTTTGCGGTTATGCATTAGAGACAGCTACATTCATGTTAAACAGGGCACCATCAAAATCCGTTGAGACGACGCTTTATAAACTGTGGTTTGGCAAGAAACCAAAGTTGTCATTTCTTAAAGTTTGGGGTTGTGACGCTTATGTGAAAAAGCTTCAACCTGATAAGCTCGAACCCAAATCGGAGAAGTGCATCTTCATAGGATACCCAAAGGAAACTGTTGGGTACACCTTCTATCACAGATCCAAAGGCAAGATATTCATTGCTAAGAATGGATCCTTACTAGAGAAGGAGTTTCTCTCGAAAGAAGTGAGTGGGAGGAAAAGTAGAGCTTGATGAGGTAATTGTACCTTCTCCCGAATTGGAAAGTAGTTCATCACAGAAATCAGTTCCAGTGATTCTGGCACCAATTAGTGAGGAAGCTAATGATGATGATCATGAAACTTCAGATCAAGTTACTATAGAACCTCGTAGGTCTTCCAGAATATGGTCCGCACCAGAGTGGTACAGTAATCCTATTCTGGAAGTCATGTTACTAGACCATGATGAACCTACGAACTATGAGGAAGCGATGATGAGCCCAGATTCTGCAAAATGGCTTGAGGCCATGAAATCTGAGATGGGATCCATGTATGAGAACAAAGTGTGGACTCTGCTAGACTTGCCCGATGATCGGCAAGCCATATTAAATAAATGGATCTTCAAGAGGAAGACAGACACTGATAGTAGTGTTACTATCTACAAAGCTCGACATGTCACAAAAGGTTTTCGACAACTTCAAGGTGTTGACTACAATGAGATTTTCTAAACTGTAGCAATGCTTAAATCCGTCCGAATCATGTTAGCAGTTGCCATATTTTATGAAATCTGGCAAATGGATGTCAAAACTACATTCCTTAAATGGATATTTCTTAAAGAAGAGTTGTATATGATGCAACCAGAAGGTTTTGTCAATCCTAAAGGTACTAACAAGGTGTGCAAGCTCCAGCGATCCATCTATGGACTGGTGCAAGCATCTGGGAGTTGGAATATACGCTTTGATGAGTTGATCAAAGCATATAGTTTTATACAGACTTGCGGTGAAGCCTGTATTTACAAGAAAGTGAGTGGGAGCACTACAGCCTTTCTTAATGACATATTGTTGATTGGAAATGATGTAGAATTTTCTGGAAAGCATAAAGGAGAGTTTGAAAAGAGTTTTTCAAAGAAAGACCTCAGTGAAGTTGCTTATATATTGGGCATCAAGATCAATAGAGATAGATCAAGACGCTTGATAAGATTTTTCAATGAATACATACCTTGACAAGTTTTTTTGAAAGATTTCAAAATGGATCAGTGAAAGAAGAAGTTCTTGCCTCTATTACAAGGTGTAAAGTTGAGTAAGACTCAAAGCCCGACCTGGCAGAAGATAGAAAGAGAATGAAAGTCATTCCCTATGTCATAGTCATAGGTTCTATAAAGTATGTTGTGTTGTGTATCAGACCTATTGTGCACCTTCCCATGAGTTTGGCAAGGGGGTACAATAGTGATCTAAGAGTAGATCACTGGACAACGGTCAAAATTATCCTTAGTGAGGACTAAGGAAATATTTCTCGGTTATGGAGGTGATAAAGAGTTCATCGTAAAGAGTTACATCGATGCAAGCTTTTACACTGATCTAGATGACTCTAAGTCTCAATCTGGATACATACTTAAAGTGGGAGCAATTAGCTAGAGTAGCTCCATGCAGAGAATTGTAGACAAAGAATATTTGCAAAATACATACGGCTCTGAATATGACAGACCCGTTGACTAAACTTCTCTCACAAGCAAAACATGATCACACCTTAGTACTCTTTGGGTGTTAAACACATAGCAATGTGAACTAGATTATTGATTCTAGTAAACCCTTTGGGTGTTGGTCACATGGCGATGTGAACTATGGGTGTTAATCACATACAGATGTGAACTATTGGTGTTAAATCACATGGTGACGTGAACTAGATTATTGACTCTAGTGCAAGTGGGAGACTGAAGGAAATATGCCCTAGAGCCAATAATAAAGTTATTATTTATTTCCTTATACCATGATAAATGTTTATTATTCATGCTAGAATTTTATTAACCGGAAACTTAGTACATGTGTGAATACATAGACAAAATAGAGTGTCCCTAGAATGTCTCTACTTGACTAGCTCGTTAATCAAAGATGGTTATGTTTCCTGACCATAGACATGTGTTGCCATTTGATAAACAGGATCACATCATTAGGAGAATTATGTGATGGACAAGACCCATCCGTTAGCTTAGCATTATGATCGTTACAGTTTCATTGCTACTGCTTTCTTCATGACTTATACACATTCCTCAGGCTATGAGATTATGCAACTCCCAAATACCGGAGGAATACCTTGTGTGTTATCAAATGTCACAACATAACTGGGTGATAATAAAGATGCTCTATAGGTGTCTCCGAAGGTGTTTGTTGGGTTGGCATAGATCAAGATTAGGATTTGTCACTCCATGTATCGGAGAGATATATCTGGGACCTCTCGATAATGCTCATCACTATAAGTCTTGCAAGCAATGTGACTAATGAGTTAGTTGCGAGATGAAGCATTACAGAACGAGTAAAGAGACTTGCCGGTAACGAGATTGAACTAGGTATGATGATATCGACGATCGAATCTCGGGCAAGTAACATACCGATGACAAAGGGAACAATGTATGTTGTTATGCGGTTTGACCGATAAATATCTTCTTAGAATATGTAGGAGCCAATATGAGCATCTAGGTTCCACTATTGGTTATTGACCGGAGATTTGTCTCGGTCATGTCTACATAGTTCTCGAACCCATAGGGTCTGCACGTTTAACGTTCGATGACGATTTGTATTATGAGTTATGTGATTTGATGACCAAAGTTTGTTCAGAGTCCTGGATGAGATCATGGAGGTGACGAGGAGTCTCAAAATGGTCGAGACATAAATATTCATATATTTGAAGGTTGCGTTTGGCCATTGGAATGGTTCCGAGTGGTTCGGGCATTTTTCCAGAGTACCGGGAGGTTACCGGAACCCCCCGAGAGAAGTTATGGTCCTTATGGGCCATAAGAGGGAAGCACACCAGCCCACAAGGGGCTGGTGCGCCCCTCCTTGGGCAGGAGACCGATTAGGACTAGGAGAAGGGGGCCAGCCCCCCTTTCCTTCTCCTTCTCCCTTCCCCCTTTCCTACTCCGTATGGGAGGTGGAATCCTACTAGGACTATGGAGTCCTAGTAGGACTCCACACCTTGGCGCGCCCCCTAGGGCCAGCTGCCTCTCCCTCTCCCTCCTTTATATACGTGGGTAGGGGGCACCCCAAAGGACACACAAGTTGATCTTTTAGCCGTGTGCGGTGCCCCCCTCCACAGTTACACAACTCGATCATATAGTCGTAGTGCTTAGGCAAAGCCCCGCACCGGTAACTTCATCATCACCGTCACCACGCCATCATACTGACGGAACTCACCCTCGTCCTCAACTGGATCAAGAGCACGAGGGACGTCATCGAGCTGAACGTGCTGAATGCGGAGGTGCCATGCGTTTGGTATACTTGATCGGTTGGATCATGAAGAAGTTTGACTACATCAACCGCGTTATTGAAACGCTTCCGCTTTCAGTCTACGAGGGTATGTGGACACACTCTCCCCTCTCGTTGCTATGCATCACCTAGATAGATCTTGCGTGATCATAGGAATTTTTTTGAAATTACCACGTTCCCCAACAGCCATCTCTCACACCAAGCAAGCACCTTCACTTCTCAGGGGATGTGTTGGACAAACTCTCTGTCCTGCCTGCCAGAATTGAAGAGATAAAGCTATCATCTGCTAGAGCCGGCGCGATTACTGCCTTGAGCCAAGTGAAAGTGTGGCAGGCAGAACTAGACCCGATAGAGCTAGCCACTGGTTGCCCAAGCTTTAAAGAAGACGGGTCTCCCTTTGATCAAGAGGACTTTGCTGTGTGCGTGAAGGAGATGCGCCCACTAGCAAGCCAGCTCGCCGAAGAAACTGACCTATCCAGATATCAGGCGGCTTATACGGCTAAAAGTTCAAAAGTGAGGGCGTCGGCTTACGACATTGTGGATCTCTTCCCTCCAATGCGTAAGCACACTTTTTCTCCTGAAATTGATCCATCCAAACTTATCGATGATGAAGCTGAATTTCAAGCCTTGACTGGCCTCAACTGGGCATTTCCTAACTTCCAGACGACAAAAGAAGAAGAAGAAGAAGAAGAAGAAGAAGAAGAAGAAGAATCGGCGTGGGATGACCCGAAAGCTTCAACTCGCCAAGGCCAGGATAACTGATCCGTGGGGCGGCTCTCAAACTATAGCACAACGTCTATTGCTAAAAATCTCTTAATCATTTAGGCTTGGAAAGCCGTGTAATAGGATAGTGCAAACAATGATCTGTCATGCCATCGTGCATGTTTTAGCTTTATAAACTGCTGATGAATCTTGCGATGCACCATGGATGAGCCTATATGTTTTTGCAAGGTTCCTGCATACACGGTGAACAACATATACCCTGGTGGTTTACGCCAGGGCGGGTCATGATATCCAATATAATATATTCTGGCGACTTAAAGTCTATAACCAAGGCGGGTTAAGAAACCCAAACATTGATTCAAAATATGAAGTCATACCTGTAGACCAATATCGTAATGATGTTGTAAATATGTAAGTCTGTAAGCCGGAAGCTTGACAAGTCCAGAAGAATCTATTCTGTTTTTTGAAAAAAATAGTTTTTTTATCCCGTAAGCCGGCTCTCATGTGACATAAATCCATTGTTTTAACCTTAACTAGTTCAGGGTCTTATTGAAAAGAGTAACTGTTAAGAGTACAAACGGGCCACATGGAGGAGAGACTACGGCAACAGGTGAGTTTATCCTAGCTCTCTCTAAGTCGGCTCTCTCGTGACAAAGGTCGTCGTTTTAACCTTGACTAGTTCAGGGTCTTATTGAAAAGTGTAACTTTCAAGAGTTCGGCGGGTCACCTGGCGGAGTAGCATCTTGCAAACAAGTAAGTTTAACCCAAAATTCGGCTTGGAAACCAGATCACATGAGTGTGAACAGCTACGCTTGGTGAGTAGGAAGCCCTCATGTGACCAATGAGTCGGCTTGGAAACCGTATCACATGGGTGTGAACAACTATGCTCGGTGAGTAGGAAGCCCCCATGTGAGCAATGAGTCATCTTGGAAACCGGATCACATGGGTGTGAACAGCTCTGGTCGGTGAGCAGGAAGCCCCTGTGTGACCAATGAGTCGGCTTGGAAACTGGATCACATGGGTGTGAACAGCTATGCTCGATGAGCAGGAAACCCCCATGTGACCAATGAGTCGACTTGGAAACCGGATCACATGGGTGTGAACAGCTATGCTCGGTGAGCAGGAAGGCCCCATGTGACCAATGAGTCGGCTTGGAAACCGGATCACATGGGTGTGAACAGCTATGCTCGGTGAGCAGGAAGCCCCCATGTGACCAATGAACAGACAATAAATACTCGAATACTTTGAAATGAAACGACAGAGGCCCCGAATTTTCAGGGATGCCGACTTTATTATACTGATCAAAATATATACATTGACGAAGGTATGTACAACACAAGAGCTGGTGGCTCAAGTGTAATATGGTCGCAGATGAGCAATGTTCCACGGCCGATGGGTCTCCTCCTCCAATGTGTGTGAGTCCTTATTCTCTTGAATATCAATGAGGTAGTATGACCCATTGTTCAGATTCTTGCTGACCACAAAAGGCCCTTCCCAAGGCGGGGATAACTTGTGCATATCAGTTTGATCCTGGATGAGCCGGAGCACCAAGTCACCTTCCTGAAAGGTTCGAGTTTTAACCCGGCGACTATGATAGCGACGCAAATATTGCTGATAAATTGCCGAACGAGCCGCCGCCAGGTCACGTTCTTCATCCAACAAATCAAGAGCATCCTGGCGTGCTTTTTCATTATCAGCTTCAACATAAGCCACCATGCAGGGCGAGTCATGAGGGATATCACTTGGAAGAACTGCCTCAGCCCCGTAAACCATGAAGAAAGGTGTGTGACCCGTCGATCTGTTAGGGGTGGTGTTTATACTCCACAACACTAAGGACAACTCCTCAAACCAACAACCCGGCATCCTTTGCAAAGGGACAATAAGACGGGGTTTGATTCCTTTCAAGATTTCTTGATTGGCTCGTTCAGCTTGACCATTGGACTGTCGGTGAGCTACAGAGGAGATGTCAAGGCGGATATGCTCTCGTTGACATAACTCTTTCATAGCAACTTTAGACAGATTAGTACCATTATCGGTTATGATATTGTGAGGATAACCAAAATGAAAGATTACTTTTTTCATGAATTGAACCGTCGTGGCTGCATCACACTTGCTGGCTGGTTCTGCTTCAACCCACTTAGTGAATTTATCAACTTCCACCAAGAGGTGGGTCTTATTATCCTCAGACCTTTTGAAAGGCCCAACCATGTTGAGCCCCCAGACAGCAAACGACCAAGTAATTGGAATCATCCTCAATTCTTGAGCCGGCACGTGAGTCCATCGAGAAAACTTCTGACAACCATCACATTTGCTGACCAGATCTTCTGCATCAGCATGAGCTGTTAACCAATAAAACCCATGACAAAAAGCTTTGGCCACAAGCGATTTAGGGCCGGCATGATGGCCACAGTCTCCTTCATGGATCTCCCTTAAAATTTCACGGCCCTCTTCAGGAGAAACACAGCGCTGGAACATGCATGTGACACTGCATTGGTGTAACTCACCATGGATAATAGTCATGGACTTAGAACGCCGGGTTACTTGCCTGGCCAGAGCTTCATCCTCAGCCAACTCTCCCTAGGTCATGTAAGAAAAATAAGGAACTGTCCAATTAGGGGTGGCATGAAGAGCTGCCACTAACTGCCTCCGGGTCAGGGATTGCAAGATCCTCTTCTGTAGGTAGCTTAACTGAAGGGTTATGCAATATGTCAATGAAAATATTGGGTGGCACCGGCTTACGTTGAGATCCTAGCCGGCTTAAAGCATCTGCCGCCTCATTCTTTCTACGATCAACATGTTCCACTTGATATCCTTTGAAATGACCAACGATGATATCAATCGCCCGACGATAAGCCGCCATGAGCGGGTCTTTGGAGTCCCAAGTACCTGAAACTTGCTGAGCCATGAAATCTGAGTCGCCAAAGCACCTCACCCAACTTAAGTTCATCTCTTTAGCCACCCAAAGGCCATGGAGCAGAGACTCATACTCGGCTACATTATTAGTGCAAGGGAACATTAGTCGTAACACATAACAAAACTTATCACCTCGTGGGGAAGTCAAGATAACTCCAGCCCCCGAGCCCTCCAGCTGCCTTGACCCGCCAAAATGAATCGTCCAGTAAGTGTTATCTGGCTTTTCCACTAGTGTCTGCAACTCTGTCCAATTGTTGATGAAATCCACAAGAGCCTGTGACTTGATTGTTGTCCTTGGCATATATTTCAACCCATGGGGACCAAGTTTGATGGCCCACTTAGCAACTCTGCCTGTGGCCTCCCTATTCTGAATAATATCGCCTAAGGGAGCAGAGCTGACCATAGTAATGGGATGACCAAGAAAATACCGCTTTAATTTGCGACTGGCCATGAACACCCCATATACTAGTTTCTGCCAATGTGGGTATCGATGTTTTGACTCAATCAAAACCTCACTGACATAATAAGCTGGCCTTTGAACTGGATACTCCTTACCTAGCTCTTTCCTTTCCACCACAACTGCTATGCTGACGGCTCTGCTATTTGCTGCCACATATAAGAGTAAGGGTTCCTTCTCAATAGGAGCTGTGAGAACCGTCGGCTCAGCTAGTTGCTTCTTGAGTGCTTCAAACGCTTTAGTGTTCCAAATGCTTTATTAGCAGCATCACTCCAAACAAAAATGATATGTTTTCTTCATCATCTGGTACAGAGGAATGGCCTTCTCTCCCAGGCGGCTTATGAACTGGCTTAAAGCTACAATACGACCCGCGAGGCGCAGTCCATCATTGACACACGCCGGCTTAGCCAGTGAGGTAATCACCTTGATTTTCTCCGGGTTCACTTCGATGCCTCTCTCAGAGACCAAAAACCCCAAGAGCTTGCTTGCAGGCACACCAAAAACGCACTTGGCCGGGTTAAGCATCATCTTGTGGACCCGAAGATTATCAAAGGTCTCTTTCAGATCCTCCAACAAAGTCTCCTTCTTTCTAGATTTCACCACAATATTATCAACATAGGCATGAACATTGCGCCCAATCTGACTGTGAAAGCAGTTCTACACACAATGTTGATGAGTCGCCTGGGCACTCTTGAGCCCAAAAGGCATAAACACATAGCAGAAGCTCCAAAAAGGTGTGGTGAAAGCTGTCTTCTCTTGGTCTTTGACTGCCATGTTGATCTGATGGTATCCAGAATAAGCATCCAGAAAACACAAACGCTCACAACCCGCTGTAGCATCTATGATCTGATCAATACGGGGGAGGGCAAAGGGATCAGCTGGGCAAGCCTTATTAAGGTCTGTGTAATTCACACACATGCGCCAAGTGCTGTTTTTCTTAAGTACCAACATCGGGTTAGCCAACCACTCCGGGTGGAAAACTTCAACGATGAACCCAGCTGCTAAGAGCCGGGCCACTTCTTCTCCAATGGCCTTGCGCCTCTCTTCATTAAAACGACGAAGGAATTGCTTGACCGGTTTAAACTTGGGATCAATATTGAGAGTGTGTTCAGCGAGTTCCCTCGGTACACCTGGCATGCCTGAAGGTTTCCATGCAAAGATGTCCCGGCTCTCACAGATGAACTCGATGAGCGTGCTTTCCTATTTCAGATCCATATTAACACCAATGGTGAACTGCTTGGATGAGTCGCCAGGGACAAAGCCAACCTGTTTAGTGTCATCTGCCGACTTAAACTTCAACAACGGGTCATGCTCTGTTGTTAGCTTTTTCAAAGGGGTCATATCCGCCAGGTCAACATTGTCTTTATAGAACTTCAACTCCTCCATTGCATAGACAGACTCAGCATAAGCAGCATCACCTTCTTCACATTCCAGAGCTATTTTCCCGTCACCATGCACTGTGATGGTACCCTTGCGACCCGGAATTTTAAGCTGCAGATACACGTAACAAGGTCGTGCCATAAATTTGGCGTAAGTCGGACGTCCAAACAGGGCGTGATAGGAGCTTTTGATCTTGACCACTTCAAAGGTTAATGTCTCTGCCTTATAATTGTGTTCATTGCCAAAATCTACTTCCAAAGCAATCTTACCAACTGGGTAGGCCGACTTACCATGCACCACTCCATGAAAAACTATAGAGGACGGCTTAAGTTCTTTGTTAGTCAGATTCATCCGGCGAAAAGTATCATAATAGAGGATGTTGATACTGCTGCCTCCGTCCATGAGCACCTTAATAAACTTGTAACCTCCAACCCGAGGAGCCACCACCAAAGCTAGTTGACCCGGATTATCAACCCGGAGCGGGTGATCCTCACGGCTCCATACAACTGGCTGCTCTGACCATCATAAGTATCGAGGTACGGCCGGCTCAACCGCACTCACCGCTCGCTTATGAAATTTCTGGTCTCACTTGCATAAGCTAGTAGTAAACACATGATACTGGCCGCTACTTAGCTACTTTGGGTTGCTCTGATACCCTGATTGTTGTTGCTGATTGCCCTGATTGGGCTGTTGGTTAAAGCTGCCTTGATTACCCTGACCTTGAAAACCGGAATTTGAACCGCCACCTCTGAAGCCGGATCCGTGTGAACTGGAGCCTGACCCACCGTGTGGGCCATTACTGTTATTGTGGTCCTAATGAAGGCTGAAATTCCTATACTCCCTCATGATGCTACTATCTTTCCACGTGTGGGTTGACGGCCTATCAGGACTACTATGCTTTGGACAAGGTTGGTTCAATATCGCCTCTAAATTGAACTTCGGCCCTCCAGACTGGGGATGGAATTTTCCCTTGTGACGACGATCACCAAATTGTGCATTAGTGTTGGCCATAAAGTCTGATCCACTGTCAGCATGCTTGCGCTTACCATTGTTACCTTGACTCTGACCTGTTGTATTCTGCGATTGCCGCTTGCCGTTTTTCTTCCCCTTGCCGGACTTATCCTCATCTGAATCAGGATCCTTAGTATTGTGTAAGTTGACGTATTTAATAAGAGCCGCCATGAGATCGCCCATGTCATTGCAATGACGTTTAAGCCGCTCTAGCTTCTGTTTGAGGGGAATAAACCGACAATTCTTCTCCAGAATTAAAATAGTAGAACCAGCGTTGATACTATCCGATGAGTGGATAATAGCTGAGACCCGGCAAACCCAATGGGAGATGGACTCATCCTCACGCTAGATGCAAGTGTCTAGGTCGATGATCGATAGAGGTTGCTTACATGTATCTTTGAAATTCTGAATGAACCACGTCTTCAATTCAGTCCATGAGTTGATGGAATTAGGAGGCAATCTCTTTAGCCAGGTGTGAGCCGGCCCATCTAACATCATGGTGAAATATTTGGCGTACATGACATCATTAATGTCCAACATCTCCATGGCTAGCTTGTAGCTCTCAATCCAAGCATCCGGAGGCTGATCCGTAGTGTAATTGGGTACTTTTCGAGGGCCCTTGAAGTCCTTGGGCAAACGCTCATTGCGTAGAGCCGGCACTAAGCATGACACACCCACTGTCCTCGAAGTCATCCCAGCTTCTATAGATGCTGAAGGGTTTATTTGAGGTTGTCGAAGAGCCGCTAGCTGAGCCATCAGCTCTGCCTCTTGGCATGCATGAGCCCGATCCGCCTGGTTCTGAGCATCTTTATTACCACGAGGCGGGACTCGCTGTCGTTCAGTGCTGGAAACTCTCGGTGATTCAATGTGCCGGCTGTATCTTCAACTCTGACGCGGAGTTGGGTGTATTCGGTTGCGGCTGTAGGAGTAAGCCGCCTATTGAGCTACTGTTGTATGAAGAAGCTCCACAACCTTTCGGGCCTCGACCGCTGCAGGAGACTCATCTTCCACTAGGAGGGCCGCTGGCCGTGAGGCCGCGGCAATCATGTTGTCCAACGGGTTAGAGAAGTGACCTGGAGGTGTTGAGACTCGCTAAGGTGGGTTTAAATCACGGGGCGGGTCTACTGCACGTGGCTGACTGCTGCTCCAGTCCTAGGCACATTAGGGGCCCGGGTCACATCAAGCGGGTTACTTGGACCTTCCCCCGGCGTATTAAAAAGATTCCTTGCATCAAACTCGAGAGGTAGATGACTCTGGTGCCTCCTGCGAAGAACGACGTTTGATGCATTCTGATCCAAGCTTAAGCGGAAAGTTTTTGCTTGAATCCACATCCAAGGTGGCTCACTCTGTTGCCATCCTAGCACTCTCAGCATTAAACTCCTCCTTGGCCTGAGCTATCTCATCTCCTAGTTTTGCAACGTCCACCTTATGTTGTGCCTGAGTCTCCGGGGATACTTCCATTGTTAACAAAGTTGATAAAGCCTCTAAGAGCTCGGATAAAACCTAAGCCGACGAGCACATAGGACGACTTGCCCTGGTTGTCGCAACGGCCGTTGCACCAGAGGTCATAGCTATGGAGGTTGATGAATTCAAAAACTAGTTGCGTACCAGCCATGAAGATAGCTGCCCTGCACGTCGGCTCGTAGGAGTCCGGAATATTGTCACCATCGGAACAACCCCCAAGCCCGCCATCTTGCAGTTGATAGATTGAATCGGTCTCGCCGGTTGAGGACTCATCACCTGAATAGATGGCCGTCTCTCCACCAGACACAGAGTCTTCCTCCAGATCCGTCCCATGGATGAAACCAACGAAAGCACGCTTCCGTGTGGGTTGAACCTTGGCGGGTCTCGCACGTCGAGTCGTCTCAATGGTGTCGGAGCGGGCGACCGGCTCAGGATATGATTCGCCGATCTTTTCGACGAAGACTTGAATTCTGCCGAAGGGGACCTGATATCCATACTCGATTGTATCGACCTCGGGACCCCAACCAGAGTCATTGATGTAGATCTTGCCGCGGCAACTCTTAGTCATCCGGCCCATGACATATCCCTTGATCCCTGAGAAGCTTCCCTTCAAGAACTCGAAACCACCATGCTCTGGCCCCATGGTGGGCGCCAACTGTCATGGTTTTGTCACGACAGATGTCCTAGTGAAAGGACTTAGGTGTGGAGCCATCGCAACTAGGTTAGCTTGGAGGGGTTGAACGGGACAAAGGACACAAAGAGTTACCCAGGTTCGGCCCCTCACGTTGGAGGTAAAAGCCTACTCCTGCTTTAGGTTATATTGCTTGGGTTTCAATTACTAGGGAGCGAATACGCTTGACCTAGCTTCCGATTGCTTGTTTCTTGAGTTAACCCTCCGCCGGGTCTCACCTTTATATATACAGGTTGAGGCCAGGCGGCTTACAGAGTCCCGGCCGGTTCATACATTGTGACCGGCTCGGTTTGTAACTAATCATTATTTTACAGTACAAGTTATCTCACGCCGCTCACGGGCCCCTATTCTGGGCCTCCTCAGGCCTACCTCCGTGAGTCACCATCTTCACATCTTGGGCTTCCCTGGATTTCTTCATAATGAGCCGTCAAAGGCATGACCCGGCCTCTCCTGGGCGGGTCATACCTAGGAGTTATATCC
This sequence comes from Triticum dicoccoides, assembly GCF_002162155.2. Taxonomy (NCBI): domain Eukaryota; kingdom Viridiplantae; phylum Streptophyta; class Magnoliopsida; order Poales; family Poaceae; genus Triticum; species Triticum dicoccoides. The sequence goes on along the minus strand of NC_041385.1, from coordinate 569,773,450 downwards.
CCAACATGTCTCATGAAGGCAAACAACAAAAGATGGATGTTTTGTCTCTGTGTGGAGGGAGGGGTGGGGGAGGGGGTTGAAAATAATTTCTGCCATCTAAGCCCCTTCCACCCTAAAATAAATCCTTCAATGATCTTCTTTGGCTTGGGTCAGAGCATGGCATGCCCGACATAAATGTAGCGATGAGCCTTATGCATTGATTAGTCAACTATATCAATCGAATTCAAATATGATGTATTATAATATGAGTTTCCCTGAGTGATACCAACCCGCCATGCAGAAGCACGCAGATAGACCCAACTTACACAAACAAGCATAGATTAGATGGAACTGTCAGAATATATAATTAACCATGTGTTAACTAAGGATAGTCTCTGCTTATTCAACTGACATGTGGTTACCATCTTTGTCACGCCCAATATGCGATACTATCCTAAAGAGACTCGAAGGTCCCACCAAGTATAGAACCGCCTATTGAAACGCTTTTGCAAGGTGGATATCATTACATCAACATTACATAATAGATGGGGATACATACAAGAGGCATACAAGGCCACACGAATATAACATCATCTTACATAAGAGCACCATCCGACTACGGATGAAACACAAACAGAAACACAAACGACATCCACCCTGCTAGCCCAGGATGCCGACCTGGAACCTATCCCCTGATCAAAGAAGAAGCAGAAGAAGAACTCCAAAACAAGCAAACATTGCTCTCGTGTCATGATCAACGCATAACCTGTACCTGCAACTGTTTTTGTAGTAATCTGTGAGCCACGAGGACTCAGCAATCTCATTACCATGGGTATCAAGACTAGCAAAGCTTAATGAGAAAAGAAGGGGGTAAAGTGGTGAGGTTGCAGCAGCGACTAAGCATATATGGCGGCTAACATACGCAAATAAGAGCGAGAATAGAGCAAATGGAACGGTCGTGAAGCTAGCAATGATCAAGAAGTGATCCTGAACTCCTACTTATGTCAAACATAACCCAAAACCGTGTTCACTTTCCGGACTCCGCCGAAAAGAGACCATCACGGCTACACACTCGGTGGATGCGTTTTAATTTGGATCTGGTGTCAAGTTATCTACAACCAGACATTAACAAATTCCCATCTGCCCATAACCGCGGGCACGGCTTTCGAAAGTTTATACCCTGCAGGGGTGTCCCAACTTAGCCCATGATAAGCTCTTGCGGTCAACGAAGGATATTCCTTTTCCCAGGAAGACCTGATCAGACTCGGAATCCCGGTTACAAGACATTTTGACAATGGTAAAACAAGACCAGCAAAGCCGCCCGGATGTGTCGACAAATCCCGATAGGAGCTGCACATATCTCGTTCTCAGGGCACACCGGATAAGCGAAGCGTACAGGAACCGACGTAATCCAAGTTGCCAAGGAATGGTCCCGCACAGTGCTCTAGTTTGGACCAACACTTAGAGGAGCACTGGCCCCGGGGGGGGGGGGTAAAATAAAGATGACCCTCGAGAGTGCGACTCCCAAGGGAAAAAGGGCTAGGTGAGGCAAATGGTAAAACCAAGGTTGGGCCTTGCTGGAGGAGTTTTATTCAAAGCGAACTGTCAAGGGGGTCCCATAAATCACCCAACCGCGTAAGGAACGCAAAATCCGGGAACATAACACCGGTATGACGGAAACTAGGGGCAGCAAGAGTGGAACAAAACACCAGGCATAAGGCCGAGCCTTCCACCCTTTACCAAGTATATAGATGCATTAATTAAATAAGAGATATTATGATATCCCAAACATAATCCTATCCACCATGGAGCAATCTTCAACTTCACCTGCAACTAACAACGCTATAAGAGGGGCTGAGCAAAGCGGTAACATAGCCAAGCAATGGTTTGCTAGGAAGGGTGAAAAAGGTTAGAGGCTGACATGGCAAATTGGGAGGATTGAAGAACAAGTGATAGGCAGCGCAGCAAAGCGATAGAACGAAGCAACTAGCATAGCAATGATAGTAGTGAGATCCAGGGTAGCGGTCATCTTGCCTGAAATCCTGCTAGGAAGAAGAACGAGTCCATGAAGAAGATGAACGGATGAAGCCGAACCAAGCGTACACGAATGAATCCTCACGAGCGCAACGAAACGGGAACTATCGAGAAGAAGCACACAACATGGTAAACACACCACACATAGACAAGACATGATGCACAACAAGCATGATGCATGACAAGGCTACATGAAGCTACTCATGGCAAGAGATGATGCATACAAGAGCAACACATCAAAGCAAGTTTAAATGAGGCCGGAAACAACATCTAACAATTCCGGTAAGTCCTCATATGCAAATTTCAAAATTGGTCCAGGTCTGAATAACCTTATATTCAAGTTGTTAAACAACAAGTTAAATGCACCAAGATGATCTACATGAGATTCTAGTCAAGTTACATATACAGTTCATTTAATTCGGAGCTATGGCCTAGAAGATATGAGCAAAACAAGATAAACATGGCATTGATGCAAAATGGATACAAACATCAAGCAAACACCTCAAAACAAGGATGAAACATGATAATATGAAACTACATGCAATTCTAAGCAAGTTTCATATAGAGCACACTCAAAACGGAGCAACGGTGCAACACACACACACTATACAAGATATAACAATCTGTCCATAACAGCAACTAGGCATCTTGAAAGAATCAAAACAACATGCTACAGCACCCCAACATGAGAACAAAAGGCATGGACATGATATACAGGTGAAGCATGACAAAACATGAACATTGAGCTATCTCCAGAAATCACTAGAACATGCTCAAAAAGACATGGCAAGATTGCATATAATAACAGTTTCAGACTTTGCAGAAATAACATCAGGTTGCAATGTTTAGAGCTATCAAACAACATGTTACAGGAACTTAACGTGGCAAAAAAAGGCATGGCATGAAACTACTGAACCCATAGAACAAAAGTCCTTTACTGACCATGAGCCAAAAAGGATCAGAAGATATGATGGCACCCATGTAAACATGGCAAATTATAATACAGATTCAAACGTGGCAGGAACAACGATAAGTAGGCATGTTGGTGAGCTTGTACCACTCACCACAGAGCATTACATGGCATTACAAGGAAACCAACAGTAAGAATACATGTTTATGAAGCTAAGAATGGCAAGAACAAGTTCATAGGGTGCATGAATCACTAGCAAAACACATGGCACAAACTGAACTTAATGTTAACAGGCTGACAACAACATTATTTAGCAACTTAAGAGCAAGATTACAATAAACTACAGCAAGTCATAAATGTAACCAGGAGCATGGATGGATAGAGCATGACATGTTTAACAAAACATTCTTAGTGAACATCTCTAGATTATGCATAGAATGACTTGTAGCAGCAGGTTTACATAGCATCACGAAATAACAGATTCAGCCTAGCAAAACAGCAACAGCAAGTGCCCTACTTAACAAGCTTGATACACTCACTACACAACTCGCAAAAATACATGGATGACACCCCTGTAAAGATGGAATGATGTAGTTCAAAACACATGTAGACATCAACCTCATAGGATGCACACATCAAATGCAACGAAAAAGACAAATCACCAAGTTATAACAATTCCAGCAGATTAACATCATATAGCACTCTTGCAACGATGATTCAGGAATCAAGATGAACTCAAACAAACATGGCACAATGGAATGAAATGTAGAGCATCTCACAGCGAACATTTTGATATATTACACGCATGAAACGGAGCAGTATGCATGGAGTTATGATGCGTTGAACAGGACACCATTATGCAAAAAATCTCAGGGACTTAGCAGATTTTTACCCTCGCGAGAAGTCAACCCGGGACGAGGAGATCCCGGGACGGAGGGATCCAGGCGTTTGGATGGTTGACATGGTGGATCTGGTCCACCTGACCAGATCCGGCGAGGACGGCGGAGCCGGCGAGCTTCCGGCGAGGGGCTCCGGCGATGGCGCGGCGGGGGAGGCGCGTGTCAACGGGGACGGCGCGGGGCGCAGTGGCCGGCGTGGGGCGGCGACATGGCAAGGG
>NC_041385.1:569705111-569768989 GCF_002162155.2 Triticum dicoccoides | reverse complement strand
CGGGGACACATGGCACACGGTGATTGGGCGCGCGGCGATGGGAGGACATGTCCGGGCGGCGGGGTTTCGTCCGGCGGCGTCAGGGGAGCGGGGCTAGGGTTTTGGACCCGAAAATGGAGGGGGAGGGGCGTTTTATAGGTAGAGGGAGCTAGGAGAGTCCAAAAGGGGCGCGGTTTTCGGCCACGCGATCGTGATAGAACGACCGAGAGCATGGAAGTGACTTAGATGGGTTTTGGGCCAGTTTGGAGGGGTGATGGGCTGCAACACAAAGAGGGCTTTTGCGGTTACCCGGTTAACCGTTGGAGTATCAAACGACCTCCAAATGGCACGAAACTTGCCAGGCGGTCTACCGGTGCTATACCAAGGCCGCTTGGCAAACCTCGGGCCATTCCGAGAAAGTTTAACACCCACTCACAACAGGAGACAAAAGAGGAACGCCGGAGGGCATAGGAGTGCCTGATTGCAAAACGGACAATGGGGAAAATGGTCGGATGCATGAGACGAACATGTATGCAACACACAAGCAAATGACATGGCAACGACGGCGAATATCTGACGGACACCTGGCGCATCGAATCCGGGGCGTTACAATCTTGCAAACCAATATCTCCATTCCCTCTAAATAAATTGTATACTGGGTAATCATGGATGATGTCATCATTGTTGGTTTACAACTAGTGAGAAAGAAAGGAAAAAGTGCATGGAGAAGAAGCTCAAATGTCGACCCTATAATTTTAGGCTTTGGCACTAAACTATGCTCGTCTGGATGCACTCTAGTTGTCCCGGGAAAAAGAGGTCAGGTGGGCACACCCACTCATCGGAACCCAGAAGCTCAATATTGACGCTTCTTTTTCATATGAAGATGATTATGGGTCTTGTCGTGCTATGATCCAGATGACGTTGGGGACTTGGCGGCGGCGGAGAATCATTTCTTTGCCTCGACGATGAACCCCACCCCCGAGATGATGACACTCAAACATGGCCCGATCGTTCTATGGGAATCCAATGGTTAATTGTCTACCCCGACTGTCTCGAACTGGTGGACTGCATGAAGAGTTGAACGGGATTAGCACCCATGTGATGACGAGCATCAATGACTGGTTTGAAGCGTGCAAGGATTTTTGGGAAGGTATATTTTTAGCACTGCACGCGTGGAGCTAGTCGCGTGGCTCGAGAGCTTGCTAGATTAGCTAAGATTATCACCCGAAGTTGTGGTTGAATAATCTTCCTTCCTCTATTCTCTCGTTAGTTGTTGATGATGTATTCCTGTTTGAAATGAAATAAAGTAGTGACGATGTTTTTCCTAAAAGGAATGTCCATTCTCTCTCTCTTGGGTAACCAGACGGTCACATCCCTTTCTGGTGTATATATGTATTGTTACTCATCAATATTACTAACACATACTCCCTCCGTTTCGCTTTACTTATCGTACGTGCAGTATACCAAATATTTTGCAAAAAAGCCCCTCGTACTTTCAAACACCTAACAAAACATCCCTGTTTCCTTCCTTCGGCCTCCGCCCTTCGCCCATGTGTCGCCTGGGTTAGGCACCGTCAGATTCCGCTGCCGTGCTGACGACTCCGCCGCTCGCAGCCCATCGATCTTGATTCCCTCACCGCCCACCTAGTCTCGATTCCGTCACCGCCCACCCGGGACATAGCTCCACGGAGGCGAGGCGAGCTGGTCTTGATTACACAATAGCAAAATTGCCATCACGACATCTAAGTCGGGACGGAGGGAGTGGTTGATTCATTTTCTTTAACACAGTTGATACATTTGTTTTTTTTTCGAAAGGAGTTGATTCATTTGTTACTTGTGACTTGTGTGTGCAATTTACTCTTCACAACATAGTGGTTGCCCGGAGCGAGACCCTGACAACCGCCGTACTGAAACACGCGGATAAACCCCAACCCACCCACCAAACAAACGTCGTGCCACTGAACCGAACCCACAAAGGAGCGTGAAGGAGCATCAATCCAGCAGAGGAGTGGGAGCGAGCGGGCGAGGCGCAATAAACGTGAGAAGTCGAATCCCGCGAGCAGATCAAAGCGAGCGATAGCCCCCGGAGAATTCCCCATCGGGAGAGGCCGAGTCCCAATCTTCCGCGGCAATGTCCAAGGCGCAGCTGAACCAGCTGTGCCAGCAGCGGCGGTGGCCGGCGCCGGACTACACCCACCGGAGCGAGGGGCCGGCCCACTCGCTGAGGTTCCGCGCCACCGTCACCGTCAACGGCGAAGTGTACCACTCGCCGGACGACGACGACGGGTTCAGCACGGCCAAGGAGGCGCAGAACCTCGCCGCCAAGGCCGCCTTCGAGCGCCTCTCCGCCCTCCCGCCCCCTCCCCCGCCGCAGTCCGGTGAGTGCCAGATCCCCCAGTTCCCTACTAGCGGGTACATCCGGGTCCTTACTTGCGCGAACACTTCGTGGTCGGATTTTGGTTCCCAACTTTCGGTTTCAGGTTTTGTTCCCGAGTAGCGCCTTACTTGCACGATTCGTGGACGGCTGTTGGTTCAGGATTCATGAGTGCAGTTAGCGTCTTTCTGGTTACATCTAGTTCATGTCCACATTAGGTGCATTTTCTTTTCTTTTCATCTGGGCCTGAACAAACTGGGTACCATCAACTGTAAAAAGGCTTAAGCCATTATGATGGCGATTGAGATTCTAGTAGAAATGGATGGTTTACGAGTGGCTATATTGAGATTCTAGTAGAAATGCATAGTTTATTGTCTATTGAACCAGTACGAGTCAACTTACACTGGTATTATCACCTCGCAAAAATGAAAACTTTACTGGTATTATCTTCACAGACAAATGGAAATGATGCTCAGTTTTACCAGCAGGAGTACAATGCATTCATATCGGTAGATAGACTCACCATCACCAGCACACAATATCATTTGATTTGGTAGGGAGTTACTGCATTCATTTTCTCAAGGACATCCTGTTGATTTGGTAGCTATCTGATTCTGAAATGGTAGAAGTTTGGTGACGCTATAACGAACATAGTGAATCTGCTCGGTGGAGCGTGTACACAGTAAGCTACAGAGAAGCTGTGTTGAACTCACTCGTTCCATGTTTGATTTTAATGTGGGCATATAACTGCCTACTTTTGAATAAGTTCTCTCTGTGTAGTAAGATCCTTATCGTAACTGACAGAAACGTCAATGATATACATGCTCACCTATCAGTAGTATTTTTTTTAGATTTTGTAAAACCATTCAACCGCATATAAGTGCCAACAAATATTATCAGTGTTCAGCTAAACCCCATATTGCGCTGTAGTTTATCCCTCTCGGAACTAGATACGAAGTTATTTCCTTATGACGAGTAAAAAGTTGCACTTCTGTTGATACTTTACTTTCTGCATACATTGAACATTAAAGGCACTTAAACCCCATATTGCGCTGTAGTTTATCCCTCTCGGAACCCCATATTCCTTCACTACCTATGTAACTATATAAATGTCTCTCATCCCTCAAATTGATTTTATTTTTACACCTCTCATGCTGCTGTGAAGTTCTTTATTCTTGCCACTAAAAAAGTTCTTGATATTCTTTCACACTTGTTTCTCTATATTTGCAGTACTAACTATTCTGTATGTTACAGAAACCCAACTTCCCTACAAGTCTCAGTTGCAAGTTCATGCTCAGAAGAGACATAAAGATTTGCCTTCATATGACACCATTCGAAGTGGTCCACCTCATGCACCTCTGTTCAGGTCTACAGTAACCATAGATGGGCGCAAATTTGAAAGTCCTCAAGACTATCACACAACAAAGGAGGCAGAATTTGCTGCTGCAAGAGTGGCTTTAATGTCATTGTGTCAAGAAGCAAACCCATCAGAGCAAATGCCGGTTGGTTGCACCTATTTTTTATTCCTATGGATGGCTTTAATTTGCGCCGGATTACCTATGCATCAGCACTAACATCCTTCAGCATTTATCTGTATTATTAGTAAACGTGTTCTCCCATTTTACAATATTCAAGAACTGAGTAAAAACTGAATTGAAACTATTGACTTCATTTACACTGTGCGGAAACATTGTCAATTTTCGTCTAATAAAATACTCTACCTTTTGTAGGTTGGATCAGCTTCATGTATTTCTTTGCCTGGAATCCAGATTAATCATAAGCTTCAATTGCAAATGTATGCTCAGAAGAGAGGAAAACAACTGCCTTGGTATGACCGTATCCAGGAAGGTCCATCTCATGCACCTCGGTTCAAGTCAATAGTGACCATAGATGGGCAAACATTTGAAAGCCCACAGTATTGTCATACAATTAAGGAGGCGGAATATGCTGCTGCAAATCTTGCTCTGGTGTCCTTAGCCCAAGAAGTAAGCTCAGAGGAGCAATTGCTGGTTGGTCCAGTATTTAATTATGGAAAAATTCTTACCATCGCCTCACCTATTTATGATAACTAATCTAATCGCCATCATTTATTTGTATAACTGATAAACATATGATCCATTTTCGCGAATTGAATAGATTATTAGATAACACCTAGGAGCAATGCAAAACGAATTGTTACTGGTACATATTGGAACAGTGAAGTATATTGGATGACTTGGCTTTTGTAGTGAAATTTTAACAAAAGCAACCTTTTAAGGGGAACATAGGACAATGGCTTTTACATGGAATAGTTATGGAAGGGCATGCTATAGTTTCTAATATCTTAAATAGCTTGCACAGACAAAAATATTTCGTAAGGTATTTGCTGTATTAGTAAATACTAATTTGACGGACCGCTCTACCTTTTGTAGGTTCAAGGAATGCAATATACAAATCCCCAGCATGAATTAGCTGAGAAAGAAGGCTCTTCCTTGCCTGTCTGTAATACTTCATCAGATAATTTAAAAGATTCCTCCATCTCCAAATCAACTGTACACACTCAAGGCGAAAGTTTTCAGGAGGGACCTGGTAACAATAAGAAGCAAAAACAGATGACGGTTGCTGCTTTTCAACCTTCCAAAGACAGTAAGTAATTTAAACTCCTGAAATGAAGCTTCATACTGGGACGAACTTGACGAGTAGTTTTTGGTGGTGTGTCAGATTAGAGAAATTTTAAGATGCCCCCAAATGATTAGGGACTACCAATTAATATTGATCTAATGGCTAAGATGATGTATTTGTTACCTTATAGAGGGTAAGAGGTCACTTTGACCTTATCAAGGGTAATGTTGTCTCTGCAATAGTTTACTCCACGTTAATATGTACTCCCTCCGTTCGGAATTACTTGTCACAAAAATGGATGTATCTACAACTAAAATAAATCTAGATACATTCATTTCTTGGACGAGTAATTCGGAACGGAGGGAGTAGGATTTAAATGAAAATTGTTATGTAGGATGGACATGTTGATACACATTATTATGGCATAACCAAATCATTAATGGCATTAATGTTTGACATGCAGACCATATACGTAATAGAATGCATTATAACCTTTTTTAGTTCGTCCAAAACTAATGGATTGAGAGAGAAAATATTTAAATTTAACAAATGTCTTAAACTAACATGTCTGAATGGTAATGGATTACTATGGTTTATTCATGCCCTCAAATTTTATATCTTTGTTATATTTCTAATCAAGTGATGTATGTATTCCAAATTCATCATTTCATCGAGCTATTTACAAATTTGTGTCATTGAAATAGCCTGTCAAAATTATGACTTCCATTTTATCGCTCGACGAGTGTTTGCATACCATCCTGGGTACAATTTATTGAAGGAAAACATCTCTAATCTCTTGCAAAGAGTTTGTCAAAATCATACGCCACACCAGCTATCAAAATCATACATGACACGTACTACACAGCTGTCTCTCTGTTCATGAGCATTAGGAGGCACATTTGTCTATTCATTACTTATGGCTATGCAATCAAGCATTTCATTGTAAATAGGATGCATCGATTCAGACCAATTAATTGGAACGTGATCAAGATCCCATTGTAATCAATTGCCAGATTGTAACCATTTTTACCAGAGAAAGCTGGTTACCATTTGTTATGGAAGGATTCATGCCAATTATACATGCCTTACTAAATATGATACCGGTTGCCAGCATTATTTCATTAAGGTCAAAACTAACCTCCCTCAATCAACGGCTCAGATTTAAACCTTATCTTACCTCTGGTGAGGTAGGTGGAGCATCTTAAAAGAGCTCATCAGATCATTAGCTCCTTAAAATAGGAAATTCCTGAACCTCGTTGACAGTAGTACTTCCCAATGATCCTTCCCCTGAAACAGAAATCCTCTAAATGACAGTATTACCACCAGCCTATGCCTAATGTACCATTTGTTGTATGCCCTCCACTATGAAAATGATAGAGTCAATAACGAGACTAATCTGATTTCTCTAAGCATAGCCTCAATAGCTCCCCAACCATTTTTTTGCTATACTTCTACTTGTATGCGATGCTTTAAAATTATGCTCTGCATATTGCTTTGTGGATTATATTTAAAGGTTTCTATATTCAATTGCTCCCACCTTTTTTTTCTCTTGAATGCACAATCTCTCGTGGAACTTTTGTGCATGGCCACCAACATTTTTTCTTTCTTCTAGTAGGGTCACAGATGCAACAAGGAACCGAAACCCTCACTGAGCAAGAGGTCAAGACTGTAGAATCTGATTCTTCATTTCCCCAAGTATCAATGGGAACAAGTGACGGGCAGAATGACTCTAATGCTAGTGAGTTTTCTGCCTACCTTCCTATCTTGTTTTTAAGAAAAAGCTTCCTCTTTCTTTTTCTACATACTATTGACATGTGATGAAACCTCAGTAGACTTCTTCTGAACCAGCTTCTGGTCCACGTTCCTGTTTATAATGTGATTTCCGTAAGAAACACATGACCCATATAACAGAATTTTTATGTGACAAGTAAACTGCGGGAGATGTGTTTACATACTAATAACATGTGAATTTTATATTGTTATCCATCATGCATGTTTCACAAGTTCTCTGTTCTACAGTTTGGACAGTTCACTGATCATGCAATCGTAGATCTTGTTTTGGACATTGTAGCAATCCAAATGAACTATACCTTTTCTGTTGATTGTTATCTTGTATGTATGTATTTGATGTCAATGATTGTGTCATACTGCAATATGAGTTTGTATTTGCTTGTAGTTGATATCAATGATTGTGTTTCTCTTTGTATCTATTTATCTTGGCTGTTCCATCTATTGACTCATATGGTTTGGCCATTTTGCAGCTGAGCATGATTCTTGCTCTGTTGGCTCCCGTATTGATCTTCCTGTTGCTGACAAAACACAATCTCTTGATGAACCTATCAAATCTGGCAGTATGGAAAATGTTAAACCAGCTGCTCCAGAGCCAAGCATCAAGGCTGAAGTAATCGACTTGACACAAGAATGCAGGTCACCCCCGTTAGTTTCAGTGCCACCAACTGATATGCTCAACCTTGTGGCAACAACAAGTACAGTGCCTGTTGCTTTACAATCTCCTGTTGAAACTATCCAGCCTGTCAAGATGGAAAATGATAAACCAGCCATTCCAGAGCCAAGCACCGAAGCTGAAGTAATGGACGTTGCAGATCCAAGTGCTGAGGCGGAAGTAGACGTTCCAGAGCCAAGCATCAAGGCTGAAGGAATGGACGTTGCAGAACCAAGCGCTGAGGCTGAAGTAGACGTTCCAGAGCCAAGCATCGAGGATGAAGTAATGAACTCAACTCCAGAACACACATCTCTCCCCTTGGGCTCAATGCCACCAACCAATACTTCCAGCCTTGCGGCGAAAGCAACTGCAGTGCCTGTTGATTCTGCCCGATGCAGTTACTCGATGTCAACTAACCGAATCCAGATCTACCCATGCCGTCCTGACCTGAAATTACCAGAGGGGGCGACCGTGCTTCCCTTTAGTGACGGCAAGTGGGTGGCCGTGAGCTTACCTTTACCTTGAACCCTGAAGGTATTCTTAGCTTAGTGTCCCTTGATTTATCAGTCTCCTTTGCTCTCTGCTAAGTTGTTTTCTGTGTCCAAACCCAAAATGCAGGTGGTAGCACCGCGGCTTTAGGTCCATAAGAGATGGAGCCAGCCGATGCACCTGTCATGTCGTAGGTTGTAGTTTCACCCCGAGTTTAGTTCCACGCCCCTCCCGTGTTCTGCTAGTAAAGTTGGCGAATCGTATCCTCACCGCAACTCTAATTATTCTCCTGGGACATCGTTATTATATTGATGTAAGTTATGCTATCTAGCCGATGGTACTGAGCTCGACCATCTCACTGAACCTGGATTTGTGTTGTTGCCAAGTTGTCACTTTTAATTTAGAAGACTACGAACTTTATTGGGACCATTCGGAGTTTTGATCTTGAGCTTGCTCTCTGGTTGGCTTTCTACTTTGTTTAGACGGGCCTCTGATTGTTGATATGCCGGTCGGCCTTTGCTCTCTCGAGGCATGTTGCACGATTTTTTCTTCTTTCTTCTTTCTTCCATTTCTTTCTAGAGACACGTCATTGCGGAATACCCTAGAGAGACTCTGAGAGTTTTAACTGGCTACACTTCTACTTCCAGCTAGTTGGGCCTCTTTGATTCGTAGGATTTTCAAAACGCGGGAATAGAAAAAACATGGGATTAGAGTGAAATGTCGTCTTGAATCCTACAGGATTGTACGAGTGTTTGATTGTGCATAGAAAAAACGCAGGATTCTTTCAAAAAGGTTTGAGTGGATGGGATGTTTTCTATGAAATCTAGTGCAAATGAATCCTATGAAAAAATTCCTATGATTTATAATCCTACAAATCAAAAAAGCCCTTAGTCTTGAGTTCCTTTGAGATACTCCGGAGTCAGGGTGTTCTGGTTAGGCTTAACTTTGCCGTTTGCATTTTGGTTTATGCTGCTTAGCTTGAGAAACAATTTTATATTATGGAGGGAGTAGATAACTGCCTGTGCATTGCAATAGGATATAACTAATCAGAACGGAAAGAGAAAATGAGAAACGAGGGTAAGGTTGGACGAAAGTAGAACGCTATTTTTCTTTTAAAAAAATAGCAGACAAGTAAATGAGAAACGAGGGTAAGGTTGAAATACATAAATAGGCTGTTGATAGCTACGAACGCCCCAAAAAGGTTCGCTTTCGACTCTTCCAATTTTGGTACTAACAAAAAAGCCCGTGCGTTGCAACGGAAGAAAAAAAAATATATCACGCTTCCCTAACCTTTGAGCAACTCTAGCAGACCCCACATCCGCCCCCGACCCGTAAAATAACCGTCAAAATGCGGGTACGGGTCGGAAAGTCTGCCCGACCAGATCCCGCCCCGGCCCGCAAAAATTTTTAGGGGGCGCGGCAAATTTCCGGACCCAACCCGGGAAAACGCGGGTTTCCCCCTCGCGGCTGCGGTGCCCTGCATCACAGAGGAGCAGTTGGTGGGAGGGACATTTCAGCCCGCGCTCTTTTCCCCCTTCCTTTCGCCGCTGCCCGCCCTTGCTTCCGCCCGCCCGCCGCCGGCTATTCCGGCCATATCTGCGGGCGGAATCGCTCCGCGGGGCCGCCCCACACCCTCCCGCGCCGAGCCGCTGCGCCGCCCCTCCAGATCCGGCGAGAAGAGCCGCCCCCAGTCGCCGCCGCCGCTGGGATCGACCACCGCCGAGCGCACCACCCTCGTCGCCGCCCCCCGGATCACTCGCCTCCGGTTAGTCCCTTTTTTGTGATTTTCGCGAGCTGTGTAGAAGATTGACACGCCGGCGTGCGTGCATGTAGATTGTCGGTATTTCACTCAGAGAAGGAATGCGGCGGGCTTAAAGGGATTTAGTGCATATCAAAAAATCTCCGCAGCTATGCGGGTGATTGCATATGGCGTTCCGGAGGACTATGCCGATGAGTATCTTCGCATTGGTGAAGATAGCACAATTGAGTATGTGCGTAGATTTGCGAAAGTGATCGTCCGTGTCTTTGGTCCCGAGTATTTTCGGGCACCAAATGAAGATGACACAAAGAAATTGATGGCAGCTAATGAGAGGAGAGGTTGGTCTGGGATGCTAGGTAGCATTGATTGTATGCATTGGAATTGAAAAAATTTCCCCAAGGCTTGGCAAGGAATTGATGCAGAGCATCCCACGTTCATCCCCATGTACACTCCGACTACTCTCCAAGTCCCAAGAGGACATATGACGAGACCTCGAATATACACCATTGGACACAAGGTGAACTCGCTCCTCTTCGAACCTTCACTTTCTACATGTGAGACATGGCTACTACCTCATGCTTGGGTCTTGCATATACTCAGGTACAACCGAGACGACCATGGAGAATCCAAGGACCAAGGCCAAGCATGGAAGAGAAGGAGGAAGAGAGCCCGACCGCTCCAGAACGAGCAGTACTACCGCCCACTCCAGGCGGTACTACCGCTGAAGCCACCCAAGCGGAACAACCGGCCGACTACCGCCCAACAACGGTCCACCTTCTATGATCGAGCGGAGCAAGGTCGGTGCTACACCGGTTTTACCGGTTTCTGCCAAAAGACCGAAACAACCGCCCCGATGACCGGAACAACCGCTGCCTCTTCGGCGTACACCTCCAGATCCAGCGCCTGGATTTCGAGCGGAACTACCGCCCCCGCCTGACCGGTACTACCGCCCTGCATGAGCTACCAGCGGAACTACCGGCCACATGACCGGTACAACCGGCCTGTCTGCGCACAGTGTATTGGGCCGAGCCCGTGTACCCCTTCGCCCTCACTTACCCCTTCGTTGCTTTAGACTATATATACTCCTCCACCTCCTCCTAGTTAGGGTTAGCGTTGATTTAGCTCATTTGTGAGATAGAGCCTTGCTCATCCATCAGATCTCCTCCTCGTGAGAGACCGCGGCCTCTTCGGAGAAGATCCACTTGGATTCAAGGCCCCTTTACGGGAAGATCCCCTCGTGGATTCAAGACCTCCTCTCGGAGAAGAACGGTTCCTTTGTATCCTTACCTTTGTTGATTGTGGATCATGTGTTACTCTTTGTTCACGGTGATCTAGCACTTGTGTGATTGATTCCCTGTTGGTTTAGTGATTCTCTCTCATTTTCCCCGTGTTTCCCCTTTGTGCTTCCGCGTGTTCTTCGTGATTCCCCGTAGGATCCACTCCAAACGTGAAAGATCGTCACCATAGGGTTCCGCCCTATATCTGGAATGTATTGTGGCAAGTCTCATGATGCAATAATTGTGCTAGAGGTCGTAGCATCCGAGGGTTTATGGATTTGGCATTGCTTTTTTGGTATGCTCGGCACACTCAATGATATAATGTGTTGCAACGCTCTCATTTGTTTGCTAGACTTGCTAGTGGTGATGCTCCTGCTTGCAACTACACTATCAATGGGCATGAATACACAAAAGGGGTACTATCTTGCAGATGGTATATATCCTCCTTGGTGCACATTTGTCAAGAGCATCAAAGAACCCAAAACAAAAAAACAATGTGAGTTTGCAAGGATGCAAGAGGCAGCCCAAAAAGACATTGAAAGAGCATTCGGTGTTTTGGAATCTAGGTTTGCCATTGTCCGATGTCCTGCTCGTTTTTGGGATAAGAAAACCCTGAAGAACATCATGACTTGTTGTGTTATCCTGCATAATATGATTCTTGAAGATGAGAGAGGAATGGACTTAGAATTATTTTACGATAATGTGGGTAGTCGTGCCAAACCAGCTAGAGGCCCAAATCGCATTAGAGCTTTTCTTCACACATACAAAGAGATTGAAAATACAGACACACACTTTCAACTTCAGGAAGATCTCATTGAGCACCATTGGCAAAGGGTTGGGCAGTGACTATTTTTTGTATTCATTTATATTTGTATTCATGACAAGTTTTGTATTGCATTATTTTAAGTTTGCTGCGGTGATTTGAATAATTATTTGTAATGCAGATGATTATTGTTTTATGTTTGATTTGAATAATTCAGTTTGTTTTCGATTGTTGAATTATGTTGGATTTGAGATTTGCGGGGTGATGATTTGCGGGGATACAACGACGCAAAGAGCAGAACCCGCATAGCCGACCCGTAAAAAAGCATATTCCGAGAATATACTTTTTACGGGTCCGTTTGGGGGGTCTGCATCTGTGCTAGCCCTCACCTGCCCGCAAAAGCGGTTTTGCGCGAACTGCAAACTTGTTTTGCGGGCCGGCATTTTGCGGGGTCTGCTAGAGTTGCTCTTATAATCATGAGTCAAGACCCCCATAGGTTCAAGCCTTTACTTTCAACACATGACATTCCATATGTGTTGCCACTTATTCTCTCCACCCTTGCCGACAGTGGCCTCGGTGCTCACAGAATCACATGGTGTTTGAATTTTATCAATCCCAAGACATCTCTCTCTCGGCATAAGATGAGAAATTTGTCTTTTTTCTGTGAGGTTTTGGCTAGGTGTGAATGTGTGGTTATAGATGGTTTCTTTCGTTTCCAATCCTGATTTAGCTAAGGTGTTCATTTTTAATCTAGATCGGTACTGGTATGAAAGGAAGAGGAATCATGCACTATTGATTAAGTTTACATCATAAATAGCATTTTAAAATTGATTAACAGGTAAAATAACAACATATCCAAATTCTACACATTTTTCTAATCAAATTCCATATATAACATGTTCAATTTGAAGATAGAGTTTAAAAGATATGATATTTTAAAAAGAATTTGATATGTACCGTGGGTTTATTAACTCAATTGTCATGGGGTTTCCTGTAAAATGAAAAATCTGACTTCAAAGTGGTTTGCAAATTGATTAATAGAAACATTAGGGGATTTTATACAAAAGCAAAAATCTGATAAAACTGAGCTAAGGGTTGATAGGATGCTAGGTAGCATTGATTGTATGCATTGGAATTGAAAAAATTGCCCCAAGGCTTGGCAATGAATTGATGTAGAGCATCCCACGTTCATCCCCATGTACACTCCGACTACTCTCCAAGCCCCAAGAGGACATATGACGAGACCTCGAATATACACCATTGGACACAAGGTGAACTCGCTCCTCTTCGAACCTTCACTTTCTACATGTGAGACATGGCTACTACCTCATGCTTGGGTCTTGCATATACTCAGGTACAACCGAGACGACCATGAAGAATCCAAGGACCAAGGCCAAGCATGGAAGAGAAGGAGCAAGAGAACCCGGCCGCTCCAGAACGAGCGGTACTACCGCCCACTCCAGGCGGTACTACCGTTGAAGCCACCCAAGCGGAACAACCGGCCGACTACCGCCCAACAACCGGTCCACCTTCTATGATCGAGCGGAGCAAGGCCGGTGCTGCACCGGTTTTACCGGTTTCTGCCAAAAGACCGAAACAACCGCCCCGATGACCGGAACAACCGCTGCCCCTTCGGCGTACACCTCCAGATCCAGCGCCTGGACTTCGAGCGGAACTACTGCCCCCGCCTGACCGGTACTACCGCCCCGCACGAGCTACCAACGGAACTACCGGCCACATGACCGGTACAACCGGCCTGTCTGCGCACAGTGTATTGGGCCGAGCCCGTGTACCCCTTCGCCCTCACTTACCCCTTCGTGGCTTTAGACTATATATACTCCTCCACCTCCTCCTAGTTAGGGTTAGCGTTGATTTAGCTCATTTGTGAGATATAGCCTCACTCATCCATTGGATCTCCTCCTCGTGAGAGACCGCGGCCTCTTCGGAGAAGATCCACTTGGATTCAAGGCCCCTTTACGGGAAGATCCCCTCGTGGATTCAAGACCTCCTCTTGGAGAAGAACGGTTCCTTTGTATCCTTACCTTTGTTGATTGTGGATCATGTGTTACTCTTTGTTCACGGTGATCTAGCACTTGTGTGATTGATTCCTTGTCGGTTTAGTGATTCTCTCTCGTTTTCCCCGTGTTTCCCCTTTGTGCTTCCGCGTGTTCTTCGTGATTCCCCATAGGATCCACTCCAAACGTGAAAGATCGTCACCATAGGGTTCCGCCCTATATCATCTTGGTATCAGAGCCAGGTTGATCATGTTTTTGGAGCCCCTACCCCGTGTTTTCTAGCTTGATTTTGTTGATTTCGTCCTAAATCCGAAAATCCCCATCAAAAATAGCCCCCAATTTTTTTTGTGATTTGTTGGTTTGATGATGTTTTGTTGATTTTGATCCATGGATTTGCTTGGTTTCAAGTGGATCTAGCATTCCCCCAAGTTTCCCCTCTTCTTATCCACGAAATCCATCCAATTTTGCCCCCGAAATCATCCATTTCCGCCCCAAAATCATGCCCCGAGTCGATCTGTGAAAAATCCCGACACGAGCGGTACTTCCGCCCCTCCGAGCGGTACTACCGCTGAGTACCACGAGCGGTACTACCGCCCTCCCAAGCGGTACTACCGCCCCTCCCAGTTTCAGCGTTCCGAGTTTCACAGTTTCGGCCATAACTAATTCATCCGAACTTCGATTTTGACGTTCTTTAGCTCGTTTTGAAGCTATTGACATCCCCCATCCCACAAAAATACTACCAACACCATTTGACTCCATCAAATTTTCGAAAATTTGGCAAGTTTGCCTAGGCCTTACACCATATCATCCGCATAGCCACCACCGACTTCCGCAACCTAACCCATTTTGTTCCATATAGCATTAGTGGTTGCTTGAGGAGTGATTCGAGTCTCCTAAGGTGTTTCGGCTACTTAGGGACAATTGCTTCTTCATCAACCACCTCCTCCACTTCCACATAGGCGTGCCCACCATACACATCCACCACCCCCAACTTAACCCAATAGTTGTTTGAGCTTGTTTGAGTTGTGGCTTGTGTCTCCTAAGGTGTTTCGGCTACTTAGGGACGACAACTTCAACTCCGACACGTGTTTTGCCCATCATCCCACTTCCGCATTGCCTAGTGCAAAACCACCACCGCTTTTCGCTACCACCATTTGGCATTTGTTATTTGAGATTTTGAGTTCGCGGTTTTTCCGTTTCCTAAGGTGTTTCGGCTACTTAGGGACGAGTCTCCATCATCTTGGTATCTACATCAAGAACACCGCCACTCATCATCGCAAAGGACGGTAACCTCGACGACACCATTGTATATTCCCCTTGCAAATTGCATTGATAACCCCTAGCCCATTTTGCGTTACTTGCCTATCGAGACTAGCCATTTGAGTATTGCCGGCAATGTTACTTGTGCACATTAGTGATCATACTTCCCATAGCATGCATACATACCATATCATATTGGTATCATATCTTGTGTCACAAGTTTGTTCCCGCATATACACAATTGCTATCTTGGTTTGTGCATTGTGCAAAAGTGACCACAGAAAAAAAAGAAATAAAGCTTTTAAGCAAAAGAGAAAGAGCAAAGAGCTTGTAAGCAAGTGCCATAGCATCATACCACATTGCATACAAGATTGTCATATCCGATCATCTTGGATCATCTTGAGAGAAACACCGGGAACTATACATACATAGCATACTTGGGATAGAAAGTTTATCCATTTTGCATCTTATAGGTTGTGCACAAGTGTCGTATCCGCCTATTGAGCAATCGGCTAGCGTCTCTCTTGAGTTGTGCAACACGAGCCTTTTCCGTGGATTCCACATTTTGTGCTCATTCCTTGGTTGCACGACCCCATTTATCTATCCGTGTGTGTGTTTCCGTGTGCCACATATTGCTATTGGTCCATTTGTTTCGCTTGCGAATTTGCGAATCTCTTTCAACATTATTGACTCTTGCTAACATTTTGCATTAAATTTTTGTGCCACTATCCTCACCGAGATCCAATATAAGCCTTACTTGTGTAGGTGTGAGAACCGACAAGGATTGGTACCAATAGTGCTATTTCATTGTCCGCATTTGAGTGAACTTGATTCATTGTCAACATCGGTCAAGGTACATTGGTATAAGTTCTTCTCTTTCTCCCACTCATATTTGCTCGAGTCTTGTGATGGATAGGCAAGGCATTTCCTCTCCGGTCTACGACAACAACGACGGTGTGAACAACTACATCACCAAAGCGTCTATCTTCGATCTACAACGACAAATGCAAGGCGCACAATCAAGATTGCGAGAGCGCATCGAGAACATCTCCATCGACATTTGTCACTCCGAAGCAAGGAGAAGGGACTACATCGACAAGAATCTTGCCGCACATAAAGAGGAGCAAGATGCAAGAACGGAGGAGATTCGGACCTTGCTCAAGTCTACTTCCCCTTCGTCATCTTCAAGGTGGCGACATTCAAGCCACAAGTCTTCGGAGCGCAAACAAGATGCAAGCGCAAGTCGTCCAAGTAAACATCTACATGGCGACCACCATCACGTTCGTGATCAACATCGTCATGAAGGGCAAGTCACCTCCAAGCATCATGTGCACGACAACGATGAACGCCAAGGAGCTCAAGCACGACAACGACAACATCATCATGAAGATGCTCCACAAGCGCAAATGCACAAGTCCCAACAAGCCCTACTTCACGCCAAGTCGAAGCTTCATGAGCAAAAGAGAAGACCGCGAGACGACCACCACCAAGACAGCGCTACGGCTACAACAACCACTTTGGCATCTTCGCCAAGTGCTATCAAGGCATCTTCGCCTTTGGACGTACGACATCTTCGCCTACTTCCCACGTGTACGCCTACATCGACTTCATCAAGTCCAAGGCGACCACCTACGAGCGAGGGCGACACTTCCATCTTCGGAAGCCCCTCAAGGAAGATGGCCGAGCATGGGAAATTCCCTTCGGTCATGGAGACGAGCTATGAGGTGCCACATCATATGGACCTCCAACACCAAGACGGCGACAAGATGGTCGAGCAAGGGCCATCCCCTTCGACTACGGTGACAATCGTGAACCTCTTCAACAACATGAAGATGGTGCCCATATTGGACTCATACTCCGAGTCAAGCTACGCGACTGCGCATGGAGACATTTGCACCTAAACCTCTCCGACACCCACATATGTTGAGCTGCCCCATTTGTCATATGAGGAGAGCGACCACCACATGAGAGAGATGAGTGACTCCACCATACGCGACATTGAGAGCATTTCCTATGAGAGGATGAGTGTGACCACCACTAGCCCCACACATGAGAGCATGCCACACATCATACGTGAGGTTGAGCGCCATTTGAGTGACTCCACCAACCATATGAGTGAGAGCATCGTTGAGGGAGTGAGTGAGCCACAACACTTCGAGAGTGAGGTAGTTGACACGGCATATGAGGCCACTATGATTTCTAACGACTTAACCTCTACTCCTAGTGTGTTTTCTTCTTTGGTGCTAGGTCTCCTACATGACGACATGCCTAACCCCGACGAGTCCATCCCTCCAATGGGAAAACCGATGGCCATGGTGGACGATGATGCACCCCCCACATGGTTCCATCAACATGAAGATGACAATGAGACGATCTTCAACACCTCACCTACAACACATGAGCAACGCTCCAAAGGTAACATAGGTGATGGTGCTTCTCTTGTCCCACTAGTGGACTCTCTTACCAATGATTGCTCCCATGATGTTGACCCACCTATTCCCATGCTTCATGCTAGTGAGACTTCTTCATGCCTTGACTTACCTATTTATGATGAATATGATGATGAGCATGTTGAGTTGCCTAGTTGTGATGCTATGCTCCATAGGATATCATGTGAAAATTCTTTTGGTCACATCATGTTTGACAATCCATTGAACTTGTCATATGCTATGAGTGAGATCTCCCATATTGCATCATTACAATCTCAACATAGTAACTATGCATGCCCCATTAAAATCAATCCCATTTGAACTTATGGCATAGATGACGAGATGATGGTAATTGGCTTTTGTTTTTTATGTGATGATATTGCCATGCTTCCTTTACATGATTTGCGCAATTCATCTACTATGTCATGCCATGATCACATTGTTCCAAATATGCATTGTTTTGTATGTTGTCAGTATTCTCCACGTGATGTTTCTACTCTTGCTCATGAGGAGACCCCCATAGTTTCCTCATACATATTAGGAGATTTTGATGCATTCCATACTTTGCATGATTCACATAATTGCTTGCACCATATGCATTCCATGAATAACAAAGCTCTAGATAGTTCTCATGATGCATTACACAATTTGAGTCTCCATTATGATATAAATAATAACAAACCTCTCATGATGGATGACATGTTTCTATATCATGCATCTCATTTATTTGAGCATTGGCTATTTAGTGCTAACCGACACATGCACGTGCGCATCATGATGGATGATGTGTACATCTACCACGCACACACAATTTTTCCTTTGTCTTTATTTTGTGTAGGTACTCATGTATACTCGTCAACCTCTCAATCCCAAGAGTTGACGAAACGAGCTCTTGAGAGCAACAATAACTTGGGATCCCGTGGACTATCCTTACCACCGTTCCCTTCGTGCAAGGACTACGTGCACCTCTTTTACTTGGCTCTCACACGGCTATGGGCTATATATCACTTGTCACCTTATGCTCATTCTACCGTGTTCACTTTGCATGATATCCTTGCTTCTATGCCTTTTCCATGCAATTGTGACCCTTGTTTGCACTTACACATGATTCACCATTATGCTACTTCTATGTGTATTTGCATGCTTGGTGGAGATCCTTGTTGCTTTTGCCATGTTTATCATGTGCCACATGCTATTGATGCTTGTTGTGTTGGGAGAGTCATGATGCCCCATTGCTATTTACATATGGTCTCTCGCCAATACATTGATGATATTTTGCTCATATCTTGCTTTCATGTTTGTGCTATGTCATGTCCATTATTCATGCCCACTATTTGCACACATGACATGCTTGCCATGATTTCTTCTAGTATGTTGCATCTTCGCACTACTAGCTTGCTTGACTTGATCGCTATGATTGCTTGCTATATTGCATCACCCATGTTCCACTATTACTTGCTTTCTTGGGTTGATGACATATATGCTCATGCCTCTCACATGATATATCTTGATCATTGTCTCTTGTGTCCATTAGTTGCCTCTTTCATATCCACTTGTATTGAGTGCAACCATACTATGCTTATTGATCTTGGAGATTTTGACACCTTACTTGTGATGCATGCTTGTTTGATTGAGCCTATTGTACTTGGTTGTTCTTGCATCATATGCCTCCATACTATGACACGCTCCCTTGTACTTTCTTATGATGAGCATGATGCATACACTTGTTGGGTATCTTACCACTCGAATGATAGGTTTTGCACTTCCGCTAACCTCATTTGTTTTTCCGAGTGTTTGTCATGTTCTTTCATTTCGACGGATTCACAAGGCATTACCGTCATGAGACATATTGGTTATGTGAAGGCATACATGATGTGCAACTCCAACATCTTTGGGAACTTTCTTGAGGTGAAATCCTTCTCTTTGAGCCATCCTCAAATGCGCATATTGGATGGGTCACTCTTTCATTGTTGTTTCCTTCTTGTTGTCTACATGATACATCTCGCGGACGGAGGAGCGACATTGGAGATGGGCTACATGGACCTTCACATTGAGGAGCGCTCGCACTTTTTGGATGCACCTTCGGAACTCCACTCATGCCTTGACATCGAGCTTTGGTACACCAACACCTCCATATTTGTTGATTGTGCTCATACATGTCATGCTCGATGGACATATCATACTCACCACAAGTTTGCACCCCATGCATGGATTGACTCACATTATGCTTGTCTTGTTGCATCTATTTCCATGTCATCCATGATATATGAGCTTGTGCACTTCCTTAGCAAATTTGTTGTGATCTACCTTGATGGCATATTCATACATCATGATCATATTGTCCACCATCAATTGCATGATAGCTTACACATATTGAGCATCCATTGCCATATTCATGCTATTGATAAACCGTCTCACTATGACATCATTTTGCACCGTGGTTGCATTGCTCATATTCATAACACATTTGTGTACACAATGATTGTTTTTCCTCCCATGAATGCTTTGCATCTCATTCTAGATCACCTTGATAAGCTTCATGCGCTTTGTCACGACCAATCTTGCCGCATGGCCTCATTCTTACATGACGGACACTTTGTGTGCGCTAACCATTGTATTTCCGAGTGTTGCTTGTGTTTGCTCTTTTTTGCATGTCTATCACTCCGGCGACACCTTGGACTACTTGGATTGCACCATGTCTTCAACTTCGTCCAACTACACGTCCGTCAACGACAACCGTTTCCATGGTGATGAGGATCACGATCCGAGGTTGGATCTTTCCCAAGGGGGGGGGGGAGATGATGCGGAGCATCCCACGTTCATCCCCATGTACACTCCGACTACTCTCCAATCCCCAAGAGGACATATGACGAGACCTCGAATATACACCATTGGACACAAGGTGAACTCGCTCCTCTTCGAACCTTCACTTTCTACATGTGAGACATGGCTACTACCTCATGCTTGGGTCTTGCATATACTCAGGTACAACCGAGACGACCATGGAGAATCCAAGGACCAAGGCCAAGCATGGAAGAGAAGGAGGAAGAGAGCCCGACCGCTCCAGAACGAGCGGTACTACCGCCCACTCTAGGCGGTACTACCGCTGAAGCCACCCAAGCGGAACAACCGGCCGACTACCGCCCAACAACCGGTCCACCTTCTGTGATCGAGCGGAGCAAGGCCGGTGCTACACCGGTTTTACCGGTTTCTGCCAAAAGACCGGAACAGCCGCCCCGATGACCAGAACAACCGCTGCCTCTTCGGCGTACACCTCCAGATCCAGCGCCTGGACTTCGAGCGGAACTACCGCCCCCGCCTGACCGGTACTATCGCCCCGCATGAGCTACGAGCGGAACTACCGGCCACATGACCGGTACAACCGGCCTGTCTGCGCACAGTGTATTGGGTCGAGCCCGTGTACCCCTTCGCCCTCACTTACCCCTTCGTGGCTTTAGACTATATATACTCCTCCACCTCCTCCTAGTTAGGGTTAGCGTTGATTTAGCTCATTTGTGAGATAGAGCCTTGCTCATCCATCGGATCTCCTCCTCGTGAGAGACTGCGGCCTCTTCGGAGAAGATCCACTTGGATTCAAGGCCCCTTTACGGGAAGATCCCCTCGTGGATTCAAGACCTCCTCTCGGAGAAGAACGGTTCCTTTGTATCCTTACCTTTGTTGATTGTGGATCATGTGTTACTCTTTGTTCACGGTGATCTAGCACTTGTGTGATTGATTCCTTGTTGGTTTAGTGATTCTCTCTCATTTTCCCCGTGTTTCCCCTTTGTGCTTCCACGTGTTCTTCGTGATTCCCCGTAGGATCCACTCCAAACATGAAAGATCGTCACCATAGGGTTCCGCCCTATATCAGGAATGTATTGTGGCAAGTCTCATGATGCAACAATTGTGCTAGAGGCCGTAGCATCCGATGATTTATGGATTTGGCATTGCTTTTTTGGTATGCCCGGCACACTCAATGATATAATGTGTTGCAACGCTCACATTTGTTTGCTAGACTTGCTAGTGGTGATGCTCCTGCTTGCAACTACACTATCAATGGGCATGAATACACAAAAGGGGTACTATCTTGCAGATGGTATATATCCTCCTTGGTGCATATTTGTCAAGAGCATCAAAGAACCCAAAACAAAAAAACAATGTGAATTTGCAAGGATGCAAGAGGCAGCCCAAAAAGACATTGAAAGAGCATTCGGTGTTTTGGAATCTAGGTTTGCCATTGTCCGATGTCCTGCTCGTTTTTGGGATAAGAAAACCTTGAAGAACATCATGACTTGCTGTGTTATCCTGCATAATATGATTCTTAAAGATGAGAGAGGAATGGACTTAGAATTATTTTACGATAATGTGGGTAGCCGTGCCAAACCAGCTAGAGGCCCAAATCGCATTAGAGCTTTTCTTCACACATACAAAGAGATTGAAAATAAGGACACACACTTTCAACTTCAGGAAGATCTCATTGAGCACCATTGGCAAAGGGCTGGGCAGTGACTATTTTTTGTATTCATTTGTATTTGTATTCATGACAAGTTTTGTATTGCATTATTTTAAGTTTGCTGCGGTGATTTGAATAATTATTTGTAATGCAGATGATTATTGTTTTATGTTTGATTTGAATAATTCAGTTTGTTTTCGATTATTGAATTATGTTGGATTTGAGATTTGCGGGCTGATGATTTGCGGGGATACAGCGGCGCAAAGAGCAGAACCCGCATAGTCGACCCGTAAAAAAGCATATTCTGAGAATATACTTTTTACGGGTCCGTTTGGGGGGTCTGCATCTGTGCTAGCCCTCACCGGCCCACAAAAGCGGTTTTGTGCGAACTGCAAACGCATTTTGCGGGCCGGCGTTTTGCGGGGTCTGCTAGAGTTGCTCTTATAATCATGTGTCAAGACCCCCACAGGTTCAAGCCTTTACTTTCAACACATGACATTCCATATGTGTTGCCACTTATTCTCTCCACCCTTGCCGACAGTGGCCTCGATGCTCACACAATCACATGGTGTTTGAATTTTATCAATCCTAAGACATCTCTCTCTCGGCATAAGATGAGAAATTTGTCTTTTTTTTCTGTGAGGTTTTTGCTAGGCGTGAATGTGTGGTTATAGATGGTTTCTTTCGTTTCCAATCCTGATTTTGCTAAGGTGTTCATTTTTAATCTAGATCGGTACTGGTATGAAAGGAAGAGGAATCATGCATTATTGATTAAGTTTACATCATAAATAGCATTTTAAAATTGATTAACAGGTAAAATAACAACATATCCAAATTCTACACATTTTTCTAATTAAATTCCATATATAACATGTTCAATTTGAAGATAGAGTTTAAAAGATATGATATTTTAAAAAGAATTTGATATGTACCGTGGGTTTATTAACTCAATTGTCATGGGGTTTCCTGTAAAATGAAAAATCTGACTTCAAAGTGGTTTGCAAATTGATTAATATAAACATTAGGGGATTTTATACAAAAGCAAAAATCTGATAAAAACTGAGCTAAGGGTTGATTGCTAGAAACATTAGGGGGTTTTCTGCAAAATAGCATGACAGACCAAGAATACATATTTTTTTCATTAGTAGGTATAGATTGTATTTCACGCCAGCATCTAGCAGGTTGATCAACAGATCCGTTGAAATCCAACTTGGAGGCTATTTGTGCTCAAACACCGCTGGTTGACTGTATTATATTTCAGGCCGGCATGTGGCAAGTGATCGACGGATCAAGGGCATGGGGGCTACTTGGGCCTAAACGTCGTTGGTCTGCTGTATTATATTTTAGGATGACATATAGTAGGTTGATCGACGGATCCCCCAAACCCGAGTATAAGGGCAACTTTCGTCCAAACGCCGTTGACCGGCTGAATTATACTCCAGCGCGGGTTGAAATAAGAAGACCGATCTAGTTCCTCAAGGAAATTCTCGACCCTCAGGTTGGCCTTCAAGCCGGGCTTGAGTCTCGGGGGCTTTTGCGTCAAAATTTTTTATTAAAAATCTAAGTGCAAGCTAGAATCCGAGAAGATTCGATCCAAAGGTCGACCATTCCATCCAACTTGTCAGCCTTCCATCCCGGCCTGAGTCTTGTGGGCTATTGGATCATCTTTTTTAAGCACAAAAGGCTGAATCCGACAAGATTCAATCCCTGGTTAGCCATTTTTGCCCGACTTGAGTCTCGAGGCTACCGCATCCCACACTAAGTCATAGTTATAGAGATTCGCAACCCAGTTTCATTGAAATTGGTCTGCAGCTCGGCGGCTACTCGATTGAGGTTGCAGGAAAAAGTCTACGGTACTTGGCAGGAAAACTTTTCCGCGGGGCCAGCCATATTCATCGATGATTCAAGATCGGAGTGGTTCATCCGACTTCGAGAGCAGGTCGGCCAAGAGGGGTCGACAACAAGCATTCACTGTTAAGGGATATTCAAAGAAGCAGTTTCAACCTAAAAAATCGAGAAGAGTGGTGTTGCAGATCTGTGTCAATCAGGATGCTGCCAAGCTTGAAGTCCAATTTAGAGGCTGCTAATGGTGTTATGGCTTGGCTGTGTTCATATTAGTTATGTAGAGGCCGGTTGTGTTCATTATGTTTGTATCCCCTTGATGCTTCATTATGAAACAATAAGAAACACCCTTTATCAAAAACTAATGGTGTTATGGCCCAGGGGTGCCTCACCTCTCTTGTTACCGCCCCAAGTGGGCCAGCCTGAGGCCCCCTAGGTTGGTTTTCGCCATGGGCCATCAAGTCGGGCCATGGGTCCTACATAAGGAAGATTCGGGAAGCCTTGCCATTCAAGACAAGGAGGCCGGTCCGTGGACTCCCCTACACCGACACATCCGACTAGGACTCTTGTAACCCTAGGGGCCATGATATCTTACTAGAAGGGTTGGGCGCGCTTTGCTGCGCCGTTGGTGTCATTGAGATTTTTTTAAAATTACTCATTTTGTTTTAAAATATAAGGTGTGTTACTTTTTTGAAAAGTCCAACCTCTTTAAGTGTGATCAAATTAATGAAGAAATATATTGAAGTTCGTAATATCAAATTGGTGTTATTAGATTCATCATGAAATGAATTTCCATAATTTTTTGGCTTAATATTATGGTGTCGATATTTTTGGCTCTAAACTTGGTCAAAGTTAAAGAAATTTGACTTCCCAAAGAACTAATACCCCTTGTATTTTGAAACTGATGGAATATTTAGTTTGGCAGATGGGAGATACGATGGAATGTGTTTTATATTTATTCATAATGCGATTATTTTGGGGGCCTTTCATGGTGTGATTTTGTTTTATGCACTAATTAACTCATACTTTTGTGGGTAAATTTCTATGTCGGTGGCTACATATACTATACTGGTGTTATAGTATCATCACATAGTGGCATTTCTTTTTTTAGGTGGTAAGATGGTGCACGGGGTTGATATGTTTTTCTAGCCGGTTGGTGTTGATTCATTTGAAAAATCGTTAGCCCGATCAAAATCGTAAACCAAATTCAAATTTGAATATCTCAATCAAATAAAAGAGCTTCAAAATTAGGGAGTATGGTGGATTAAAATAATTAAATGAGAGAGATCCTTGAGAAACTATTGATCCGGTCAAAATCAGGCGACCAAGTTCTAAAGTGAAGACCTCAATAAACTGTGAGGACTTCAAAATTAGGAAGCATAGTGTATAGTATAAAAGAATTGAATGAGAGCTTCAAGAAATTGTTGACTTGGTCAAAATTGGATGACCCAATTCCAATTGGACACCTCAATTGATTGTGAGACCTTTTACCCCTAGGGAGCTTAGTGATATAATAGATATAAGTCGGGGCCAAGCTAGTCGACAAAACACATTAGAATCTCTCGGTATACCTGTACTTTTACACTTCAATCACAATATACACGAGCAGGGGTAGGGATTTACCTCGTAAGGAGAGTCTAAACCTGGTTAAATCCGTCTCCCGTTTCCCCTCCGACCTAAGCTCTACACTAGGATACCTGGCCGAGGGATCTGCTCGAATAAGCGTCGACATTAAATCAGTAAACGCTTACCAAATAAGGGTTTCTCAAGTAAAATCTTATTCTTGTACACAATCACACTAATATGGGCAAGTAAATCATGACTAACCTAAAAATATATTTATCTTCCGCTTGCAATGCATAAGTAATTATCAATGTTTTTGACAAATGCCATACATTAAGAGCATTTCCAACCCTACTAGGCAAATATGACCCCCTAAATGTCCACGGATAGGAGCCGATGGTGGTCGGTGGTGGCGGAGCTAGGAAAGGGATGATGCAAACAAGGAAAGAAGTGCCATGGGCAGGTCGCGGGGCTTGGGGACAATGTGAAGGGATTTGGAGTGGGTCTGGGTTGTCGAATCCGATGTGGCAAACATGTCCCACAACCCAAATCAACCCCACATATAGGCTGGGTCTGAGGAGTGTTGTACAACTGGGTCATTTGAGATGGGTTTAGGACTTTAGAGGAACCGGTTGGGTGGTTTTTTTTGGTCTTGGCAGAGGAGTGGGGATCCGATTGGATATGCTCTAAGAGCAACTCTAATAGCTCCCACATCCCCCAAAAAACTACCCTTTACGGGAAGTTAGGGCAAAAAAAAGGCTTCCAACGTCTCTCGTAAACTCGATCTACTTTGCGGGATCCCGTATATTCACCTTCCTCGCTCCTTGCGTTTATGGGAAGATGGCCTTCCCATATAATTTTGATGGGTGGATAACCACCTCGGTTCAAGAGAAGCGACCCTTGCACCGCGCCGGGCCGCTGCCGTCGCGAACCCTGCCTCCTCCCTTGCCCCGCGCCGTTGCGAGATCGCACCACCGCCGTCGCCGCTCCATCTCCTCCCCTGCCCCGCGAGGACGTGCTGTCGTGAGGCTGCCGCAAAGTTATGCGACCACATGGGCTCCCGCTGCCAGGTTGCGCCATTGGCGCCGCTCCGCCTCCTCTCCCCTGCCCTGCGAGGCCGCGCCTCTGGAAGGACGACCGCCAGGTTCGGCCTCCTCTCCCTGCCCCCCGAGTCTGCACCGCCGCAAGGACGACCTCTAGGTCACACCGCCTCACTGTTGCGTCTGTCATTGCCATGCCATCACACTTACTTGCGGGCCAAGTGTCGTGTCACCAACTTGCAGGCCCCAACGTCGTTTAATGGGAAATAGGAAAAGGGGAAAGGTTTTTATGGGAACTGAGAAAAATAGGTGTTGGAAAACTTCCCCTAAACTATATGTCATCCCGTAAAATGACTTTTACAAGATGATTTTTATAGGAGCTATTGGAGGTGCTCTAGGTGTGTTTAGTTTGAGGACCAAAATGCATGGAATGTCAAGGTTTTATTCATGAGGTATGGGTTGGTTCCATTCTTTTGTTTGGAGATAAAAAAAATTGGCATGGGTTTATTTCGTGCATATGTTTGGTTGAAGAGGTGGAATGAGAAGAATCTGAGTCCACTCATCTTTTTCATGTGACAACGGTTTTTTTAAGCAACAAAAAGATGAATAACAGGTGATTTCACAAATTATCTAAAAAAGAGGTGATTTTACAAATTTCATGGTATGACTCGGTGAAGCATACTAAGAGTATATTTCTTATACTAAGAGTATATTTCTTACTTGAGGATGACTAGATTCCGGTTCCACACCAACCAAATATTGGAATGAGATGCTAGCAATGAAACCAACCCGTAGTCAGTGGTGGCTCCAGGAATTTGCAACCGGGTATTCATTTTGCCAAAATCATTGTTGTTTTTCAAAAATTGTCATTCTTTTGCCAAAATCAACATTGTTTTGTAAGAATCATACGTATTCACATGAAGACCCAAGAATACCCTTAGCGCCGCCCCTACATATAGTGCCCTCTAACAAAAACCCACCCTAAGTAGCACAAACCCTTACAGTAGCATCCTTACAAAAATTTAAAAATACATTCAAATCCATACCATTCATCTAGTTTAACATGAAAACACAGATCTCACAGCTTTTGTCGGTGCAAATAATACGTGCGGCGGCTCAGCGAGGGGACTGTAATTTCGTGGCGAGAGGCGCTTTCAGGAAAGAAAAAAAAAGTAAAAGAGGGGGGAAAGCGGGCCGAGGAGCATAGCAAAGCAAACGATGATGAGAGTCTCACTGTAAAAAGAAGAAAAAAGAGTAAAAGAGAAAGAAAAAGGAAAAGAAGGAAGGGCAGCAGTGAAACCGTCCAAAGCGACGACCCCCGTACGTGGGGGAGCGGGACGGTCCTCGGGGCGACCAGCGACCCCATCCCACCCTGTCATTTACCCATCAGTGTGCCACTGACCATTACCACCCCTGGTCTGGTCATTAGTGCCCGGCTGCCTGCCTAGCGACCGCCGTGTGTACTCCGGGCTCCGGCATCCCAATCCCAAGCCCACGCCGCTCGCCCCCAGCCCAGATACACCTCCATTCGCAGCGGCGAGCAGTCGCCGCCGCTCTCCTCTCTCCTTCACCGTCCCCCAGCTCGCTCGGCCTCGTCCGTGGAAGGCGAGTGAGCTCGGCTTGCAACGGGAAGCACACGCCAAGCGAATCAATCCCCGGCCCGTCCTCCCCCGCTTATCCGCGCTGAGGTGAAACCCCCAACCTTGGTTACTCTGCTATTTCACCCGGCTTTCTGTTTAACCGCCGCCCCCAGCTGCTGCTGCTATCGTTGTAGATTAGTTGTAGTAGTGCTTGGCGCGAATTCGGATTCATCCGTGGTGGCTACTTTACGGGGGCATTCTCCTGTATTAAAAGACCCAAGGGAATGAATGTGTTCGACACTGATGTTTTTTTTTCCTTCGAGTCAATGGACCATTGACCTAGTCTAGTTTAGTTGTTCTTTTTTTAGCACACGGCTGACAATGTTGTGAATCGTCATCAATTTTTTAAGATGCCATCAATCTAGCTCTTCTTTCCTTGCTGACAATGAACAATTTACTAATTCCTACCACGCAATGTCCAAACCCCTCTGTACATTTTAAATGCCCTGTATGAACTACTACTATTACTATTTCCGCAAAAAAAGAAAAACAAAAAATAACTGCTACTATTACTCATACTCAGGTATTTTCTTCAGGGCAGTCAGGTTGACCACGCTGAGGAGACACTTGAAGATTTTCTGAGATGGCATGCCCCAACGTTTCTTGGGGATGCCTTCTTCTACTGCTCTGTTTTGCTTGGACGGGAGATGCAGAGTACATGAAGTACAAGGATCCAAAGCAGCCTGTCAACAGTAGGATCAAGGACCTTATTGGTAGAATGACTCTTGCTGAAAAAATTGGCCAGATGACGCAGATTGAGCGTTCGGTTGCATCTGCAGACGTCATGAAAAATTACTTCATAGGTATGTTCTGTGACAGCTCCTAGCTTCCTGCAGTAAAGGCTTAGTGCGAGGATGTTGTTCGGTAGCTCACACATGTTTGCTATCCTTCATCCGGAGTAGTTATTCTTGTTTGGAGGTTGATAGCACAAAGCTCTAACACCACATAGCTAGAGTCACCATTGTGGCATTGCCATGTCCAAGCTGTGATTATGCAACCTTTTCTTCATCCTTCAATGAGGCAATTCAACTTCTAATCCTGAAATTTTATTATGTTCTCTAGGTAGCATCTTAAGTGGTGGTGGGAGTGTCCCTGCTCCTCAGGCCACACCTGCAATGTGGGTCAACATGGTAAATGAATTCCAGAAAGGTGCCTTGGCAACACGCCTGGGAATTCCTATGATTTATGGGATTGATGCTGTTCATGGTAATAACAACGTCTACAACGCCACCATATTCCCTCACAACGTTGGGCTTGGAGCTACAAGGCAACTCTCTAACAATATACATTTTATTTAATGTAAACACATGGCTGTGTGTGAAACAACAAGCTTCCTAAATGGCCGTTTTGTTGAAAATAAAATGATAGTGCTTGGCTGCTTGCCTTGCAATTAAATTCGCTAAAATGTTCAATGAGCATTTCATCTCCATGTGGCAAGTAGCAAAACACCCAAAGATGGTAAAAAAATATGGGTAGCTATATCTTGGAACGGAATTGTATAACTATTTTATCTCTTTATATATTTTGTTTATTAGGGATCCTGACCTAGTAAAGAGGATTGGTGAAGCAACTGCTCTTGAAGTACGCGCAACAGGAATCCCATATACCTTTGCTCCATGCATTCAGTAAGCACAATACGGTGTTGTCTTGCTTTATTAGGTGTTACATCTGCAATGGAAGAGTTATGAGTGTACTCCTGGTTTACTAAAAAGTTATGTTGATTGGAAATGCTTCTTGTATATATAGATTTGCAGAGATCCAAGATGGGGTCGATGCTATGAGAGCTACAGTGAAGACCATAAGATTGTTCAGCAGATGACAGATATTATCCTTGGTCTGCAAGGAGAGATCCCAGTGAATCATACCAAAGGAGTTCCTTATGTTGCCAAGTAAGATATTATTTTCTCAGTGTTAATGTATATGGTAGATAGATGTAAGCCAATCTGTAGGCATCTGCATTTGATGCATGAAACTGTACTTTGAACTGACAGGTAATCTGCCTAGATGGACAGTCTGTTAGTAATTCAACTTTTTATGGCAAGCAGCATTTCCTGCTTAGTGAAATATCTACTACATTGTTCGAGAACAGTTTAGGGATACAATCATTATCGATGTCTTGCAGCTTGAATGCTTTCTATCTTATGTATCAGCTTATGGATTCTAACAGGAATAAAGTTGCTGCTTGTGCTAAACACTTCGTTGGTGATGGTGGAACGCATAATGGAATCAATGAGAACAACACGATCATTGATGAGCACGGACTGCTAGGCATTCACATGCCACCATATTATGACTCCATTATCAAGGGTGTCGCTACTGTTATGGTTTCATATTCAAGCGTTAATGGTGAAAAAATGCATGCCAATCATGATCTAGTCACTGGCTACTTGAAATCCAAACTGCACTTCAGAGTTAGTGCTAGTCTGCAATGTATTTAACACTCCTCTGCTGTTGTCGTAAACTGACTCCAGAATGGTGACTGATTGCAGGGTTTTGTGATATCTGATTGGCTAGGAATAGACCGGATAACCTCACCAGCTGGTGCAAACTATACTTACTCTGTGCAAGCTGGAATAAATGCTGGTATTGATATGGTATGTTTTTTTGAGAACACACTTGCTTATTATTATTATTATTATTATTATTTTGCTAGCTACAGAAAATATGTTTACTTGTTTGTTGTTCAAAAAGTATCTGGTTCCAGACGGAGAAGTGCCCATAACATACCCCTCTACTTTTGATCTGAATTTGTTCGCATAATTAGTTTGGACTCTATTTCTTGCATCTAAGATCACAACCCAAGATCACCTAAATGAAGCCTCATTCTTTGTACTCAACGTTGATTGCCAACCTTAACCGCGTAATATCAGCTGCTTAGAGGTACTATCTGTATTGTGGTACTGCAACATGAAGCGGTTAGTACCTACTGAGCAGCAATGACTCAGATTTTAATCGAAATAATCTAGACAAACGTTGGCCCTGCAGTAACCTTCTTTCAACTCCATTCCAGGTTATGGTCCCTTTCAATTACACCGAGTTCATTGAGGATGCAACATCTCTTGTTAACAAGCGTATCATCAGTATGAGCAGAATTGATGATGCTGTGAGTCGCATCCTTCGAGTGAAATTTACAATGGGCCTCTTCGAGAACCCTTTAGCTGATCTTAGCTTTGCAGATCAGCTTGGAAAGAAGGTTCATGATCTACAACGTGTTTTTTAATACTTGTATGAAAAAAGTGTGGAAATATACCTAGAACTAAGTAACCGAGTAATTAAATTTAACAGGAGCACAGGGAATTGGCTAGAGAAGCTGTCAGGAAATCACTTGTTCTATTAAAAAATGGCAACACTCCTAATCAACAATTCCTGCCTCTCCCAAAGAAAGCTAGTAAGATCCTCGTAGCTGGAAGTCATGCTAGCAATTTAGGCTACCAGTGTGGTGGATGGTCAATTCAATGGATGGGGGGAAGTGGAGATATTACAGCTGGTACGTGCTTTCTAATATGCCTTTGGTTGCTCTGGTCTTTGAGTTTATTAAAGACAGAATTTCAATATTTTAGATTACTGCATGCCAAAACTATACCCTGGTTGGAACAGATTGTTGCTTAGTGAATTTGAATTGTAACTTTTGAAGTATCCCTCCGGAATATTTAAACCGACGTTTATATATAATTTTGACGGTCATGATTCAATATTCTTTTCAGGAACAACAATCCTTGATGCCATAAAGTCCACCGTTGGTGATGCAACACCTGTAGTCTACTCTGAGAACCCTGATGACAGCTTCATGAAGAAAAACGACTTCTCATTTGCTATTGTTGTTGTTGGCGAGTCACCATATGCGGAAACAGTAGGCGATAACACTGATCTGACTATCCTAGACCCTGGCCCAGACACAATCCGAACCGTCTGTTCGGCAGTTAAATGCGCAGTGGTTGTCGTCTCTGGACGGCCTGTCATTATTGAACCATATCTTCCTCTGATGGAAGCGCTTGTTGCCGCCTGGCTTCCTGGCACAGAAGGGCAGGGTGTTGCTGATGTGCTATTTGGGGATTACGGCTTCACTGGAAAGCTTTCGCGCACTTGGTTCAAGTCTGTAGACCAGCTGCCCATGAATTTTGGAGACCCACACTATGATCCGCTCTTCCCTTTCGGCTTCGGTTTGGCAGTAAATCCATCACAGCCAGGGTAAATAACTTCATCACTCACACTACTGAAACAATGCTACAGGCCTAGTTTGAACTACTTTCTGAAATCTGATATCTTTCGTGTTGTTTGTCGTTTCAGGTTCTCGAGCGCCAGAAGTCGCGGAGATAAGAAGGAAATTACGTTATGGGCTGCGTTGAGTTTGCTACTGTCAATGATGCTGGCTTGGGCATAGGTGTATTTCACCGCTAATCTGCTCTTTTGTAGCAGTAGCATGATCAATCAATCCCCTTGCTAGGGATCCTTGGTCCACATGGATATTGTTCCCTGCAGATGGCGTTATGCTAACCTAGGTCATCGGTCGGTAGATTTGTTGATTCATCAAATTATCTTTGGTTCACGTCTTGTATTTGTTTTTTTTACGCTTTGTCTAATTCACATCTAGATGTTTTTTAAGGATGTCGCATCTAAACTCCCACAAATATACTATGATGCAGTAACAAAAAAAAAAAAAAAAAAACTAGGACAAAAAAATAGACCTCAAACAGAGTGGACATCAGCTTAGACGTGTCCTAGACAGACCCTTGTTTTTAATCTAGTGATGAGGACAAAGTAGTACTAGTAAGATTTTAAGAACATGCAAGTCCTGTTGGATAATGAATTACAGCAGTACATTCAGCTTCAAATTGAATCATTGCACATAAATTTCCTACGAAATTTCATACAGAACTTGATTCCTTGAAAATTCATCGGAAAATCCTTAAACCCAAAGATGGTCTACGATTTACCGCTGAATCTGTCATAACTATGAGGCCGTAGAGAATACCATGGGCAAGGTGGCGACTCCGACGGATGTCTGTCGGCCGCCACCTTGCAGCGCATCACCTTGTCGCGGGTGTTGCCGCCGAGGTAGCCCCACCGCCGGCCTTCTCCGGTCTCCCAGTAGACCGCCACGTCGACATCGAGCTCCACCCGCCCCGAGCGGCGCCACTCCGACGCCATGCGCTCCCGGAGAGGCGTTGAGAGCCCCACGCCGTCGGCTTTGGCCACCACCTTCACGCCCCTTCCCCAGGGCTCCCGGGAGACGCAGCCGCGCGGCTCCACGCGCGCCCAGCCGAGCGCGACGCCGGAGTAGGTCAGGACCACCTCGGCGCGGTCGGCGCACGTCTTGTTCATGCGCAGCGTGAGGTTGAACGCCGGCGAGACCACGTGGCCGGGCCTGGCCGGGTCGATGCCCTCGTAGCCGGCGAGGCCGACGGAGAAAGACACGACGTTGGCCTGCTCCATGTAGTACATGGGGAAAAGCATGAGCGCCACCAGTGCAACCGAAAATACCACAAGCAACGAGAGCCTTTGTTTGTCGCTGAACCTCGCCGCCGGCGCGTTGCCCAGCACCGGCGCCTCGTCGTCGTCGTCGCCGCGCGGGTCGAAAGGGATGGCATGGTAGGCGGCCTGCTCCAGGTCGAAGTCCATGCTTCGATCTTGGTTGTCCTGAATCTTTTTCTAGTCTATACGATTGAGAGCCCAACTCCTGCATCACGATTCACGAATATATATCGGCCAGGAGTCCCGAGGCAGTTCGTTTGGGCAACGACAGGATATATCTGGATCTGAACCGAACTTCCTCACGTGTAGGGACCGAGATCCTCACGTATTTTCTGGAAGTTAAACGGCTGCGTCCATCTACTAGTAGTTCCAAACCTCGGCCCCAACTATTGCTCGGCGGCCTGGTCAGCTCGGAGCTAGCATCCATCCATGGATGAACGTCAAAGTGTCGGACAGAGCCATCCTGTGCTCGCGGCGGTGCTGCTCGGATCCGTTGTGCTCGCTGCGACCCTCATGACCGTCCTCGCCATCACGCTCGAGTCCACCCCGCCCGAGTTCTCCGCGACCGTCTCCAGCTTCGATGGCCTCGACCGGCGCGCCGGCGCGCCGCCCACCTTCCACGTCGACCTGCGCGTCAAGAACGGCAACGTGTGGCAGCACTGCTTCGAGCCGGCGGGCGCGGTGGTGGAGTACGACGGCGTGCCCCTCGCCAGCGCCGATCTCGGCGAGCTATGCGTCCCGGCGAGGAGCGTCGTGGACGTGCCCTTCATGGCCACGGGCGAGGGGCTGGGGATGCCCGACCGCCTCTACGAGCATCTTGACGGCCTCCGTCGGCGGCAGGAGCGCGTGCCATTGGCAGTGCGGCTGACGCTGGAGGAGAAGGATACTACAAGGCAGACAAGGTCTATGCTGCTGCGGTGCACGGCGATGCTGGATGGGCGGCCGGACCTGCCGTCTCGTTGTCTGCTCTTCTTCCTCGTGGAGCCGGGTAGTACTTCCTCCGTCCTAAAATAAATGTCTTGTAAAGTTAGTATAAAATTGAGACACTTATTTTAGGATGAAAATTCGGGGTGGACTTCTTTGCTCCTTCGTATGCTTCGTAAGTTATATGGAACGATGAAAGCTTGTGATTTCTCTCAATAAAGAGTAAGTTGAGTTGAGTTCCTTTTCTTTTTTGCTTGCACACGGGTTACAGGTTTGTAAGCCTTGCATAAAGCATTGAATTTCTACTTCGACTTTGGGATTTTACTTGCGTTGCATGTTGTTCATGCTAACGAGCGTAAGGGAATTCCTGATTGGTCATAACTGACGGTTGTCAGTGGTACCAACACCACTCAAAGGTTGGCTTGGACCCTGTGGACAACATACAACATGATGGTTATTGAATGTGTTTTCTGCGACGGGCATTTGACTCCATATTCAAATTTCTTGCCTTTTTTCAAGCATTGGCATCCGCTATCTAGACAGCGGTACCGTGACCGACTTGGCAACACAATGAACGCAACAATTGTAGCAGAGGGCCGACTTGCCTCACCCAGACAACCTGACCTTTCTGGCCACTTGGTGGCCTCTTTTATTTTTTATCTGGGCTTGTTTGTGCCGTTGCCTCAACATACTTTTTATGTACTTTGCTGCACTTGAACTTGTTGTCTGGGTACAATGGTTGCTTTATCTATAAAAGCAAGACGAAAGCATGTTTCCAGAAGATAGATGCGTGGAGGATGAATTTCATAAATTTGATGGAAACATATCACTTAGAGGGTGGTGATCAAAAGGATCTCGTCGCGGTGGTTTTGCTTAGGTTCAAATCCCGGATGGACGATAGCCATATGTCAAAAATGATATCACAACCCACCACCACCACACAGAATCCATGTCGTTTTTCCCATCATCACCGATGATGGCCATTCTTCCGGGCAACGTGTCCAAACGTGATCAATCCCAAAGAGATGAACCCAGCCGCCACACTGATTGAAGTGCACCGGCGTAAGGGAATGCTTACAATTTAGAAAACTAACCTCGTCTAGCTAGACATGAGGGCCGCCGTACGCAAGTTACTCCATGATGCTCGTGCATTGCCACGGAAATAAAAAATTTTCTAGCACTCGATACTTGTCAATTCAGTAAAATTTGTACTGCACAAGCTTACAATTGAAGTAGTATATATGAATAAATGAAACACAATATTTGCACAAAAATCTAAGTTGTCAAGAAATCATCCACTGAAATACAATTTTCCATCTGTCCACCGAATGTAAAATGCAAGAAACTCACACTCAAATATTAATGTCGGCCATCAAGGCTTCGAGTTTGCACATACATGCATGATTGCAGGACAAATCATCGTGATAGGTGTGAAGGCTTTCGTGCTTTTTATTCAATCAACTCCAGTTCAACTCAGACAATACACACATGTACACAAGGTTACTGAGGGACGTGGTGGCCTTCAGTAACCTTGTGTACATGTGTGCAGTGGCGGAGCTTGATCTGAATTATAGGAGGGGCTAATCCATGTAGGAGGGGCTATTCAATCAAAGATTGGGCAAAACACCATCATTCCTGTCTAATTATGTGGCCCTAAGGAAGCTCCGCCACTGCATGTGTGTATTCTTTACCCTTTGGATGCTCATCCATGACTTTCATCTCGACAAATACTCCAAGGACGACATTATATGGAAGCACTCTACAGACGGTTCATACTCGGTGTCGTCCGCGTACAAGGCGCAGTTCCTTGGTTTGACACTCTTCCCCATGAACTTCATGGTCTGGAAGGTGTGGGCGCTCCCGGAAGTCAAATTCTTCGTTTGGTTGGCCTTGCAAGATCGGATTTGGACCGCTGACCGGCTTGAGCGGTGCGGTTGGGCTAATTGTGGCCTTTGCCCCTTGTGCAAACAAGAGCAGGAGACGGGCATCCATCTCTTCGTCAAATGCCGTTTCACTACTAGGCTTTGGCGATTGATTATTGAAAGTATGGTCTTGTGCACATGGACACTAGTGGCTGGCACCTTATGGAGTCTCTGTTTGAGTGGTGGGATAGACGAACCAACTCGAGCAACCCTGATCGACGCGCCATGGCCTCTCTTACCATGCTTGTGTCGTGGATAATTTGAAATGAGAGGAACTCTAGGGTGTTCCGCCACAAGAATGCACCACCACCAATCCTACTAAAGCTTATAGTGGAAGCTTTGGGTTTTCGCAGGGGCTGAGAAATTAGGGAGAATTGTATTAAGCGATGAATTGTCATGCCGGGACGAAGGGAAAAAGGTCCCGTGTCGCTCCCCCCGCGGCCGACCCGGGAGAGCCCCTCTCCGCCGTCGGCCAAAGGCCTTTCCTCCCGCCCCTCCTCCCCTCGCCGCCGCCGGGCATAGCCCGTGCGGCGTCGGTGTCGGCGGGGCTGCTTTCCCTCCCTGGCTAGCGTGGTGTGTCGCGGGGCTCGCCCTCCTTGCCATGGCGTGGTGCCGCAATCGTCCCTGGCTCCGACCTCCTCCCCGGCAGCTGGGGGCCTCTCCTGGCGTGGCCTCGCTCCCGTTGCGCCCTGGCTCGCTGCTGTGTGCCCGTGGCCGAGGCGGGGCGTGTAGGCTGCGGATCTGGGGTTTCATGCCCAGATCCGGTCGGTTGTGGTTGATGGCGTCTGGGGCGACCGGCGGCGCTGGAGGATGGTGGTGGTGGTGCGTCAGGTTGCTGTTGGTCGGGCGCTGGAGGGTGGTGGTGGTGGCGCGTCGGGCTGCTCCTGGTCGTGGTGCTGGAGGGTGGTCGGGGTGGCGGTGCAGTGGCGGTGGCTCCAGTGGTGCGTGCCCGGCGGCTCCGGCGCTTGGAGCTCGCCGGGCGACGCGGATGGGCAGCGGCCGGGCGTGGCTGCTGCTCCGGCCGTGGGCGGCGGCATGGGCAGGTCTCGGTGGCCTACCAGTGTCGTGGCGGCTTCACGGTGGCTCAATGGATCTGTCCGCGGCAACGGCCGGCTTCTCCGGCGTCGGTTTGTCTGCGTTCGGGCCGTCTCGACCTTTACCCCATCTCCTCGTCGCCCGGTCGCTACTCCCATCAAAGGGCTGGCCCTCTCCCAGCTGCGGTCCACCGCTTGTCTCGCGCCCGATGCAGCAGGACAAAGCTCGTCTCGCGCACGATGCAGCAGGACCGAGCTCGTCTCGCGCACGATGCAGCAGGACTGACCTCGTCCCCCTCTCGTTGCTGTAGGACCGAGCTCATCTCGCGCTTGGGGCAGCAGGATGGGTCGGTGGATGCCATTTCTGGCCGACCTATTGGGTCTCGACGCTGGGGGTCGCCCAGGGGCGCGAAAGGTGGGACCTTTCCGCTCGTCTCTTTCGTTGGGGGGCGGCGGGTCACGGGGGAGGTGGTGTCGAGGTCTTGGATGCTGGGGCGGCGGCCCTGGTGGTGGTGGTTGCGCGGTGCTCTTGGACAAAGCCCGTGCCTTGGTGCTGCGGCATAGTTGCCGGGGTGTGGCGTTCGGTGGCGGTGATTGTTGGCCGAGGTGAAAACCTGCTCTATCTTCGGTGGCGGTGATTGTTCGGCGGCGGCGAAATTGTTCCCTTCTTGAAGGCGTCGTCGCAGCTCTCATTGCCCGTCATGCGGCTCAGGGGGAAACTCTGATCCTTGGATCGGGCGGTGGCGGCGCTCCGGCGTCATATCCTTCCTGAAGGCGCCGCCTTGAAGCGCATGATTCGTCATATGTAGCTTCATATCTTCGGGGCGGTAGTGCTAGGAGTGGTGTTGCTGCGCTCAGCGCCTATGTATCCTGTCTTGGGTGTGTGCGTGTGTTGCGGTGACGTGGCGTGTGGTTGTACTGGATGCTTGTGATTTGATGCTTTATATATAAAACGGGGCGAAAGCCTTTTTCGGTAATTGTCATGCCGCTCGCTCGGCCTTTCGTAACACTCTGTAACTCTATTCTTCTCTTATTTAATTGATGAGGCAAATTTTTTGCCTCTATTTAAAAAAAAAAGGTTACTGAAGATGGTTACTACGAATTTCCTACGAATTTTCATAAATTACAGCAGTGCATTCAGCTTCGAATTGAATCATTGCACATACATTTCCTATGAATTTTCATACAGAACTTGATTCCTTTGACAATTCATC
This sequence comes from Triticum dicoccoides, assembly GCF_002162155.2. Classification (NCBI taxonomy): domain Eukaryota; kingdom Viridiplantae; phylum Streptophyta; class Magnoliopsida; order Poales; family Poaceae; genus Triticum; species Triticum dicoccoides. The sequence goes on along the minus strand of NC_041385.1, from coordinate 569,730,496 downwards.
CGAAAATCCGTAAATCCAAAGACAGTCTACGAGTCGTCGCTGAACATATCATAACTGTGAGGCCGTAGAGAATACCATGGGCAATGTGGCGACTGCGACGTTGGTCCATCATCCGCCGTCACCTTGCAGCGCATCACCTTGTCGCGGGTGTTGTCGCCGAAGTAACCCCACCGCCGGCGTTCTCCGGCGTCTCTGTAGACCGCCACGTCGACGTCGAGCTCCACCCGCCCCGAGCGGCGCCACTCCGACGCCATGCGCTCCCGGAGAGGCCTCGAGAGCCCCACGCCGTCGGCCCTCGCCACCACCTCCACGCCCCTTCCCCAGGGCTCCAGGGAGACGCAGCCGCGCGGCTCCACACGCGCCCAGCCGAGCGCGACGCCGGAGTAGGTCAGGACCACCTCGGCGCGGTCGGCGCACGTCTTGTTCATGCGCAGCGTGAGATTGTACGCCGGCGAGACCACGCGGCCGGGCCTGGCTAGGTCGATGCCCTCGTAGCCGGCGAGGCCGACGGAGAAGGACGCCACGTTGGCGCCCTCCATGTAGTACATGGGGCCTAACATGAGCGCCGTCATTCCAACCGAAAGTAGCACCAAGATTAGAAAGGTGGGTCCGTCCATGTGGCTGGACCTCGCCGCCGGCGCGTTGCCCAGGACTGGCGGCGCCTCGTCGTCGCGCGGGTCGGCAGGGATGGCATGGTAGGCCGCCTGCTCCAAGTCGACGGCCATGCTTGGATCTTCGACTACTACTTTGCTGTCTTCAAGCTTCTTCTAGTAGGAGTATTTGTTGGGGATGCCGCTAACAGCATCACGGATATATCGGCCAGGAGTCTTGAGGGAGGCAGTTCGTTTGGAGTTGGGCTCCGTATCCAGCGATAGGATATCTGGATCTCAACGGAACTTCCTCACGTGTAGGGATCGAGATCCTCATCTGTTAGGAACGGCCTGTACCTTAATTGTCCTCGCCTCATACGTGTATTTTCTGGAGGATAAACGGCTTCGTCCATCTACTCAAGCTATCATCTGCTAGTTCCAAACCTCGGCCCCAACTATGGCTCGGCGGCCTAGTCAGCTGGGAGCATCCATGGAAGAACGTAAAACTTTTGCACAGAGCCATCCTGTGCTCGCGGTGCTGCTGCTCGGATCCGTTGTGCTCGGTACGATCCTCATGACCGTCCTCGCCATCACGCTCGAGTCCACCCCACCCGAGTTCTCCGCGACCGTCTCCAGCTTCGAGGGCCTCGACCGGCGCGCCGGCGCGCCGCCCACCTTCCGCGTCCACCTCCGCGTCAAGAACAGCAACGTGTGGCGGCACTGCTTCGAGCCGGCGGGCGCGGTGGTGGAGTACGACGGCGTGCCCCTCGCCAGCGCCGATCTCGGCGAGCTCTGCGTCCCGGCACGGAGCGTCGTGGACGTGCCCTTCGTGGCCACCGGCGAGGGGCTGGGGATGCCCGACTAGCTCTACGAGCGCCTCGACGGCCTCCGCCGGCGGCAGGAGCGCGTGTCGCTGGCGGTGCGGCTGACGCTGGAGGAGAAGGATGCCGTAACGCAGGTATGGCCCTTGCTGCTGCGGTGCACGGCGATGCTGGATGGGCTGCCAGACCTGCCGTCTCGTTGTCTGCTCTTCTTCCTCATGGAGCCGGGTAGTATGAGCAGCGTCTGACTCGATCGTAAAGCTGGGCTCGCGGTGGACTTCTTCTCTGCTCCCGCATATGCTGTGTGCTTACTGCTTACCATGAAACGATGAACTCATATGATCTGTCTCAAGAAATAGTTGATTTATTTGTAAAGCGGGCGCGAGCCTTTTTCAGTATAAATAGTCTTTTTTTTATTGCACACTACACACTAGTTACAGTTTTGTAAGCCTGTGCAGAAAGCATTTGAATTTCTACTTTGGCTTTAGAATTTTGCGGTGCAATATTTTTCATATACCCATAAGTGGCGTCGTTAGACCTTGTTCGTTCAATCCAAATGATAAGTGTCACATGTTAGGTGCGTGGCATTTCAGCCCTGACGTTTTGCAATGGCAATTTTAGTCACGCAGGGATGGCAATTTTCAGTGACACGGGACAAGTTTCTGTAAAGAATAAATGAAGCACGAAAGTTGCCATGATTGCTAGCTAAAGTTGCCATCCTCGCGTCACTAGACTTGCCATAAAAAAAATCAGAGTTGCGTGCTCGTGCCACATGTCATGTATTTATCAGGGTCCAAAATCCCACCCCCATCGGTATTGGGTGAAAACATGGCCGATCCGCGTGGGTTTAGCCTGAACCAGGGTCGGATCCCCTTCGGTTGGAACTGGCCGGGTTATAACCCTCGCAAACCCACCCGAAACCACCAGGTTTTCGCCGGGATTTAACCCACATCGGCTCCACGCGTGGAACAAAACTACTCATGCTCGAAGGAAAAACGAGAAGGGGAGGGTGGGAGCGGTGGCAGTGGGAGGACTGGACGGAGGAGTATGGGAGGGAGAGGCCAAATGCTCTCTACCACCAAAAACCAGTTGCTGCCCTAGCCTGAGCCGGAACCACCACTTGACCCTTATCGACAATCCTTTTATCAGTGGGATCCGGAGAAGATTGCCAGCCAGTGGTACTCAGATGACGCTCCTCAGTACACCGGAGAGAGTAGCTCTAATCCACGGGCATAGACCAACTTAGGCCAAAAGCCTAAGCTTGGGGAGTACGCATTTCTCACCGACATTACATTCATGTTCACACACTCATTCTAGTTGTTGGTGCTCATACTTTTTCATTGTACTATCCATGCTAGTTTATTTTCTTTTTCTCGCTTTCTTCTTGTGTGTTTGAATAACCTTAAGAAAAAACCCTAAAAAGTTAGTTGTAGCTTTTAGCTAGTTTACTTTCCATGCCTGTAGTAGTAGTAATTAAAAGAAAACCCAAAAAAATTTCTTGTTTTTTTTTACTTATTGGGAGCTTTCCCATGTAAATAGTTTTATTTCTTTTCTTTTCTTTGGGGGTCGAGAGGAGAAGACCACGATAAAAATGTTGAGTGGCTCTCATATGCATTATTGTTGAGTTAACCAAGAGCCCATATTACCTTGTCTTCTCCTTTGAATTGAATGCTTGCAGATTTCAGCTTAGTCCAATGCACGTGCACTATTATTATTATTATCCACACCGTTCGGTCGTGCAAGTGAAAGGCAATAATGACGATATATGATCGACTGATTGAGATGAGAGAAGCTGGTATGAACTCGAGCTCTCTTGTTTTTGTAAATATGATTAGTTCATCATTCCTGATTCAACCTATTATGAATAAACATGTTTGCAATGACAATTAGAGATTATAGTTGCTTATACCATGCTTAATTAGCTAGGAGCTTATAATGGTTTACCTTGTGTGCCAACATGTTATTAAAATGGTTGTGATGTGGTGTGATAGCGTGGTATCCTCCTTTAGAATGATTCGAGTGACTTGACTTGGCACATATTCACGCATGTAGTTGAAACAAAATCAACATAGCCTTTACGATATTTATGTTCATGGTGGATTATATCCAACTCATGCTTCCACTCATTGTTGATTAATTTTAATGCATTTTCATGACTGTTGTCGCTCTCTAGTTGGTCGCTTCCCAGTCTTTTGCTAGCCTTCACCTGTACTAAGTGGGAATACTGCTTGTGCATCCAAACTCCTTAAACCCCAAAGTTATTCCATATGAGTCCACCATACCTTCCTATATGCGGTATCTACCTGCCGTTCCAAGTAAATTTGTATGTGCCAAATTCCAAACCTTCAAATGAAATTCTGTTTTGTATGCTCGAACAACTCATGTATCAACTAGGGTTGTCTGTATCTTCCATGCTAGGCAGGTTATTCTCAAGAGGAGTGGACTCCGCTCCTCATTCACGAGAAAATGGCTGGTAACCGGGATACCCTAGTCCCATGCTCAAATCAAATCAAAATAATTGCAAACAAAACTCCCCCATGATTGTTGTTAGTTGGAGGCACCCGTTGTTTCGGGCAAGCCATGGATTGATGCTTGTTGGTGGAGGGGGAGTATAAACTTTACCATTCTGTTTGGGAACCACCTATAATGTGTGTAGCATGGAAGTCGAGATCTCTCAGTTGTTATGTTGACAATGAAAGTATACCGCTCAAAATGTTATTTATCTCTATTTCAAAATCGAGCTCTGGCACCTCTACAAATCCTTGCTTCCCTCTGCAATGGGCCTATATATTTACTTTTTTGTTTAGTCATCATCCTCTTATTAAAAAGCACCCGCTGGAGAGCACCGCTATCATTTGCATACATTACTATTAATTTATATTGAGTATGACTATGAATGGATCTCTTTTACCATGAATTACAATGTCTAGTTAGTTCTTGATCTTCAGAGGTGCTCTGCATTTATGTTTTGCGGTCTCAGAAAGGGCTAGCGAGATACCATCTTGTTATATCATATTATGATTGTTTTGAGAAAGTGTTGTCATCCGAGATTTATTATTATTGCTTGCTAGTTGATTATGCCATTGATATGAGTAAACATGAGACCTAAGTGTTATTATGAATATGGTTAGTTCATAATCTTTGCTGAAAACTTGAATGCTGGCTTTACATATTTACAACAATAAGAGCAAACAGAGTTTGTAAAAGTTTTTCTTTATCACTTTCAGTTTGTCAACTGAATTGCTTGAGGACAAGCAAAGGTTTTAAGCTTGGGGGAGTTGATACGTCTTCGTCGTATCTACTTTTCCAAACACTTTTGCCCTTGTTTTGGACTCTAACTTGCATGATTTGAATGGAACTAACCCGGTCTGACGCTGTTTTCAGCAGAACTGCCATGGTGTTATTTTTGTGCAGAAATAGAAGTTCTCGGAATGACCTGAAAATCCACGGAGCAAGTTTTTGGAATTAATAAAAAATATTGGCGAAAGAATCAACGTCAGGGGGCCCACACCCTGTCCACGAGGGTGGGGGACGCCCCCCAGTGTGCGCCCCCTGCCTCGTGGGCCCCCTGGAGCTCCACCGACCTCAACTCCAACTCCATATATTCACGTTCGGGGAGAAAAAACAGAGAGAAGGATTCATCACGTTTTATGATACAGAGCCGCCGCCAAGCCCTAAACTCTCTCAGGAGGGATGATCTGGAGTCTGTTCGGGGCTCCAGAGAGGGGAATCCGTCGCCGTCGTCATTATCAACCATCCTCCATCAACAATTTCATGATGCTCTTCGCCGTGTGTGAGTAATTCCATCGTAGGCTTGCTGAACGGTGATGGGTTGGATGAGATTTACCATGTAATCGAGTTAGTTTTGTTAGGGTTTGATCCCCAGTACCCATTATGTTCTGAGTTTGATGTTGCTATGACTTTGCTATGCTTAATGCTTGTCACTAGAGCCCGAGTGCCATGATTTCAGATCTGAACCTATTATGTTTTCATGAATATGTGAGTTGTTGATCCTATCTTGCAAGTCTATAGTCACCTATTATGTGTTATGATCCGACAACCCCGAAGTGACAATAATCGGGACCACTCCCGGTGATGACTGTAGTTTGAGGAGTTCATGTATTCACTAAGTGTTAATGCTTTGGTCCGGTACTCTATTAAAAGGAGGCCTTAATATTCCTGGATAAGGGGGTCCTTGGACAGCCGGACTATATACTTATGCCAGACTGTTGGACTATCAAGATACAAGATTGAAGACTTCGTCCCACATCTGGGTGGGACACTCCTTTGTGTGGAAGGCAAGCTTGGCGATTCGGATATGTAGATTTCCTTCTCTATAACCGACTCTGTGTAACCCTAGCCCCCTCCAGTGTCTATATAAACCGGAGGGTTTAGTCCGTAGGACAAGAACAATCATAATCATAGGCTAGCTTCTAGGGTTTAGCCTCTACGATCTCGTGGTAGATCAACTCTTGTAATATTCATATCCTCAAGATCAATCAAGCAGGAAGTAGGGTATTACCTCCATAGAGAGGGCCCAAACCTTGGTAAACATTGTGTCCCCCGCCTCCTGTTACCATTAGCCTTAAATGCATAGTTCGGGACCCCCTACCCGAGATCCGCCGGTTTTGACATTGACATTGGTGATTTCATTGAGAGTTCCACTGTGTCGTCACGATAGGGCTTGATGACTCCTTCAATCATCCACAACGATGCGATCCAGGGTGAGATTTTCCTCCCAGGACAGATCTTCATATTCGGCGGCTTCGCACTGCGGGCCAACTCGCTTGGCCATATGGAGCAGATCGATAGCTTCGCCCCTGGCCATCAGGTCAGGTTTGGAAGCCTGAACTACACTGCCGACATCCATGAAGACTTGATCTTCGACGGATTCGAGCCCATGACAGGTGCCCCGTACAGTCACGATGAGCATGACTTAGATCTGCCATCGGACTGTGTTCAGGAGATCACACCTTCAGCTGCCCCGACTCTAAATCCGGGGCAGATCATGCCATCCGAGGACGGGTGGATGGACCCCGCCACGAAGGCCGCACACTCAGCAGCGATAAAGCCGAACAGAGACTTCGCCTCCAATGAGGTCTGTGTCTTCGGACCCCCGGGCTCGTCTCCGACCAGGGGCTCTGAACCGCGAGCATCCGTGGCCGTCGGATCTGACTGGGCACTGATAATGGAGTTTAGCTCTGCGGATATCTTTCAGCACTCGCCCTTGGGCGACATGCTAAGCTCCTTAAAATCTCTCTCCCTATCAGGAGACTCTTGGCCGAACTATGACCGGCTTGAGTGGGAAGCGGATGACGAAGAAATTCGTTACCTACCCACTACCCACTTAATAGCCACTATCGACGACCTAACCGACGTGCTTGATTTCGACTCCGAAGACATCGACGGTATGGACGACGATGCTGGAGAAGAATAGGAACCACCGCCCATAGGGCGCTGGACAGTCACCTCATCATACGATATATATATGGTGGACACACCCAAAGAAAGCTATGGCGATGATGCAACGGAGGATAATCCCCTTGAGAAGCAAACAAAGCGCCGATGTCAGCGGCGCTGCTCTAAAGCCCGCCACAGCAAAAACAGCAATAACGGCACAAGAAAGAATAATACCCTGGACAACCCTAAGGATGACGACGACCCCGTAGACCCATTGATGGAGCAGGATGAGCCAGGGGACGGCGAACATAGTCCGGGGCCGCAGTCACATCACAGCGATGCCGAAGACAACACTTATAAACCTGTCTCTGGAGAGGAGAATAGTCCGGGCGACGATGCACGCATCATCTCGGAAAAGCACTTGGAAAAACAATACGGCCGATCTGCCGGACCGGCCACCCCGTGGCCGAGACAGAGCGCCTAATGACGCCGCACATAAGTCAGCACACGATCTACGTGAGCACCTGGACAAGAGAGTTGGTATGGCTAGGTCATCTATGGATCTAGGAAACGCGTTCCTACGCAAGATCACGGCCACCAAACTGCCTATACTGATCAACTACAACTCAGAATCAACATCGAACATTACAGCCGTCGGACCCACGCCACGACACATCCAAATACAGGGGTGCCGCACACCCCCTGTGCTTCACCGATGAGGTGCTGGATCATGAATTTCTAGAGGGATTCAAACCTGTGAACATCGAGGCATACGACAGAACAACAGACCCTGCAGTTTGGATTGAGGACTTTATTCTTCACATCCACATGGCTCGCGGAGACGATCTCCACGCCATCAAATACCTACCGATCAAGTTAAAATGACCAACTCGGCACTAGTTGAAAAGCCTCCCCAAAAATTCCATTGGAAGTTAGGAGGAACTCGAGGACGCTTTCATGGCTAATTTTCAAGGGACATATGTCCGACCTCCGGATGCAGACGATTTAAGTCACATAATCCAACAGCCCAGAGAGTCAGTCCGTAAGCTTTCGAACAGATTTCTCACCAAGAAGAACCAAATCGTCGACTGTCCGGACGCTGAAGCCCTAGCAGCTTTTAAACACAGTATCCGGGACGAATGGCTTGCCAGACACCTCGGCCAGGAAAAGCCAAGGACAATGGCAGCCCTAACAACTCTCATGACCCGCTTTTGCGCGGGCGAGGACAGTTGGTTGGCCCGCAGTGGCACCAGCGACCCAGGCACATCCGAAATCAGGGATGGCAATGGGAAGCCGCGACGCAATAAAAACAAGCATCAAAATAATGAAGACAACCCAGACAACACGGCGGTAAACGCCGGATTCAGGGGCTCTCGACCTGGTCAACAGAAAAAGCCATTTAAAGACAACAGAGATGGACCGTCCAGCCTAAACAAAATTCTAGACAGATCATGTCAGATTCATGGCACCCCCGAGAAACCTACGAATCACACCAACAGAGAATGCTGTGTCTTCAAGCAAGCCGGCAAGCTAAACGCCGAACACAATGGGAGGGAGCTGCCAAGTGAACACGAGGACGAACCTTGCCAGCCGAACACTGGGGGACAGAAAAAATTTCCACCAGAGGTCAAAACAGTGAACATGGAACCCACATACCAAAGAGGAAGCGCAAACGCGCACTCCGAGACGTATACGCTGTAGAACCCGTCGCCCCCAAATTTAACCCATGGCCGGCTTGCTCGATCACTTTCAATCGCAGGGATCATCCGACTAGTATCCGACATGGAGGTTCGGCGGCCTTGGTGCTTGACCCAATAATTGACGGATACCATCTCACTCGAGTCCTCATGGACGGCGGCAGTAGTCTTAATCTGATATATCAGGACACTGTCCGCGCGATGGGGATAGACCCGTCAAGAATCAGCCAAAGCAATACTACCTTTAAAGGAGTAATACCAGGCGTAGAGGCCCGTTGCACGGGCTCTCTCTCACTAGAGGTTGTATTCAGTTCTCCCGACAACTTCCGAAGCGAAGAACTCATCTTCGACATCGCTCCATTCTGAAGCGGCTACCATGCACTACTCGGAAGAACGACCTTTGCTCATTTCAATGCAGTTCCGCATTACGCTTATCTTAAACTTAAGATGCCCGGTCCACGTGGCGTCATCACAATTAGTGGAAATACAGAGCGTTCCCTGCGCGCGGAAGAATATGTGGCGGCTCTAGCAGCAGAACCACTGACCGGCCTCTCCAACCCAAGTAACTAATCAGTCGTCGAGACCACGGACACGGCTAGACGTGTACGGCACAACACTATTTGTAGCAGCCCAGATAAACCTGAGCTTGAGTAACGGCTATGCCCCCATATGTGGTGCTAGGGGCTGCCCGCACGAAAAGAATCCATAGTTCGGCTGGATCCTATTTACACTCAAGAAATTGAATTTTCACGGTTCATTAAGTTTAACCAACGTTACACATGGTCACAAAAGATTATTTCACCTGAGTTTTTCTTTCTTTTTACAGATGACTATCGTGCTATACCCTTCCAGGATACGACACAATGGAGACAAAGGCACAGACGTGCATCAGGGACCCATTCCAAGGTTTCTTTTTAGATTAAGACCCTTTGTAAACCTTTTTTATTGTCTCTTGTTGGCTCACACCCTCTTGGTACTTAAAATGACCAAGAGGGATACCAGCGTTATTGGCAAACTTATTATTCGCCGATCTAAAATGGACATTACAAGGGTAGCATCCAATGTGTTTTTGGGATTTATGCCCTTACCACAACTGCTCTTTCGTCACACCGAATTTATGCACGTACCCGGAAATTTAGGGATCATTATCAAGGGCGGTACTCATCCCAGTATATGTTGTAAAGTTCGAATACCTTCGGGAGTGTTCGGCGTCGCGAGTTCGGCCTTATATGCATCAGCTCCGAATTATGTGTTTGGTCAATAGTTGGGTTTGCCCGGCTCCCGTGTTTTGCTACCTTACGTTCCACTCTATCGACTAAGGTGGCACCGGGAGAACTACTGCGATTGTGCCCTGGTTCATCTGGATGAGCACCTCAGTAGAGAAAGCCGAAAACTGACTGTCATGATAAAGTGAGAGACTGGTCAACCACTTGATGACCCAGCAGAATCTTCACGATTCCTCCGCATTAACGAAGGAACTTCCCGGTCACATATGTACACGCACCGTATTCGGATGAGCGCGGACATACCAGGGGCTATATAGTAGCCCCACCATCAAACTCCTATGGCTAAGTGAAAGTGTTAAAGCTGTATAGTACGATTGCCTTGTTCGCCACACTATCACCTCCTTAACGGACCAAGACGTTGGATCAAGTGTGATTACGCACTTTGCCGAACACCCCCGCATTATATGCGTGGGGGCTGAAGTCGACGACTACAAACTTTTAGGTTATATACATACATACATAAATGGCCGCATAGGAGGCACTACAATACTTTACGGGCAAAAGTATAAATATAGCCTTTATTATCAAAAGCATTGTTTTTACAATGAAGATACATGTCACTGGAACATGGTATTCTTTGAGCACTGAGCCTCTATTAAACGGGTACCTTCTAGGACTTCTTCAAAATAGTGCTCGGGCGAGTTCTGACCCCCGGGCGGACCCCTGGTTGCAATATCAGTGGCCTCCATCTTCGCGCAATATGTCTTAACACGGGCAAGAGCCATCTGTGCACCCTCTATGCATGCCGACCTCTTGATAGCATCGATATGCGACACAACACGAAGAAATCATTGCACCAAACAAAAATAACTACCCGGGCTCGGCTCCTTCGGCCACAGATGATCCACGACAGCCTTCATGGCAAGCCCGGACAACCTAGGAGCTCGGCCCACTCGGCCATTTGCTCATTAAACAGCAGCGAACCTTTGGAGCACTGAACTGCGACCAGAACAATCTTTCCACCTCATGATCTTTCTGATCTTTGAAATACTCTGTCGCATCAGCAACACTCTTTGCTAAATCCAAGTATGCGTCTGCAGAACTCCACAATTGATCAAGAGGGGCATATTTTGGATCGCTAAACTTCGTTCGCAATAAAAAGGGCCTCCCAACCGTGATATCACCAGCATGCCGAAGCTCCTCCCGCGCCGCTCTGATTTTAGAGCGAGTTTCCTTTGCTGCTTGCAAGTCCTTCTCTAGGTCAGCAGTTTTTGTTTGGTTTTCCCTTTCGAGAAGCTCATATCGGCTGGCAGAATTTTGTAGCTCAATAGCCATGTTGGCTATTTTATCCTCACTTTGGCGATGAGCAGCCTGTTTGGCTTTTAATTCTTCGGCTGCCTTCAAGGCGGCCGCATCACTTCTCCTGGCTTGCTCCTTGGCTCGGGCAAGTTCTGCCCGAAGGGTCTCCATGGCGGCAGCTCCATCTGTAGTCAAAAGCATACTATAAATACTAGCATCATGCTCTCCTTAATATTTGTAGACCACCCTAATATACATACCCTATGCTTCGTCAAGCCGCTTGTTCACAAGCGTGATGTCCGCATCTGCCACGTCAAGTTGCCGCCTCAATTCGGCAAACTCAGCAATCCGGTCAACAGCCGGATCTGCAACCGCCTGCGCACAAAAGCAGCACCATCATTACCTGATACTATGATCCTCTGCTCACCTCTTCTGGATGGCAACCAGAGTCTCAGGGGCTACTATCTATACAAAGTACACCTTGTGTGTGCGGTACAGTCAAAAATATATATATCACTTTGCGTACCTCAATACCTCTTAGAAAGCTCATAAAAGCTTCATTCAACTTGCTTTTTGCGGATGAAGTCCTTTCAACCACCGTACCCATTAAGGTACGATGTGTCTTTGATATAGCCGCTTGCTCCAAAAGGCCCATCAATGTGTCCGGTTGTGCACCGGACAATCCCGGGCTTTTTCTGTCGGTCTCCTTAGGAGCCGAGAACTCCGTGCTTCGGGCGGCCGAAGAGTTACCTTTTGGCCTTTGCGGATCAGGAGAAATCCTTCAGGACGACACCTCAGGGTCGTCCGTCTCATGAGGCGGGGAAGCAGGAGGGGGCGTTTTGCTCTCCATCATCTCCGGAAGAAGATCCCCCGAGGACGAACATTGTTGAGAAGGGCTATGAGCCGGACTACAAAACATATGTCTCGGTTGTTATTCTCAGGAAAAGAGCAGGGCATATTTACTAAAGTGCCTTTGTTCACTTACGAGTCGGTTGATGGCTGGCCCCCTTGTGGGTGTTGTGCGGTAACTATGCCCTCCGGGGCAGGGCCCCCTGGTGAAGGTTTCTTCCCTTGTTTGGAAACCTCCGTTTCCAAGTCTTCAGGGGCGGTCCTTTTCTTCCCGTGGGGAGAGGGGATTCTAGATTCACCTCCCCGGTCATCCTCCAACACAGAGGCACTAATTCCCCCGGTTAGGATGCGTAATGTATGAAGCCCGCTTTTGGCTTCTCTATTCCTCCCCTCATCTTCTCCTGATGGCACTTGATAAGATGTGTGAGCCAGCATCCTGGTTAGTACAGGATCCGGCGAGCCTTTAGGAAGAGGGGCCGAACACCTGATCCTCTCCGCCTTTCTTATCCAGTCCTAGCCAAGGATGGTTTTTCAGAATAATGTTGTGACAAATATAATGACAGCATGTTCGGTCGCGGAGTTACTTACTTGGGTATCTGGACGGTTGCAGTTGAGACCCGCATCCTCTGTTGTACCCGGACACTTTATTCGTGATCCAAAGAATAACCGATACATCGCTTCGAGCATCATGCCGAAGAAGTGTTGAATGGTTCGTGGTCCTTCCGGGTTGAACTCCCACATACGGAGAGATCGACGTTGGCATGGAAGGATCTGACGAACTAACATTACTTGAATTACTTTGACAAGACTGATATCCCTCTTGAGGATATCTCGGATGCGGCTTTGCAATGTCAACACATCATTGACTGGTCCCCAGTCCAGCCCCTTGTTGACCCATGACGCTAGTTGTGGCGGAGGGGTAGAGCGGAAGGCTGGGGCGGCTGCCCACTTTGTACCTCGGGGTGCTGTGATGTAAAACCACTCCCGTTGCCATAGGTCGAACACCTCCGGGAAGGAACCCTTTGGCCATAAGGCGTCGGCACTTTTGCCTATTATAGCGCCTCCGCACTCCGCGTGTCGCCCGTCGATCATCTTTGACTTCACATTGAAGGTCTTGAGCCATAAGCCGAAGTGGGGGGCAATGCGGAGGAAGGCCTCACACACGACGATAAACGACGAGATGTGAAGGATGGAATCTAGAGCTAGATCATGAAAATCTAGCCCGTAATAGAACATGAGCCCTCTAACGAAGGGATCAAGACTAAAGCCTAGCCCTCGGAGGAAGTGGGAGATGAATACGACACTCTCGTTGGGTTCGGGAGTGGGGATAACCTGCCCTTGAGCAGGTAGCCTATGAAGGATTTCGACGGTCAGATACCTAGCCTCCCTAAGCTTCTTGATGTCCTCCTCTGTGACAGAAGAGGCCATCCACCATCCTTGAAGGTTGGATCCGGACATGGTTGAAGGTCCGGAGCGCTTAGACTGAACCTTGGGTGTTGGAACTCGAGGTAGGGGAAGGGAAGGATCAGGCATGGAAAGAAAAGGATAGGTCTTGACCTCTTTATAAAGAGGGTGAATATCAAGCGTCCTCCGCGTGGCCATTTGGAACTTGCCTAAACCGAGGATTCATACTAACGACACAGTTGGGTTACCCGCGCCCGTATTGATGAGAATCCCGTGATAAGGGGAACACAATCTCTGCTTCGACAAGACGTGCCAATAAAACCACCTTGCAAGACGTGCAGTAGCAGGTTGAGAAAAATGGTTCGTATAATGGCCGGGCCGTGGCGTGATGTCACACTATGAAAAGTTGTCAGCATGATAGCATTTCTTCAAAATTAACAAAGCACACCGTGCTCAAAAAGATATAAGTGAAGTACTAGAGCAAATCCATGGCTCTAAATGTTTTAAGGGAAGCATAGGAGCAAGCATAGCATAATTTTTGGCTCTCTCAAAAAGGTGTGTCCAGCAAGGATTCAACACTTAAAACACAAATCAAAACAAGAAAAGACTCATATCATACAAGACGCTCCAAGCAAAACTCATATTATGTGAGGAATAAAAATATAGTTTCAAGTAAAATACCGATGGTTGTTAGAAGAAAGCGGGGATGCCACTCGGGGGCATCCCCAAGCTTAGTTTCTTGCTACTTCTTTGAATATTATCTTGGGGTGCCTCGGGCATCCCCAAGCTTAGCATTTTTTTATCCTTATTCCTTCATCCATCGTAAGATAACCAAAAGCTTGAAAACTTCAATCACACAAAACTCAAACAAAACCTTTGTGAGATCCGTTAGTATAAGAAACCAAACCACTACTATAAGTACTGTATCAAACCTATTCTTATTTTGTTTTTGCATTATATCTACTGTATTCCAACTTTTCTATGGCAAAAACTCATCAAAGAAAACCATAGAATCATCAAAACAAGCACACAACGCAAAGAAAACATAATCTATCAAAAACAGAACCGTCTGTAGCACTCTGAATATTTCGAATACTTCTGTAACTCAAAAAATTCTGAAATATATTGGTGGACATGAGGAATTTGTCTATTAATCCTCTGCAAAAATAATCAAGTTATCACTCTTCTGTTAAAAATGACAAATAATCTCGTGAGCTCAAAAGTTTCTGTTTTTCAGCAAGATCAAATAAACTTTCACCCAAGTCTTACCAAAGGCCTTGCTTGGCACAAACACTAATTAAAACACAAAAAACGCAATCATAACAATAGCATAATTGTGGTAACACTCAAGAACAGGAAGCACAAAGCAAAAATAAAATTTATTCATTGGGTTGCCTCCCAACAAGCGCAAACGTTTTACGCCCCTAGCTAGGCATAACGCGTAGGATCTAAGTTTTATCATCCTTGGTTCTAGATCCATAAGATGCCCTCATGATTGATTCACATGGTGGCCTAATTCTTGTTCTAGGGAAGTGTTCCGTTCCCTTACTTAGTGGAAATTTAAATTTAATATTGCCTTCTTTCATATCAATCACGACACCAATAGTACGCAAAAATGGTCTACCAAGAATAATTGGACAAGACGGGTTGCAATCAATATCAAGAACAATAAAATCTATGGGAACATAATTCCTATACGCAAGAATAAGAACATCGTTAATTCTTCCCATAGGATTTTTAATAGTAGAACCCGCTAGGTGCAAATCTAAAGAGCATTCTTCTATATCGGTAAGACCAAGCACATCACATAAAGATTTCGGAATTGTAGAAACACCAGCACCCAAGTCACATAAATCAAAACAGTCATAATTTTTAATCTTGACTTTGATAGTAGGTTCCCGTTCATCATGCAATTTTCTAGGAACTGAAACTTCTAATTCCAACTTTTCTTCAGAAGCTTTCATCATAGCATCAACAATATGTTTAGTAAAAACTTTATTTTGTTCATAAGCATGTGGTGAATTTATCATGGATTGCAACAAAGAGATACAATCAACCAAAGAGCAACTATCATAATTAAAGTCTTTGTAATCCAAATTAGAGGGCACAACCCACCAGGGCACACCTGGGGCTGGCGCGCCTTGGTGGTGTTGCTCCCCTCGAGCCACCCCCAGGTGCTTCTTTGGCCCACTGGATGTCTTCTGGCCCAAAAAAATCCTCCAGGAGTTTCATTGCATTTGGACTCCGTTTGATATTAATTTCCTGCGATGTAAAAAAACATGCAGAAAACAACAACTGGCACTGGGCACTATGTCAATAGGTTAGTACCAAAAATGATATAAAATGACTATAAAATGATTATAAAACATCCAAGAATGATAATATAACAACATGGAACAATCAAAAATTATAGATACATTGGAGACATATCAATAACCCAATCCAAGTATTGTGGCTTGGATGGGGCATCCGACATTAGATGTTAGGTGTTGGTGCGATGTCTGTTTGGTATTAGGCTCGGACATTCGGCACCCCTTCATCACGGGCGTAGGAGTAGCGACATGTGTTGCGAAGATGATGGCTTCGGGCTTACCGATGTATTACCTTGTAAGGGCTTTGTGATAATTAATAAAATGGCTGCATCCATCGCCCAGATGTAGAGGCCGGGGGTACATCCTCCTTTTCAAAAAATACTTGTTACCTTAACTTATTCTAGATTTTTTGTGTTAATTTTTCCTTGTGAGTGTGCACGCTGTGGTAAAATCCACAAATCAATCCTCTAGTTCAAAGAAAGACACTGGTTCCTATGCCCAGATTCTACACTGATTATATTACACAAAAGTTATTGGGACAATTACATTTCAGCCTTTAGTTGTGTCACACCCGTTTGTTTTGCCCCTAAATTCAAAAGACCCTCAGTCTTGCCCAACCGCGTTTGCTGCACTTATGTTTTTGCCCTTCCGTCATGGCTCCGCCTGGTCAGCGCCGGTTGACCATAACCGGTGGCCATTTATAGACATATTTGCCCTTGGGCTGGTTGCCCTTATTACTTCCTCCTCGTTGAGCTCAAGTGAAAAAAAGAGTGACGACGCGGCAAAACCAGAGGAGGAGAAGCGGAAGGAGGTGGATCTAGAGATGTCTAGCCCGGGCATCTCATCTAAGCTCTCGTCGGCACCCGCCATGGCTGGAGAGGTAAGCAACGCTTGGTGATTCCCTTTGGATTTACCACGGCTCCTCTGTTCTATGGTTAGGGTTTCTGTATAATCTCACAATTTTTGAGAAGGTCGACGGGGTGGGCATTGTGGAGCATGCATCCGAGTTTTATCTGCTAGATGACACCTACACCGTCTTGGAGGACCGCTCGAAGCACCATTGCGCTGGACATGGCCTAGTTCCAGCCCGTCGAGTCACCTGGGGAGGAGGAAGCACCGGCCAATGATTTTTAGGGTGCCCACTTGATGTAAGAGTAACAGTTAGATCATTAATCTTGGATATGAACATGTCCTTGTTGTTCTTTGATCTTTGCCTAAATTGCAGTTGCCAGAAGAGTGCCACTGCTTGGTTTGGGTTGATCCGCCTCCCCCATCTCGTGTTGCACTTGCATTTGAATACATGCATGCTAAGATTGAACGGATGTGGATCAAATGTCATCATTTGCAAAAGAGAAACCTGGAGCTAGCGAAGAAGAAGCGCACTTTGAGGAAGAAACTGAAAGAGCGAGATGAAATGTTGCGTGTGTGGACACTATTGTTTCGTATTGCCATATTGTGTGTTGTTGTTGTGGCCATCTTTGTGTCTTCACATATTTGAGCAAGTTTAATGGATGATGTAGTGCTGTTTATGATGGATGAGGAACTATCGTAGGTAATGGATATTGGAAGTTGGTAATGGAAGATGCAGTTTGGAACTTGTTTATGAGTTATTTATGTGAATTCAGTAGTATCGATGATCCAAAACATTGATTGATCTTGAACATGCCATAAGATTGCACAAAATTGAACATCAAAGAATGATAACGATTTAGTTCAACATAACATACAACATACCATAGTTGTTCAACATAACACACAACATACCATAGTTGTACATCATAACACAACGACATACCAAAGTTGTTCAAGATCACACGACGACGACATACCAAAGTTGTTCACATGACAACGACATAACAAAGTTGTTCACACGACGATGACATAACAAAGTTATTCAAGATGACAAGACGACGACATAACAAAGTAGTTCAACATCACAACATGACAGTGCACATTCAAGAGCCAAGTGTACATCACATTATTAAGTTCAAGATGACAAGGAGCAATTAGAACTTCAATGATTTGCTCCTGGTGTTTCTTGCTGGGTTGGGTAACAGCCTTGCCTTAGATCTGGTGTTCTTTGCTGGAGCTGGAGCTTGAGCATGAGCACAGGGTTCAACTATTGCTGCATGGCCTGGTATATTCTTAGCTGCTCTTGGAGAAGCCCCCTCTATCAGCTAGTCTTTTTGTAATTTTTCCTGGGGCTGACAGATGATTGAGTAATCAGACATGGCACATTTAGAAACCTAGAAATAGAAATAATAATGCAATGTAGTAAGTGTAAATACCTCGGTATAGTAGCTTCAACTTGTGTAGATGGCTGCTCAACTCCATCATCATCATCATCATCTGTTCCATCAGCATTTGCATTTTCCTCATTGTTCAGTGGTTCTGTTGCAGCCTCATCCACATTTTCTGCTCCCCAAATGTTCATCCTCCTCTCCAAATGCAGCATCAACTGATACTTTGCAGTGTTTGGAAATGTGTCCAAATCTCCCACACCTCTTGCACTTTCTCTTCCTAGCACCAAGCCCCATTCCTTCACTACTAGCCATGATCATTTGCTTTCTTGGCCTACCTGGTGCTCTGTTCTGAACTGGTGCACACAATTTGAATCCTGGATCCACTGTGTCCCACTGTTGCTTTTCCTCTAAAGCTAGGTTGTCAGCATAAGTAGCTACGAATTTCTCAACAGAGTAGTACTTATGAACATATTGATCAATGGCATTGGCTTCACCTCTTAGAGTTGTAATAAAAAAGAGAGCATGGATGGATGGCTTGCCAGTAAGTTGCCACTGTCTGTAGCTGCAAATCCACTTATCTAGGTTTACCGAGTGCCTCCATTCTCTTTTTCCTTCTCATTAGCAGTCACCTTTGCCTCTGTTGGGATTCCCCTGACCAAAGTCATTTCCAAACCTTTTTATTTAGCCATCAAGGCCTTCATTACAGATGGTATGATGTTGTGGCTAATGAAATGATCAATGGCAATCCTATTCCTTATATCAAACTTCTCCATGATGTATTGCCTAATCTTGTCTAGCAAGTCCACTATGTGCAGCCCCTTGTACTTCTTGATCTTGGAGTTAAATGCATCTGTCAGGTTGTTGTTAACATAATCAACCTTGCTGAACTCATTTATTAGAGTTCTAGCCCATATTTTTTTGTGGTGCATTTCCAAATATTCCTTGACCTTGGGCTTGCTGTGCAACTGTCTCACATGCTAGTTGTGCTTCTTGATGCTGTAAGTAAGTGAGGAAGGCCACAAATTCTCATCATAAAACTTCCCCTTAAACTTCTTACAGAAATTTTGAGCTAGATGCCTCATGCACTCTCTATGCTCAACTTCAGGGTAGACCTCTTCCACAACAGTTTCGAATCCTTTACAAGCATTAGTATGTATCACTAGACCTTCTGGATGTCCTATGACATTTTTTAGGTTTTTGAAAAACCAACCCCAACTCTCTTTAGACTCTGCTTCTATGACACCATATGCTACAGGAATAGCCAGTTATGAGCATCTATGGCACATACAACAACTAGTTGGCCTCTAAACCTCCCGTTCAATGTTGTAGCATCCACAACGAGGTATGGCCTACACCCCTCCAAGAAACCCTTTTGACAAGCCTTGAAACAGACAAATACTCTTCTAAAGCACTCTTTTTGGAAAGTTTTTACCTCTGAGCTTGTACTGTACAGTGTGTTTGTCAATCTCAACAACACTGCCAGGTGAAGCCCTCTCAACTTCAGCCTTGAGTGTGTAAAGTAGCTAAAAACTGTTACTATATTCCCATATATCCTGTCTAGGGCCATCTCTTTCCCATAGTAACATCTCATATATGGAGGTTCAACTCCATATTTCTCAAGTAACTTCTGTTGAATTTCTTTTGGACCAATGCCTAGATTATGTCCGATCCATGACATTGTAGCATCTGCTATCCACCTTCTCTTTGTGGCTCTCAGCCTCTGGCTTCTGTTAACACTTGGACAGTTGTGTTGGCAAGGATTTACTTTGATCTAGAATGAATAAGAAAACACAATAAGTAATAAATAACTATTAATCATAACTAGTGTATTAGAGGTTGCAACTATGAAAACATGTGTAGTACCTGAAACAGTGTGCTTCTCCTCATCAAAGATGCATGTAATCTCCATTTACACCTATCATATGCACAGTGCACACTAAACCTTGTTGGATCACTTTTGTCAAATTGAAATTCTTTTTCTGTCCTTATTGAGAATGTTGCAACTACATTTCTATAGTCCATTGTAGAGGGAAAGGCTACACCTTCCTCAATTGAGGGATTCTCTCTGTCATACATAACTACAGGCTTGTCGTCATCATCATCTTCAAAATGTCCCATGTCCTATTCCTCCTGCTTCTCATCATCATCTGTGTCAGAAAATTCTGCTGGTATATAGTCCTCATCCGCTGCATCTCCCTACTTATTGTGTTGGACATAGCCAGGATACAGTTTCACATCCTCTTCATCAGACAATATCGCCTCATCAGGCATAGCTTCCTCCACAACATGATAAAGCACTTTATTTTGCTGTGCTTGGCTCTGACTACAAGAAAGGCTCAGAATTGACTCTAGAAATTGGAGTTCTAGGTGGCTGCCAAGCACTACTGCCTACTCTTGTGCTTGACCTAGGTTGTGCTTGTGTACCAGAGAGCTTTACACTTGAACCCCTTGAACCAGATGGCCTAGAAGACATGCTTTATGCTCTAGTTCTCTGAATAACTATAACTTCAAAGTTACATGACATGGTTCATGCATTTGTTCGAAACATCAGTGCTAACTCATCATCAGACTGCACAGTGACCCAATTAACTTTCTCACTGTCCCAGTACCTAAACTCTACTGCATCAAGCACACCCCAGGGATACTTGGAAGAGATTGAATTTCTAAACTCATTAAACTTGCTATTGGTGTCCACCACTAATGGGAAATTAAAGTCACTTCCTTGTTTCTTTGTGCCGACAGAAGCTAATACAGTTGTCTCCATTCTTATAGACAGAGAAAATGCTCTTGTGGGATCCATCCTATTATGCAGACAGGGCATATATCAACACACAAGAACAAGAAAAACTACCTAGATCATGTAGATCTAGTGTAAAAGAGCTTACTCCACCAGATCCAAGGGAGAGAGAAAGGGAAGGAGGGAGAGTGCCTACTCGACCGAATCCAAGGGGGAGAGAGAGCTAGGAAGAGAGGGGGGAGTACCCTGTTGGAATATGCCATCCCGCGTGGATCCCTTGTCGTTGCCGCAGCCGGTGCATTCCCCGTTGTCCATTGGGTGCGAGGAGAATCAATGGCTGGCCGCTCGCCGAGGTCACTGCCACCACTGGTGCATTCCCCGATGTCCATCAGGTGGGAGGAGAATCAATGGTGCAACCTCTCGCCAAGGTCATCGCCGCTCAAAACTAGGGTTCGTCCAGTGAGAGAGAGAAAGAGTGAGATTATGAGCGAGATAGAGTGAGATGGGGAATGAGAGTGAGGCGAGGCCCACCTGTAAGAGCAAGCTAGGGGAAAGCTGTGTCCATAAACGGCCGCCGGTTATGGTCAAACGGCGCTGACCAGGCGGAGCCATGACAAAAGGGCAAAAACATAAGTGCAGCAAACGCGGTTGGGCAAACTGAGGTTTTTTTGAATTTAGGGACAAAACAAATGGGTGTGACACAACTAGTGGCATGGATGTAATTGTCCCATTCTTATTAGTTAACAGTTAGGTTATTATTTCAACTCTCGTCTAATAGCCTAATGTTTGTGTTAGGCCTAAATCCCCAAATTTTGAATTGATGATTACCTCAAATCCCACAGACACGTTCTATGTTTGTTCTCTCTTAGAACTAGCACGTCTGAAACAAAACACTAGAATGTAGGGAATTTCCGATCCGAGTGCTTGAAGCACAATACACAAATGTTGGAAGCATAATTTATTGGTGTATAACAAAAACTTTATTCGTTTGCGTAGGAAGCATGAAGCTATTTGTCGAAATCTTGATTGTTATGAAATAGAAAATGTGGCCAACTATGTAAGAAGCATGAGTGTTTACTACAGAAGTTTTATGAGGAAGCATGGTACATTATTGTTAGAAGCTTTATTAGAAGCATTATTAAGGAAAGATCTCTTGGTTGATAATATAGCGCACAAATGGCTCACCCACCTCCACGCTCCTCCACGAGCGACCATGGCGCTGACCAATGATCCCTTCCATCCAACCAAAAAGTCCAAAACACACACCAATGGATCCCTTCAATGATCCCCACTCCGTTGCTCATCAACTGGATTTTTCATTTGGACATCAATTCAGAGGACAGCTTCGTGATCTATTCTTGACTTCGGTGAACCCTATGTCACCCTCCTTCGGTTTAAAATTGGTGGTATCTTTCACCCTATCTACATTCCATCTGGACCCTCTCAATGCTAGTTTGGCACTTTCGGCATGCACGAGAGGTGCGTATGGTTCTCTGGATGTTCTTCACATTCATGGCAACGTATACCGCTTCTCTGTTTGTACTGAGGCAATTTTTTTTAGGTGAGGAAAAAGCATTTTGAATGCGCAATGTTTAAGTGCTATTTCCACTTACGGGGCAATGGTGGTCCAAATTGGTTGTTTGAAGAAAAGGCATGGTATTCAGAACAACATTCTAAATGGACACTGGTAACTCACAAAAAAGGTAATCATCAACACCGCCCTATTCTTGTTAAGAAAGTTTATCAAAGTATATCGAATGTTCTTGCTCTCCCTTCGACACCCAGATCCAACAGTAGTCATCATCAGATTTCCATGTTGTTAGCCGGTGTAAATCAGGTTCTGATCAACAACATTTCTTATGAACAGCGAACCCTCAGCGATGAACATGCATGCAACCAACCATCTCCCATGCATAATGGATCTCAGGCTTTTGACCGAAACCAATTTTCAAACCCTACACGAACCGATGGCCACAATGATGGGCCAGGCAACCATATTCTGGCCGGCAGACAACCCAACCCAACAGAATACGTATCATGTGAGTATGATCTAGTTTCACCTAACCATAGAACTTGTTTATGCTATTGATGATTTGGCTCTGATCATTATCGCAATAATTGCACTAATAAAATTAGGTGCCGAGTTTGTTATAGATATAATCATATAGCCGGGTTCTATTTCTTCAAGCGAAACAATACCTAGATATATCGGGCGAAGCAGCAAATTGTTGCTCATCTACATAACCATACCGAAAACGCCCTAGCCTCCTCGCCTTCTGCACCCCCATCTGCCCCTCACTACACCGCACTGCCCACCTCGAGTTTGTCTCCCATGGCATGCTACCCGTGCAACCCATACCCCCATCTCCCACCGGGCACCAGCATTATTGCACCGGGACCTCTCCGCGAGCAGCACAGATACGTGGTTGTCGGCAGCGAGCTTTCTATGGTATGTGATGAGTGGGAGATTGACACTCTGGTCCCTAGTATAGCCCCAGAGGATTTCCATGGTGCCAACGCTATGATCACCAACTTCCTGGAAAATAGAGGATGGCGCATAAACTACTCTTCACGCTGTGGTATGTGCTCTACTCTTATTTAGTTTACCACTATTTCTTCTCACAATACTGCCATTGCCAACAACCCATATCAGATTGAGGACTCTTTTATAAGAATTTCTAGGAAAGATCGTGGTCCGAACTATCGAAGCATTACTTTCACTCATGATGTTTGGCTCTACCGATGAACTACCCTTTAGAGTGCGGGTATGTTTGAATGCGATTAGCCGCACTATAGCACCTTATGGTAGATTCCTAATCTGGAACAAAGATCCTACAGACAAACTAGAATCATTGTGAAAGTCAGAGTTATGAACCCTGACACATTACCCTTAAGTATTGTTGTTCTTTGCAATATGGATGATGTTGGCTTTGGTGATTGATGGACATGTCCCAATTACATCCTATCTAGAGAGATCATCGGTCAGCAAGGAGGAGATGAGGATCCCCTGCCACCTGATGGTGGTAACCCTCACCCCTGCCTCATGTGCTTGGTGGGTTTTGGCATGATGATGTGATGGGAAACATACATATGGAACAGGTCACGGTTAACCCTCATAATGAGAATCTAGGTGCTCCATATGAAGATGTGCATGTTGTAGATGGACATCATAACAATGTTGCAAATATGCAAGGCCAACTCAACGTTTTAGTGGATCACAAGATTTATGATGCTGCTCTTGCTACACATGCAATGGAAGGTTCTGATGCCCTGAATGATGCAATCAACCAGACTGACAATATGCAGAATACCGATCATCCAGTAGAGGACTATATTCTGACAGTCCTATATTTTACCCCTAGAATGCTAGCATGAACTATAATGATGCTCCATCATCAAGCCAGATCTCTAACACTCAAACCAACAACATCACACTTGAGGGCTTAACTAAGCACATCTCTGTTTTTCAAGGTATGATTGGTAATCTGGCAGCTAATGCTCAGAACATCATCCCTGTCCTTGGTGAAGCCAATATTATTAATGCTACTTGTAAAGTGGCATATGTTGAGGGCTCTAATGGCATGAGGAAGATATGTTATCTGCAATTCCAAACCTCCGAGCCATCATAACAGCATGCTCAGCAATCCATTTCTGCCAGTATTGTTAAGATCTCTAATAACACAGTTCTTGCGACAAACAAGCCACCTAAGCCTACTAAGAAAAGAAAGAAGAATGTCATAGTTGATGAAACCCTTTGCAGGGGAAGCAACAGACTTGCCAATATCACTATGGGTTTTAAAAGCAAAGAAGCAGTTGTTACTGCCAACAATCTTATATATGACAAGCCAGAAAGCAACAACTATGCCAACAACAGCAAGACGAAGGAAGTTGCTATCAATCCGGGGGCCACATTTGATGCTATTGTGATAGACAAACATGCCCCACCTTCACCAAAACTGCCAATAATCACCCTGCATGCTATTGGCACTAGACCTTGCAAGATGGCACACAAGGATGTGTCTTGCAGTGTCCTCAACTATGATAGTTTCGATGATTAGGATGATATGCTTTTGCAGGACCAACGATGGAGCTCTTAGACACTATTTTGTTATTACCTTTATGCATTTTTGCCTCTATTTGTTCTCAGTTTCAGATATGCCTGCGTGTATCACTACCATGTTTGGCCTGTAATAATCAGCACCTATGGTACTATTGGCACATTTCCCACTGTTATCTCAGCAAGTTGTCTTTATCTTACGATCTGGTTAATTTCCATACTTTTTCAATTAAAGCATGCTACTACCACTACAAAAAAAATACACATCCGTGACATTTTGGGCCGAACGATTTTTTTTCCTGTCATACTTATGACACTTCTATGACGATAATTGTGACAAAACCCGGTATCATCATAGATGTGGTGGGCTCCTACTTCTATGACAAAAAATCATGACAGAAAATGGGCTTTTCGTCCTGGGCGGGCCGGAGACACAACTGCATGACATTCTTTGGGCCGTCCATGACGGAAAAACCGTGGTAGAAGCGAGGGCGAGGAAAATTTTGGGGAGTTCCCGGTTACGGTGGGTGGTCGGAGGCCGAGTGATGCGCGTTTCTCTCGTACTCGTACGAGCGTGTGTGCGAGGCGTTGGCTCTAACTGAACCCGAGCGAGGCATTGGGCTCCAACTGAACCCGAGCGATTGCACTACAGGCTACGCGTTACTGAACCCGAGCGATCGATCGATGGCTGTTAACTGAACCCGATCGAGCGATTCCTTCGCTACTGCTGCTAACTGAAGCCGATCGATG
>NC_041385.1:569676696-569704656 GCF_002162155.2 Triticum dicoccoides | reverse complement strand
GCGTTGCGGGGGGGTGGGGGGGTGGATGAACAGTGAGCGACGACGGTGGATGAACAGGACCCCGTGGCGTTGCCTCTGGATGAACAGGACCTCGATCGATCGAGCCGGTTGGGGCTAGATGAACAGGACGACCCCGTGGAGGGTTGGATGAATGGTAGACGGTGGAGGGGTGGATGAATAGTAGCCCGTGGAGGGGTTGTTGAACATGAGCCCGTGGAGGGGGGTGGTTGAACAGTAGCCGGTGGAGAAGCGCCCGATGGAGGCTGGATGAAGAGGAGCCCGTGGAGGCTGGAGGAGGTCAACGGTGGATGAACAGTAGCCCGTGGAGGCTGGAGGAGGTCGATGGTGGAGATGAACAGTATCCCGTGGAGTCCCGTTTTGCGGTACGCCACACCCCTCCCAATGAACAGGACCCCCGTTTCGACCGTAGCGCTCCAACACAAGTCTGTTTCGTCCATTTTGCAGTACGCCACACCCCTCCCGATCAATAGGACCCCCGTTTCGACCGTAGGAGGTCTGTTTCCTCCGTTTTGCGGTACGCCAGACCCCTCCCGATGAACAGGATCCCGTTTCAAACATGGCCGGTCGAACACAAGGCCGTTTCCTCCGTTCTGCGGTACGCCATGCCTCGTTTCCATCGCCTGTTCCATCCAAGCCGGTTGGCTCCCACGCGTTCCGTTGCCTCCCGATGAACACGACGCATTTCATTGCCTCCCCATGAACACGACGCATTCCGTTGCCTCCCCATGAATACGACGACGATGCCGTTTCTCTGTTCCGACCCAGCCATGTACACGAGCCCTAGACGTATGTATGCGCAAGTAGGCGTTCGAGACCTCGCCCGTATGTATGTACGTGGCCGTATTTTCTTTCTTGCACCCTGGCCGTTGTACGTACATGTACATGTTACGTGCGTGCCTCTACTACGACACGTGCGCGCCTCTACTATGACACGTGCGTGCCTCTACATCGACAAGTATGTACGTACATGTTCGTGACCAGAATGACAACGCTACATATGCTTCGACCAGGTGGGTCCGGACAGTCAGGCACTTCCTTGCGTGTGAAGATATAGCTAGTGGGTCCCAGCAGTCAGGGGGGCGAATCGTTTTTTTTTTGCCCGGACGCACTTCCTTGCGTGCAAAGGTGTAGCTGGTGGGTCCCAGCAGTGAGGGGGGAAACATTTTTTCGTGAAATACGGTGGCCCGTCCGGTGGGTCCCTGCTGTCAGGTGGAGGAATAATTATTTTGCGAGTAATAAGGAGGCACTTCCTTGTGGCTGCCGTGGACCCAGCTGTCAGCCTCTTCATGTACAGTACTCTTCTGATGGAAGTCGGTCGTTGACCACATTGACCACGCCGCGCCGAGAGCACCACGGTGGTGGACGACGACGAGTCCTAGGAAGGGGACAACGCAGAGCCGGGGAAGATGCAGCAGTGGATGCCCACACAAAGAGGGGTACGAGGGTTCACTAGTTCGGCTGCAGTGTGAGGTTGCCGTCGCCGCAGAATAAGAGGGGGTGTGGGTGAATAGAGGGATGGCCTGGCCAGAGGTGGGAGTAGTAGGGGGCGGTGAGGCGTCCGCGGCATCACAACCGTCCATGGGAAGCAGGAGCACGTGGCACGACCGGTGCTGGTTTGGGCGGCTGGAGCAAGAAGACCAGAGGTTGAAGAAGCACTACCGCCGTTTGATGAACATCGTACGGTAACATGAGCTAGAATCGTTCATATTGACTAAGTTGAAAAAGCCCTCCGTCTTCGTCAACTTGGTAGGCCCACAAGTCAACCTCCCACTATGCTAGGTTCCAGCTGGCAGGCGGAGTATTCATTTTTTGTGCATAATAAGGAGGCACTTCCTTGCGTGCGAAGATAGCTGGTGGGTCCGACCTGTCAGCGGGGGGCACGTTTTTTTTCGTGAAATATAGAGGCCCTTCCGGTGGGTCCCAGATGTCAGGTGGAGGAATCATTATTTTGCGCATAATAAGGAGGCATTTCCTTGTGTGCGTCCGTGGACCCAGCTATCAGCCTCTCCACGCACAATCCACGATGGTGTCGTTCGTTGACCATGTTAACCACGCCGCACCGAGCGCATCTAAGGTGGTGGACAACGGCGAGGCCCCGGACAACAACGAGCCGGAGATGGGAAGACGCGGGAGTAGAGTCGCAAACGGAGAGGTGTACGAGGGTTAATTGGTTCTAGTGCGGTGTGGTTCGGCAGTCGGTGGAGAAGAACATGAGGTGTGGAGGGGTGGAGGGATGGCCTGGCCAACGGTGGAGTAGCGCTTTGTAGCGAAGCGTGCTAAGCAGGGCTGCTAGCAGCAGGAGGCGGGAGGTGGTCCCGGCGGCGCTGGAGGAAGAAGACAAGAGATTGAAGATGGATGCCGGTCATTGGATGTAAATCCAACGGCTAACATGTCAGAATCATTTGTTGACTAAATTTACAACGACTTGCGTTGGCTTTGACCTATTGGCCCACATTTGAGCCTCCAAAAATGTGGCACGTATTCAACCCATTTTTTCAGAATTTACAGTCTTTTTTTGCATGGTAGAATTTACAGTCAATTTGATCTTTTTTTTGAATTACATCCATTAGCTGGACTGGGTGAACAAATAATGTAGCATCCATGCGGCCCATTTATTTTATTTCCTAAAAATTACAGGCCATTTGCACTTTCTCGAAATACACGATTTTGCTGGGCTGATTCTAATTATAATGTTGGGTTGGGCCAGCAATGTTATCAAAAAATAAAAAGTGACTGAACATTTTGTTATAAATATATTTAAATAATAAGTGATATTATTACATTCATCCATAAATCTTACCAAGCTTCTGTACACAATCACTAGGATTTTCGTGCCAAAACAATCCATGATTTTATTGTTAAGAAATTATTTTTATAAGTTAATAAGATGTGGGATATTGTTTTCTTACATATGTAAGTTTCTGTTAAATATATGATGACAATAAAAATAATATATAATAACATATAAAATAATTTAATATATATATTATAGTTAGAAGGGAAACATAAGTTGGACCTGTTGTTCCTATTCTTATATAGAAAATAGAACTGACCTCTGCGTTTTCTTCAAAAAAATACATAAATTGGGCTGCCGATATTCAGGAAAAATAAAACCTCGGATGGGAGGTCCATAGGCCGGTCGATACATGACGACCCTCAAGAAAATACAAACAGGCCTATGGACCTCCCATCCGAGGTCGTGGGCTGCGCATGTTAATAATGAAAGCCTAGACGGGGCAGGCCAAAACCCAACTGATATTGCTGCCCTAGTGATAATAAATGATACCTGCCAGCTCCTCGGCTTCGTTGTGAATTTATATCCTACATTAACTACGTTGAAGCGCCTAAAAAAATGTAACGATGTTGACTAACCCGTGGGCCCCAATGTCAGTATAGCATTAGGAGGAAGTATTTTTTTGATGAGGCCCTTGCTTGCGTACGGCCATAGACCTGGTGGGTCCCAACTTGTCACGCCCAATATGCGATACTATCCTAAAGAGACTCGAAGGTCCCACCAAGGATAGAACCGCATATTGAAACGCTTTTGCAAGGTGGATATCATTACATCAACATTACATAATAGATGGGGATACATACCAAAGGCATACAATGCCACACGAATACAATATCATAATACATAAGAGCAACATCCGACTACGGATGAAACATAAACAAAAACTCAAACGACATCCACCCTGCTAGCCCAGGCTGCCGACCTGGAACCTATCCCCTGATCGAAGAAGAAGCAGAAGAAGAACTCCAAAACAAGCAAACATCACTCTCGCGTCATGATCATCGCATAACCTGTACCTGCAACTGTTGTTGTAGTAATCTGTGAGCCACGAGGACTCAGCAATCCCATTACCATGGGTATCAAAACTAGCAAAGCTTAATGGGAAAGGAAGGGGTAAAGTGGTGAGGTTGCAGCAGCGACTAAGCATGATATGGTGGCTAACATACACAAATAGGAGCGAGAAGAGAAGCAAACGGAATGGTTGTGAAGCTAGCATTGATCAAGAAGTGATCCTGAACTCCTACTTACGTCAAACATAACCCAAACCAGAGTTCACTTCTCGGACTCCGCCGAGAAGAGATCATCACGGCTACACACATGGTTGATGCTTTTAATTCGAATATGGTGTCAAGTTATCTACAACCGGACGTTAACAAATTCACATCTGCCACATAACCACGGGCACAGCTTTCGAAAGATAATACCCTGCAAGGGTGTCCCAACTTAGCCCATCACAAGCTCTCACGGTCAACGAAGGATACTCCTACTCCCGGGAAGACCCGATCAGTCTCGGAATCCCGGTTTACAAGACATTTCGAGAATGGTAAAACAAGACCAGCAAAGCCACCCGCTGTGCCGACAAATCCCGATAGGAGCTGCACATATCTCGTTCTCAGGGCACACCGGATGAGCCAGACGTCGGGTTGGCATAGACCCTGATTGCCCAGGGGGCGCCGGACATCGCTCAGTTTGGACCAGCACTTAGAGAAGCACTGGCCCCGGGGGGGGGCTAAAATAAAGATGACCCTCGGTGTCGTGGAATTGTCACGTCAGATGTCCTCATGAAAGGACTTAGTTGTGGAGCCATCGCAACTAGGAAGCTTGAAGGGGTTAATCGGGAAAAAGGACACGAGAGGTTTTATACTAGTTCGGCCCCTTACGGTGAAGGTAAGGCCTACGTCTAGTTGGGTTGGTATTGATTTTTCGATGACCAGGGAGCGAGATACGCTATGCCTGGCTCTGGATGAGTTGTTTTCTTGCCCTCAGCCGCCAGCGGGTCGTCCCCTTATATACACGGGTCGATGCCCTGCGGCTTACAGAGTCCTGGCCGGCTTATAAACAATGTCCGGCTCAGTGACTAGTTAAGTCTACCTTATGATACAAGTAATATTATTATAGCGGTTTACTACAACGGGCCTTAAGTCGCCTGCGGGCCTTAAGCTCTCTATGAACCGCCATCTTCATACTTTGGTCTTGGGCTTCTCTCTGGTGAGTCTTCTTTGCGTAACCCGGCCCCTCCTGGGCGGCTGACACAAATAGTTATATCCCCAACATTAGGCCCCAGATTGATTTCAACCTGTTCATGTCGATCTTAAAATACCTTATGAACTATCCTGCAGTCTTTTGTCTTGCACGAAGAATTTTAACCCGCCGTGACGTCATCACCTGGATCCGGGTTAAATCACCATGACGTTATCTTCAATAAAACTTATTTTTATTCCGCCATATCTTCAACGGATCTTTGTCTTTACTGACTATCCCGAGAATTGAGGCGTCGGGGCCACTGGATAATAATTCTTATCTCCTCGTTTCCCGCGCCGTCTCAATTATCCTCTCCCTATAAATAGCCGCGACTTAGGTCTTTTCCTTTTTATTCTTTCAGTCGTCTTCTTCCTCTCCTCTCTGCCATTCGAGCTCCGCCGTCGTCGCCATCGACCCCCTCGTCTTCCTCGACTCAGGCCGCTGCATCGACCTGACTTAACTAGAGATCGATGGTGAACCTCCGCAGCTTGTCCTTATCCGTGAGTTCCTCTCCCCCCTTTCTTAGATCTACTTTGAAGCTCCGCTAAGTTCGTCGGTGTTCATCACTGCCCGACACAAACCCTCGTTAGCTTTCATCTCCAATGCCTTGTTTAGATCATAAAAACTGTGCAGAACTGCTGCGGTAGTTGTTTGTGTTGATCTTGCATAGAAATACATCTCATTTCCTTCATTTAGAAAACCCTCTTTAAGCGTATGAACTTCTCTATCCTGTTTTTAGGTCTAGAAAATTGCTCTTTCAGAGCAATAATTTGATCCAGAATAATAGCTGTCGTCTGTGAAACTTGTTTCTATCACCCAGAAAACTTCTTCTGGAAAATGCCCCTTAAACACCACTATCCAGGTGTCCAGTTTAAATAAGCAATACTGAACTGTAAGTCTGGCCCTCTTCTCATGATCTTAAGAATTCTTGAATTGCTCTTGACACTACTAGCGGCTTAAATATCATTGCACAATCACCCTTATATCATTAGGCCCCTTTCTTAAGCCGCCACTTTAAATAATTTTAAATATTTCTCGCAGGTTAAAGTTGAACCGGAGCTTTCTTATTTTATCATAGGCCACTGCTGTCATGGCTCCTAAAGCGGCCAAAGCCCCTATGACTTGCAATCGGGTTCCATCCACAGTGACCAAAAGCAAACTTGCCGAGTTCGTGAAGTCCGGCCATCTGCCGAAGAGGGAGGTCATGTCTTATCGTGCCCCTAACCCGTCTGAGGAAATACCTCAACCCAAAGATGGGGAGGTAGTAGTTTTCACAGATCACATGAACCGGGGATTTGCCCCTCCTGGCTCAAAATGTTTCAGGGAAGTTCTGAATTTCTTTGACCTTAGACCTCAAGACATTGGACCCAATTCCGTGTCAAATCTTTGTAATTTTCAAGTCTTCTGTGAGGTGTACCTGGGAGAAGAGCCAAGTCTGCTTTTGTTCAGAGAACTTTTTTATTTGAACCAACAAAATGAACGTGCAAACGGGCCTAGTCTTGAGCTCGGTGGCATCTCAATCCAGCGGCGGAGAGATTGTCTTTTCCCTTATGCTGAGCTGCCGAGTCACCCGAAATACTGGAACCAGACATGGTTCTACTGTCAAGATACATCACCGGCTGATGAGAGGCCTCTGCCCGGCTTTCGCGCCCTGCGTCTCGAATCCAATCATCTGCTGGCAGATAAGTTATCCGCTGTTGAGCGCCTGCCTCTCAACCCAACCATCAGGAAGATCAAAGCTCTTCTAGGGAATGGGTTAAACAACATCGATCTGGTCCGAGCTTGGGTCACCTGGCGGATACTACCGTTAAGCCGCCGCTCCGGCTTGATGTGTACTTACACAGGCGAAAAGGATGACCCAATGCGTCATAGCCCTGATGATTTACCAGACGATGTGGTAGACGCTACAGTCCAATCGCTGTTGAAGGAGGGCACTGTAACCAGTAATGCCTTCGGCTTACTTCCCTTCTACAAGAAGAACCCGGCCCCTGCAGTAAGTTATCAATCTTCAAAAATACTCTTTAACATGTTATACCTTCTTGTACTTATGATTCCTTATCTTTTTCCACAGGTCGATGGCAATTTCTGGAAGGTCAAGTATGACCATGAGGCTTCCAAACAAGCCAGGACAGCCAAGAAAAATGAAAGGAAGGCCTCCAAGACGGGCACCTCTAAGAAGAAAAAGTCCAGCGCCTCTGATCTGTTTAAATTGGATGACTCGTCTTCGGATGAGGAAGAGGTAATCTTTTAATTTCCTTAACTCCTTTGGCGTTACTCTACTGAAATTTTATCCTTTCAGGAGGATACAGGGAATAGTCAAGCAATTGACGAAGAGGTAACTATAATCTCCTCCGACTCAGAGCCTTTGCCAACACAAAAAATCCAAAGGGTGACCCGAAAAGTAAGATTTTCACATCCTCTAGCTGACCAAGATCCTCAATTTCTTTTGAAGCGACAACAGCATGAGAACCGGAGGCAAACTCGGGCTACTCAAGACGCAGAACTCTCCTCCGGCTTACCCGATGTAACCAGGAAGCGTTGGACCGAGGTTATTTCTGATTTACATTCTGCTATTCCTTTGGCGGGTCTAATTCGCCAACCTCTCAATTCATCTGACTCCAAATATCAGGATACCTCTCCGTCTTCCGACGAGTCGATGCAATCAAACATGCCGGCTTTTAAAATAGCTCCCGGGTAATGCAACTTTTCTTACTTAAAGCTTTTCCATACTTATTCGTTGGTACTCATCCTTCCACTTTGATTGATAGCCTATAGGTGAAGCCCAGTAAGAGGGCAAAGAAGAACCGGCGACTGACTTATCCATTCCTGACAGCTGCACTCATCAGCCACCGCCTGAACCGGCTTTCGATATTCTGGTGTCAACCTCTGACCCGCCTGCAGAAGATGTTGTCCATGATTCTGATAACCCAGAAATTCCTAGCCCGGTCAAGACAAATGAACCGGAAGTTGAGATTGTGAAGTCTCAGTTTGTTGAACCAGGACGGCCTACCGTCCTTGCCAAATGTACCGCCAAGGAAGAATTTGCCCAACGACGAAAGGCCAAGCAGGACATTACTGATTATACTCATTTAAGCATTGGTGATATAGTCTCGGGCTATCTGAATCAAGTGCATAATAGCCGTGACCTGGAAATTGACATGGTGAAACAAATACAACACAAATCTGAGGTATTACTTATACTGTTTACCTGAGTCTTACATACTGTACCAGCCCCCAAGTCTATTGCTTATTGAACAAATATGCTATAGACTTTAGAAATCTGCTTTACCTGTTAACTTATCCGGCTCAAAAAGAATTAACTTAACCCGGTTATAACATAAGGCTTTTAAATTTGCAATACACATTAGCCCCCAAGTGTCAAGTATCTTTACTTGTAAGGTGCTTGAGACTTTAATATATATGACCCGACAAGATAAAGTTTACAATTCTTCTACATACATTAGCCCCCAAGTGCCAAATATCTTTACTTGTAAAGTGTTTGGGACTTGAATGTTACCTCATCATGATCCTTATCATAACCTCATGTCAATATAGGCCATCACAAGTCAATTTGAATCGGAGATTGCTGACCTGAAGAACCAGCTGAAGCTTCAAGAGCTTGAAACTCAGAAAGCAAACTCCAAGTTTGAATTCAACATCTCTGAACAAGAGAAATTGAAGAAAAAAAATTTGTCGGAGAAAAAAGCTTGGTTTGATGAGAGGGCTTGACTAGTGACTCGGTCCGAGACGGCAGAAGCATCTCTTGCAGAGGCAACAACCGAACTGTCCGACTTAAAGCGGCAGATATCCCAAATGGTCTCAGCCATCTTCGGTAAGCTGCTTTGAAAAACTTAAAACATTGCAATCTTCCAAGGATTATTGTGATAATTATCTCCGGCTTATTGTTTATGCTTGTGACCATACAGGACCCAGGAGTACCAACCTCAAGCAGAACATGCAGATCAAGCTCAAGGCGGTTTATACCCTTGTGGATCAGCTGTACTCTGGGTCACAACGTGCTTTGGCCGTTGTAGCCTTATCAAATACCCCTCCTTGCCTCCTACAAGATGTGTTGAAGCATCTCGTAGTGCTACCTCAACGGATTAAGGACTTAAGGCAGGCATCTGCAAGAGCCGGAGCCGTGGCCGCATTAAGCCGGGCAAAAGCATGGGTGCCAGAACTTGACTTGGCTGATCTTACTCTTGGATATCCAAGCCTAAAGGAGGATGGCTTTGTATTTGTTGATCAAGACTTTACCGCCTGTGTCAAAGTCGTTCGTCCCTTGGCGACTCTCATTGGCAATGATACTGATCTTACTAAGTATTCGCCGGGCTATGATAGCAAGAACTGGAGAATCCCAAACATTCCGTGTGACCAAGTCAGCCTGATCCCTCCAACGCGTAAGCATACTGTCGGTGTCAAAACCGGCGGATCTCCGGTAGGGGGTCCCGAACTGTGCGTCTAGGCGGATGGTAACAGGAGACAAGGGACACGATGTTTTACCCAGGTTCGGGCCCTCTTGATGGAGGTAAAACCCTATGTCCTGCTTGATTAATATTGATGATGTGTGTTACAAGAGTAGATCTACCACGAGATCAAGGAGGCTAAACCCTAGAAGCTATCCTATGGTATGATTGTTGTCCGTCCTACGGACTAAAGCCATCCGGTTTATATAGACACCGGAGAGGGCTAGGGTTACACACAGTCGGTTACAATGGTAGGAGATCTACATATCCGTATCGCCAAGCTTGCCTTCCACGCCAAGGAAAGTCCCATCCAGACACGGGACGAAGTCTTCAATCTTGTATCTTCATAGTCTTGGAGTCCGGCCGATGATGATAGTTCGGCTATCCGGACACCCCCTAGTCCAGGACTCCCTCAGTAGCCCCTGAACCAGGCTTCAATGACGACGAGTCCGGCGCGCATATTGTCTTCAGCATTGCAAGGCGGGTTCTTCCTCCGAATAATTATAGAAGATTGTGAACACCAGGATAGTGTCCGGCTCTGCAAAATAATTGCCACATACCACCGTAGAGAGAATAATATTTACACAAGTTCAATCTGCTGACGTATTTCGTAGCGTGACGTCACACCACTGCCAAGCCTTTACTCAAATTGTTTTTATTGTACCACCTCAGCGTGTTTAGCGAAGCGGTTTCCTTGGCACGTCTTGTCGAAGCAGAGATCGTGTTCCCCTTATTCCGGGATTCCCATCAATACGGACGTGGGTAACCCAACCGCGCCATTGATTGCGGCGCTTGGGGGATAAGCGAGTTTTATCAGGCCGGTGGGGACGCATGTTTGTGTCCACCCATATAAGGGGATAAAAATCCAACCCTTTTACCTGCGCCTTCTTCCTCCTTGGCTTATCCATCTCTGCGAACTCGAGCTCCAGCGCCCAAGTCCGCACATCTCACCTCAACCTCCTCCAACTATGTCCGGAGCGGGAGGCTAGTGGATGGCCTCCTCCGTCACGGAGGGGCAGATCCAGAGCTGCGCAGCGCCGGATATTTGTCCAGCAACATCGCGCACTGGCTCCCCGAAGAGGGCGAGCTCATCCCCACCCCCAGGCCCCATGAGAGGGTAGTATTTCTTCCCCATTTCCTCCGCGGACTGGGCTTCCCACTCCATCCCTTTGTCCGGGGGCTCATGTTCTACTATGGCCTGGATTTCCATGATCTAGCCCCAAATTTCATCCTCAATATCTCGGCGTTCATCGTCGTGTGTGAGGCCTTCCTCTGCATCCAGCCCCACTTCGGCTTGTGGCTCAAGACCTTCAGTGTCAAGCCGAAGGTTGTGAAGGGCAGCCAAGCGGAGTGCGGAGGCGCCATGGTGGGCAGGATGTCCAACGTTACTTGGCTTGAGGGCACTTTCATGGAAACCATCAAGGGGTGGCAATCGGGGTGGTTCTACATCACCGAGCCACGTGAACCTGAATGGGCAGCGGCCCCCGAATTCAGATCTGGCATCCCCACATGGCTCACCTCCTGGAAAGAGAGCGGCCGGACTTGGGGTGATACGGAGGAGCTGACCGGACTCCAAGCCTGCGTCCAAAAGCTGGTGGACAAGAAGCTCAAGCTTGTCAATGTGGTCCAGGTCATGCTCATCCGCCGGATCCTCCCGTGCCAACGACGGGGCTTCAACATGTGGGAGTTCGATCCGGCACAGCACCAGACTTTGAGCGGGCTCTTCGACACTACGTACGAAGATGTCTGGAAGGTGCTGTTCAAGGGCACCGAGGCTCCCGCATCCGCTACCGAAGATCGCGGATTCAGCTCGCAGCATCCGGCTGACGAGGTAAGCAATTTTGTCCTTTACGGGACGCTTGTTTTCCATAGTTTGACTCTATGCGGGATCTAAACTCCCTTTCCTTTGACAGGGCTGGCTGGCGAAGGCCGAGCAGACTATCTGTCCGGCCCCATTGCCAGAGGACCCAGCGGACGCCCGCCTAACGGGGCTGCTGGCTCCGGCACCCCACGTGGTGCCGGAGAAGAAGGCCAAGAAGAAGGCCACGGGGACTCGGAAGAGTTCCCATTTTTAGGTGCTATCGGATGACGACTCTGAGGCCGACTCCTCTCACCAAGGTGAGGAGGAGAAGAAGAAAGCCTCTCCCCCAGTGGGGGGAGGGAAGAAAAGGAAGGCCTCCCCAATGAGGGAGGCCGAAGGGTCCAAGAAGGGAAAAACTCTTCCCCCGGACTGCTCTGCCAATGCCAGTGACGACGACGAGGACTGGCCTCCAAGGGCCAAGCCCCTGGCGAGATCGTGAGTATTCGGACTCCTGAATAACTTCATGGTTTTTCTTTTTTGCCACAAAATGTCTTTCTAATGCTGCATACAACCCTGCAGTCCGCCCAAGGACGATCTTCCCGCTTCGTCGAGCGGGTCCTTAGGTGCGTCGGATATGGATTCTCTTCCGACCGCCTCCACCCCCCGTGACACGGACGATGCCGAGGTGGGATCCCAGGAAGGGACCCGCCAGGAGGAGGAGGCCCCGGAGGTGTCGCAGGACAACCTCCCGGACTTTGCACCGGACTCGGCTCCGGATCCCATAGTGGCTCCGGAGTCCGTCGGGCGGCCCCTTCGTAAGAAGGGCAAGACCGTGACGCCGGCAGGCTCCGTCCAACCGGAGGCGCCGGATAGCTTGTTGGAGGCGCTCAATGGCGCCTCCATCGAAGAGGAACACCGCACTGTTATGAGTGCGGTGATTCAGAAGGTGCAGCTCGCCAAGAGCGGGCTGACCGAAGCCTGCAGCAGCCTTCTAACAGGCTTTGAGGTAAGAATTTTGATATATGTAAAATAGTACCGCATAGACAGTAGCCCCGGATGCTCGGTTCGGTGTTCGGAAAGAAAAGCCGGACTGAGGATCTAAGAAGATATACGCAGGAGTCATAAAAAATATGTCAATATGGGATTGCAGGCTGCGCTGCTGACCTCTGCCGCACTGACTGTGGAGGTCAATACTATGAAGGAAAGCCTCGAGCGGTCCGAGAACGAGCTCGGCCGTGCCAAGAAGCAGCTCGAGGACAAGG
Source organism: Triticum dicoccoides (assembly GCF_002162155.2). Classification (NCBI taxonomy): domain Eukaryota; kingdom Viridiplantae; phylum Streptophyta; class Magnoliopsida; order Poales; family Poaceae; genus Triticum; species Triticum dicoccoides. The sequence goes on along the minus strand of NC_041385.1, from coordinate 569,692,071 downwards.
AAGGTGAGTAACACCTTATTAAAATTGTACCTTACAGAAAAGGATTTTGGTTGCAAAAAGAATGACAAGGATAACGTGGGTATTGCAGGGGCCGCTAACGAGGTGGCGACCCTGAAAGAGGCGGTGGCCGCAGCCGAACGCAATGCGGCCGCGGAGCGGACCGAGCGAGAGAAGCAGGAGGCGCGGGTGGCGGAGGTACAGCAAGAGCTCCAGGATCTCGTGAAAAAACATGAGAGCCTGGAGGGTGACTCGAAGACTCGAGAGTCTGAGCTTGCAACGGCTCTTGAGAGTGCCAAAGCCGCTAAGGCCGAAGCCTACAAGGCCCTCCAAGAAATCGAGGCGTTGAAGAAAATAGCAGCGGGTAAGACATTTTTCATGCAAACTAAGCATGTGAGTGTTAATTACCTGTTGCTTACCCGAATTCGGAGCTCTCCAGGAGCGTTCGCAGATCTTCCTCACAGCGTGTCCTATGCTGCCGCGTTCTACCGGGCCGAGGACGGGAGCTCGACGAAGAAGGTCTTCTGGTCTCAGTATGCTGAGGCCGGACATCCGGTGCCCCTTAGCGACCAGCTGAAGCACCTGGTCGAGCTCCACAAGGCGGCCGAACAGGCCATGAAGGGCCTCATAGTTCGGCTGTGGCCTAAGGAGGCCATGCCTGGGAGCTACTTCGGCCTGGTGCGGCGGCTGATGGATGCGTGCCCATGGGTTGAAGTCATCAAGCACTCTGCGTGTATTGAAGGTGCCCGTCGGGCCCTTGCCCGCGCAAAGGTGCACTGGGGCAAGATGGATGCCCAGAAGCTCGTGACGGACCCGCCACCGCAGGGCAAGGAGCATCGCACACCCGAGATGTATTATAAGAGTGTGCTGAAGGGGGCCCGCACTATTGCGGGTGAGTGCTCCAAAGATGTAATATTTGAGTACACTCGCATTTTGTTATCCTGTGCGCTGAAAAACTTAGTTCATTTACGCTAAGCAACGCATTTTAATTTAAAATATTACCTTCTGTGTGGCTGTTTATCAAATCTGAGAGATGGCAAGTCGTCGGCTTCAGCCCCCATGCCACGAGTGCTGGGGTGTTCGGGATAAATTTGAGCAATCTTGTTCCCATATTTGGGTCCATCTAGGGAGGCGCTCAACACAATGAACAAGGCAACTGGACTTATAATGCTTGAACACTCTCACTTAGCCATATAATTCTATAATTTTAAATTTCGGCGAAGCCCCTAGTCTTCGGAAGGCCGAATTTGGGGCGCTATCCACGCCTGGGCCGGACAAAGTCGGCTCCTCGCTCTAAGCGGCATAAGTCTTTAAGGACTCGTAGAAAACCTCTCGAACAGCGACCAGCTCTCGCCTCATCATGACGGTCAGTTTTAGCTTTCTCCACTAAGGCACTCGCCCAGCTCAACCGGGGCGCAATCGCAGTGGTTCTCCCAGTGCTACCTTAGCCGATACAACGGAACGTAAGGTACCAAAACATGGGAGCCTGGCAAACCCAACTATTGACCCAAGACATGATTCGGAGCCGATGCATATAATGCTATAAGTTCGGGGTGCCGCACTTGTGAAAGTGTTCGGACTTATCACACCATGATGCGGGAAACATAAGCCCCTGGTGTATTTAGCCGTACCAAAACGTACGGATGCGACATGTCACAAATGAACATATGTATAAGAGAGAAATGCAATTGGAAGCAAAAAGGTGTTGCATTACTTATTCAAGAAAAACTGCTGTAAGTGCAGAACGATACAAATGGTGCGATAAGCAAGGGATGGGACTGTTAAACATGTCCCCTCCAGGGGTAGGCTGCGGAATGGTGCATAAAACAGATTTAATGCTCGTAATGGAGACCACCTGGATATTCGTTGTAGCCTTTCTCCTTCCCTGGCTGTTGCATCGTGAGTTCGGCAGGTCTGCTGCCGGATAGGGCCTCGGACGAAAGGAGTCCTGTGGGTAAAAAAAAAGAAGAACGACACACTTGAGAGCCCCTGGTGTGGTTGAGCCGCATTCTGGGCCTATCGTGGTCGTGCCCCTCTCCCCATGCCCATGGTATCTTCAGAGCATAATGATGTACGCGAAGGGCCTGTCTTGACGTTTTGCAGGGGCTAGGGTTGGGGCGCACTGCTATGTGTGCTCGGAACGTGCCAGAGTCTTGTTGTAGGTTACTCCGGGCGCGTTTAGCCGTGTCCGGCCGCTTAACGGCCGGACTCGAGAATTGCCTTAAGAGGCTGCATTGTACTTCTGCCGCGAGAGCCACTGTATGTTCCTCCGTTCGGAGAGAACGTTTAGTGTTTCCGTTGACCGTGATGACTCCTCGAGGGCCTGGCATCTTGAGCTTGAGGTATGCGTAGTGCGGCACCGTGTTGAATTTTGCAAACGCGGTACGTCCGAGCATGGCATGATAGCCGCTGCGGAACGGAACTATGTCGAAGATTAACTCCTCGCTTCGGAAGTTATCCGGGGATCCGAAGACCACTTCCAGTGTAACTGAGCCTGTACAATTGGCTTCTACACCTGGTATGACGCCTTTAAAGGTTGTCTTGGTAGGTTTAATCCTTGAGGGGTCTATGCCCATTTTGCGCACTGTATCCTGATAAAGCAGGTTCAGGCTGCTGCCGCCGTCCATCAGGACTCTGGTGAGGTGAAATCCATCGACGATTGGGTCTAAAACCAATGCGACGAATCCTCCATGGCGGATGCTGGTGGGGTGGTCCCTTCGGTCAAAAGTGATCGGGCAGGAGGACCATGGATTGAACTTTGGGGCAACTGGCTCCATCGCGTATACGTCCCTGAGTGCACGCTTCCGCTCCCTTTTGGGTATGTGCGTTGCGTATATCATGTTCACTGTCTGTACCTGTGGGGGAAAACCCTTCTTTCCTCTGTTGTTCGGCGGTCGGGTCTCTTCCTCGTCATCACTATGCAGCCCCTTGTCATTGTTTTCGGCAATTAACTTGCCTGCCTACTTGAATACCCAGCAGTCCCTGTTGGTGTGGTTGGCTGGCTTTTCGGGAGTGCCGTGTATCTGGCACGAGCGGCCGAGTATTCGGTCCAAATTGGACGGACCCGGAGTAGTTCTTTTGAATGGCTTTTTCCGCTGACCGGGTTTAGAGCCTCTGAATCCGGCATTGATTGCCGTATCTTCACTATTATCACCGTTAATGCGGCGTTTGTTTTTGTTGCAACGCGACCTGCCATTACGGTCCTTGATATCCGAACTGCCAGAATTTTTGCTGAGGTTGTTGCTGCGTGCTAGCCAGCTGTCCTCACCCGCGCAGAAGCGGGTCATGAGTGATGTGAGGGCTGCCATGGATTTCGGCTTTTCCTGTCCTAGGTGCCGGGCAAGCCACTCGTCGCGGATGTTATGCTTGAAGGCCGCTAGGGCCTCCGCCTCCGGACAGTCGACGATTTGGTTTTTCTTGGTTAAGAACCGTGTCCAGAATTGTCTGGCCGATTCGTCTGGCTGCTGAATTATGTGGCTTAGGTCATCGGCGTCTGGTGGTCGCACATACGTGCCTTAGAAGTTATCGAGGAATGCGGCTTCCAGGTCTTCCCAACTCCCGATTGACTCTGCTGGCAAGCTGTTGAGCCAATGTCGGGCTGGTCCTTTAAGTTTGAGTGGGAGATATTTGATGGCGTGAAGATCATCACCGCGGGCCATGTGGATATGAAGGAGATAGTCTTCGATCCAAACCGCGGGGTCTGTTGTGCCATCGTAGGATTCAATGTTCACGGGTTTAAACCCTTCGGGGATTTGATGATCCATTACTTCATCTGTGAAGCATAGTGGGTGTGCGGCGCCTCTGTACTGGGCGATATCACGACGGAGTTCAAAAGAGCTTTGTCTATTTTGTTCGGCCCGGCCGGACTTACTGTGTCCGGCGCGACGGTTGTCATCACGTATCATGGGGCGCCCACGCGATCCATAGATCGATCTTGATTGTCTTGCCTTATCCTCCAATATATCTCGCAAGTCCGGAGCGTTCCACTGTGGCCTTGTGCTTTTCGAGTGATGCCGGGGTACGGTTCTAGTGAAGGGCCTAGGGGCCTCTCTGTCGCGACCACGGGGTGGCCGGTCAGCCGTATTGTCTGCTGGTGATGCAGGTTCATACGCCTCCTCCTCTAATCGGGGGAGCAGCTTGCGTTTAGGGTAACATTTGCAGGGGCGTTCGAGCTCATGCTCTTCGGCCCCGAGGACTTTAGTCCATCTGTCGGCTAGCAGATCTTGATCAGCTCTAAGCTGTTGCTGCTTTTTCTTGAGGCTGTTTGCCGTGGCCATAAGCCTGCGTTTAAAGCGCTCTTGTTCAACGGGATCCTCAGGCACGACGAATTCGTCATCGTCGAGGCTTGCCTCGTCTTCGGAGGGAGGCATATAATCCTCTACCTCTTCTTCTGCCGCTCTCTCATGAGGGCTGGCGTCTCCGTCCTCCTGCGCTGAATCTTGCTGGAGTGGGTTGTCTTCGGCGCTGTCCGGTGTGTTATTATCTCCGGTGCCGGAATCTTCATTCTTGCTGTGGTGGGATTTAGAGCGGCGCCGCTGACGCCGGCGCTTGGGCTGTTTCGTGGAGGGGTCATCCTCCGCTGTTGCTTCGCCATTCCCATCCTTTGGGATATCCACCATGTATATGTCATATGATGAGGTGGCTTTCCAGTGCCCGGTAGGTGCTGGTTCTTGGTCGTCTCCGGCATCGTCGTCCATACCGTCGATGTCTTCGGAGTCGTAGTCTAGCATGTCGGTTAGATCGTCGACAGTGGCTACTAAGTGGGTGGTGGGTGGGCTTTGAATTTCTTCGTCGTCCGCATCCCAACCGTCCTGACCGCAGTCCAGCCAGGGCTCTCCTGATAACGAGAGATACTTTAGCGAACTCAAGATGTCACCGAAAGGTGAGTGTTGAAAGACGTCCGCTGCGGTGAACTCCATGACCGGCACCCAATCTGATTCGATCAGAGGGGGCGCGGGAGGTTCGGAGTCCGGCAAGGAGTCCGGCACCTCGGAGTCACGAGCTTCATGAGGGACAAGGTCAGTGTTCGGCTCTATCGCCGTAAAGGTTGCAGCCCCCAAGGCGGTGTCTAGCCATCCATCCTCGATCTGCGCAGCCGGCTCCGAATTTAAGATCGGAGCAGGCTCGAGTGCGGCCTCCAGGGTACTGTCCGGCTGCAGAGCTAAATCATGCCCGTCGTGACAGTGCGGCGCGCTTGGCTGTGGCGCGAATCCATCGAAGATCAAGTCCCCGCGGATGTTAGACGTGAAGTTCAAACTTCCAAATCTGACCTGACGGCCAGGGGCGTAACTTTCGATCTGCTCCAGATGGCCAAGTGAATTGGCCCGCAGTGCAAAGCCGCCGAATACGAAGATCTGTCCGGGGAGGAAGGTCTTACCCTGGACTGCGTCGTTGATGATGATCGAAGAAGCCATCAAGCCTATCGGTGACAGCACAGAGGAACTCTCAATGAAAGCACCAATGTCGGTGTCAAAACCGGCGGATCTCGGGTAGGGGGTCCCGAACTGTGCGTCTAGGCGGATGGTAACAGGAGACAAGGGACACGATGTTTTACCCAGGTTCGGGCCCTCTTGATGGCGGTAAAACCCTACGTCCTGCTTGATTAATATTGATGATGTGTGTTACAAGAGTAGATCTACCACGAGATCAAGGAGGCTAAACCCTAGAAGCTATCCTATGGTATGATTGTTGTCCGTCCTACGGACTAAAGCCATCCGGTTTATATAGACACCGGAGAGGGCTAGGGTTACATAGAGTCAGTTACAATGGTAGGAGATCTACATATCCATATCGCCAAGCTTGCCTTCCACGGCAAGGAAAGTCCCATCCGGACACGGGACGAAGTCTTCAATCTTGTATCTTCATAGTCTTGGAGTCCGGCCGATGATGATAGTTCGGCTATCCGGACACCCCCTAGTCCAGGACTCCCTCACATACCTTTGCCCCTGAAGTGGACCTGACCGATTTAATAGATGATGAGGCTGAATTTGAAGCCTTGAGCGGCATTGACTGGACCTCGTCCACCTTCCAGGACAAAGCAACCGACAGAGAGGCGGAGAAGGATAACCCGGAGCCATCAAGCCCGCCACAGGGATAAACTGCCGGGTGTCTTAACCTTTGCCAAAACAATGCTTCACTTTATTCAGGCTCGGGGAGCCTTGTAATAGGATAGAAAAAACTTCTCAATTTTGTCATGCCTTCGCGCATGTTTATGGCGCTTAATACTTTCATAAGACGCCATTGCTAAGCTTATGTTGACCATTTGCCTCCCTGATGTTAAATTTACTTGTCTTATCCTGCACATAAAACAAACTCCCTTGGCGGTTTATCACACCGGGTGACACATAAGGTATTTGTAACCCGGAAACGAACCAAAGGCACCCTACACATTATGTGATGCTCACCTGGTACTTAATAACCAGATGTGACCAATATTAAACCGGAAAGACAAAAAACATCTCATAATGTTTTCCCAAAGTCTCAAGATAATCAAATAATTTACAGGCTTCTGATTCGAATGCGATCAGTAAACCGTTCCAAAGGGATTAAGCTAAGATTCGGATACGATCATATAGCCCCCAGTGGCTTGGCGATGCCGATCAAGTGGGCATCGACAGCTATGTCCTCTTTGGTTCGAATACGACCTATGTTTGAACAGGAAGCCCCCAAGTGACCATAAGATTTGTTTAATGATGCTGATTCGTATACAATCCACGTCAGACCTAAAGGGGTTAAGCTATGATTCAAATATGATCAAGAAGCCCCCAAGTAGGTTCGGCAAGTATGCCGATAAAGTGGGTATCGACAGCTATGTTCTCTTTGGTTCGGATACGACCCATGTTTGAACAGGAAGCCCCCAAGTGATCATGGCTAGATTCAGATATGATCATAAGCCGGACCAAAAGGGAAGCCGGATTAGATATGATCCAGTCCCTATTGGTTGTTTCCACCACCTGTTAAAAAGACATATACACTTTTTAAGGGTGAAAAAAGGACAAAGGTCCTGCTTTATTACTTTATATAATATGTACATTGTCAAAAAACATATATATCATAAGAGCCGGTGGCTCAAGTATAGTAAAGCCGAAGATGGGTTATATCCCATGGCCGGATGTCACTTAGCAAAGCCGCCTAGACTCCATAAACTATGAAGAAAGGTGTATAACCCGCCGGATCGAGGCCACTTACCCTTATGTCTCTGATTGTTACCTTGTGTTACATTGGCCACAAGTTCCGGGTTGTCATCCGCTTTACGCTTATTGCTATTTTGATTCTCCGGGTTATGCTGTTGGCCCTTTCTACTGTCATTCCGTTTTCCCTTCCCTGTCTTTTCACCGTCAGACTCGGGATCCTTGGTACTATCAGAATCGGCATATTTGACCAGAGTCGCCATTAGCGTACCCATATCCTTGCAGTCACGTTTAAGGCACCCCAATTTTTGCCTTAGCGGCTTGAAGGTGCAATTCTTTTCTAATATAAGTACTGCAGAGCCGGCATCCATCTTATCAGATGAATGAATTATCTCCTTGACCCGGCGTACCCAATGGGCGGTAGATTCACTTTCCCCCTGCTTACAATTCGTCAAATCCACGATCGTCGTAGATCGCTTACAGGTGTCTTTGAAGTTCCGGATGAAACGAGCCTTTAGCTCTTCCCACGAACCAATGGAATCGGGTGGTAAACCTTTAAACCAAGACCGGGCCATTCCATCTAACATCATGGTAAAATATTTAGCCATTACCGCGTTACTAACCTCCAACAGTTCCATGGCCATCTCATAACTCTTGATCCATGCTTCAGGCTGTAAGTCGGCCGTGTAATTCGACACCTTTCGAGGTCCCTTGAAATCTTTGGGCAGGCGCACATTGCGCAAAGCCAGTACCAAACAAGAAAAAACACCAGCTCTGGTGGCTATTCCCATCTCAGTAGAAGTCGTTGGATATTCTGGCATATCCTGACGTGTCGTCTGTCGAGCCGCCAGCTGAACCGCTCGCTCTTTCTTCTGACGTACTCGATCTTGCACCGGGTTATAGCCTTCATGTTGGTCACGACATTGGACGTTGTGTGACAAAACTTCAGATCCTATGTGCCTGCTGTAACTCTGACTCCGGTTCTGAAGAGGTGGTACCATCCAAGGCGGAGGAGCTGAATGAAATCTATCCCGATTATAAGAATAGATCTCTTGCTAAGCCAGGGCTGTCTGAACAAGTTCCCTGATCCTCCGGGTCTCCACCGCTGTTGGGTCATCGCCATCTACTGGAAGAGCCGCCAGACGCGCTGATGCTGCGATTAAGTTCTCCATGGGGTTGGAAAAGTGACCCGGCAGTATCGGCACATAATGTGACGGTTCCGTGCTCATATGAGGAGGTGGCATCTCCCGACATTGAACCGGTCCTCTTGCTCTGGATGTCTTAAGCCGATCGCCCTCTGGCGGGTTACTTGGGCCGGCTCCGGGTGCGGCAAAAAGAACCCCAGGGTCATAATTTGGAGGCAACCGGGATTGGGTCTTCTGGTGTCTCCTCCTCATTACCTCATTAGACGCGTTTAAACTCATCGTAAACTGGTAAGCCTCTGACTGCAACCGCTGTGCCCGGGCGTCAAGAGCCGCCCGCTCCGTAGCTAGTCTAGTATCCTCAGCCGCTAAGGCCTCCTTGGCCTGAGCTATCTCCTCACGTATCCGTGCTACCTCCGTGTCATGCTCATCTTTGTTTGCAGGGACAACCGTGGCAGTCAACAGGGCCGTAAGCTTGTCCATGAGGTCTATCAGTACTTGAGCCGGCGGGCGCACAGGGCCTCCTGCCCCGGCCGCTCCTAACCCGGAAGTAATTGCAGCCACGGCTGTAGAGTTTTGTCCGGGTTGAGTCCCAGCCATAAAGACTCCTTCCCAATTTGGCGACTCACAGGGGTCCGGAATACTAAGGCCATCAGAACAGCCCCCGAGCGCACTGTCTTGAATTTGATACAAAGAATCTGTTGAACCGGCGGACGAATCACCATCAGAGTGGACGACCGTCTCACCACCATCTTCAGGACCTTCAGAAAGTTCTTCTCCGTGGACGCAGCCCACAAAGACACGCTTCATGCCGGTTTGAACTCGGGCGGGTTTCGCACGCTGAGCCGTCTCGACGAGGTCGGTGCAGTTGTCCGGCTCAGGCCCCGTCTCACCAATCCGGCCGATGAAGACGTGGATCCCTCCGAAGGGGACCCGGTACCCGTACTCAATTGAGCCGGCATCGGGGCCCCAGCCTTCGTCGTCGATGTAGATCTTGCCGCGACGACTTTTGGTCATCCGTCCCACTACCTATCCCTTGAGCCCTTCGAAGTTGCCCTTCAAGAACTCAAATCCACCATGCGCTGGCCCCACGATGGGCGCCAACTGTCGTGGAATTGTCATGTCAGATGTCCTCATGAAAGGACTTAGTTGTGGAGCCATCGCAACTAGGAAGCTTGAAGGGGTTAATCAGGACAAAGGAAACGAGAGGTTTTATACTAGTTCGGCCCCTTACGGTGAAGGTAAGGCCGACGTCTAGTTGGGTTGGTATTGATGTTTTGATGACCAGGGAGCGAGATACGCTATGTCTGGCTCTCGATAAGTTGTTTTCTTGCCCTCAGCCGCCAGCGGGTCATCCCCTTATATACACGGGTCGATGCCCTATGGCTTACAGAGTCCCGGCCGGCTTATAAACAATGTCCGACTCGGTGACTAGTTAAGTCTACCTTATGATACAAGTATTATTATTATAGCGGTTTACTACAATGGGCCTTAAGTCGCCTGCGGGCCTTAAGGTCTCTATGAACCGCCATCTTCATACTTTGGTCTTAGGCTTCTCTCTGGTGAGTCTTCTTTGCGTAACCTGGCCCCTCCTGGGCGGCTGACACAAATAGTTATATCCCCAACACTCGGGTTGGCCGACCCAAGGGAAAGGTATAGGTGGTGGTGAGGCAAATGGTAAAACCAAGGTTGGGCCTTGCTGGAGGAGTTTTATTCAAAGAAAACTATCAAGGGGGTCCCATAAATAAACCAACCACGTAAGGAACACAAAATCCGGGAACATAACACCGGTATGATGGAAACTAGGGCGGCAAGAGTGGAACAAAACACTAGGCATAAGGCCGAGCCTTCCACCCTTTACCAAGTATATAGATGCATTAATTAAATAAGAGATATTGTGATATCCCAACATAATCCTGCCCATCATGGAGCAATCTTCAACTTCACCTGCAACTAACAACGCTATAAGAGGGGCTGAGCAAAGCGGTAACATAGCCAAACAACGGTTTGCTAGGAAGGGTGAAAAGGTTAGAGGCTGACATGGCAATTGGGAGGCTTGAAGAACAAGTGATAGGTAGCGCAACAAAGCGATAGAACGAAGCAACTAGCATAGCAACGATAGTAGTGAGATCCAGGGTAACAGTCATCTTGCCTGAAATCCCGCTAGGAAGAAGAACGAGTCCATGAAGAAGATGAAGCCACGAAGACGAACCAAGCGTAGACGAACGAATCCTCAAGATCGCAATGAAACGGGAACTATCGAGAAGAAGCACACAACATAGTAAACACACCACACATAGGCAAGACATGATGCACAACAAGCATGATGCATGACAAAGCTAGATGAGGCTACTCATGGCAAGAGATGATGCAAACAAGAGCAACACATCAAGGCAAGTTTAAATGAGGTCGGGAACAACATATAATAAATCCGGTAAGTCCTCATATGCAAATTTCGAAATTGATCCAGATCTGAATAAACCTTATGTTCAAGTTGTTAAACAGCAAGTTAAGATGCACAAAGACGATCTACACGAAATTCTAGTCAAGTTACATATAAAGTTCATTTAGTTCAGAGCTACGGCCTAGAAGATTTGAGCAAAACATGTTAAACACGGCATTGATGCAAAATGCATACAAACATCAAGCAAACACCTCAAAACAAGGATGCAACATGATGATATGAAACTATATGCAATTCTAAGAGAGTTTCATATAGATCACACTCAAAACGGACCAACGGTTCAACACATACACTCTAAACAAGTTTAAAGGACAAGCTGTCCAAAACAGCAACTAGGCATCTAGCAAGCATCAAAACAATATGCTACAACACCTCAACATAAGAAAAGAAATGCATGGTCATGAAGTACAGGTAAAGCATAACAAAACATGAACACTGAGCTATCTCCAGAAATCACTATAACATGCTCAAAAGGACATGGCAAGATTGCAAATAATAATAGTTTCAGACATAGCAGAAATAACATCAGGTTGCAATGTTTAGAGCTATCAAACAACCTGCTACAGGAACTTATCATGGCAAACAAAGGCATGGCATGCTAATACTAAAGACAAAGAACGAAACTCCCTTACTGAACTAATTCCAAAGATCAACAGAAAACATGGTAGCATCCATGCAAACATGGCAACTAATATGACAGATTCAGACATGGAAGGAACAACAATAAGTAGGCATGTTGGTGAGCTTGTACCACTCACCACAGAGCAATACATTGAATGACAAGGTGACCAACAGTAAGAAGAAATGTTTACTAAGCTAAGCCTGGCAAGAAAAAGTTCATAGGGTGCATGGATCCCTAGAAAAGCTCATGGAAAATCTGAACTTAATGTTAACAGGCTGACAGCAACATTATTTAGCAATTTGAGAGCAAGATTACAACAAGCTACAACAGACTATAAATGCAACCAGGGGCATGGATGGATAGAGAATGACATGTGTAACAAAACATCCTTAGTGAACATCTCCAGATTATGCATAGAATGACTAGTGGAAGCAGGTTTACATAGCATCATGATGTAGCAGATTCAGCCTAGCGAAACAGCAACAACAACTACCATACTTCACGAGCTCGATGCACTCACCACAAGGCACACAAAAGTACATGGATTGCACCACTGTAAATATGGCATGATGTAGCTCAAAACTCATGTAGACATCAAGCTCATAGGATGCATACACAAAATGCAACGAAAAAGACAAAACAACAAGTTCTGTTAACAGACAACAGTTAACATCATATAGCACTCTTGCAATGATGATAATGGCATTAAGATGGACTCAAACAATCATGGCATAATGGAATGAAATTAATATCATCTCATGTTGAACATTTTGACATATCATACATGCAAAACGGAGCAGCACACATGAAGTTACATCAGGTCAAAGATGCACACATATCATGAGATTTATAGGGACTTAGACGAAAATCACCTCGCGGGACAAAGTCAACGCGGGACGGGGGGATCCGGGACGGGGGCGTGGGCGCGTTTGGTTCCGGGACGGGTGGATCTCATCCCACCCGTCCGGATTCGGCGATAGGGCGGCGGAGTCGGCGGCGCTCCGGTGGCGGGACGCGGGAGGCGCGCCGGCAGGACGACAAGGGTCGCCGGGGAGGCGCCGGCGCTCGGCGATGAGGCGCCCGACAGCGGACGGCGGCGCCCGAGGCGGCGGGGAGCGGGGAACGGCGGTGGGGAGCCATGGTGAAGCTCGCCGGCGAGGCGGCGGAGGCGCTGGGGTCGCCGGCGGCGAGGGTCGGCGGAGGCGGTGCGGAGCAGAGGGAGCCGGGCGGCGCAGGGGTGCGGGGAAGCTCGGGCCCGGTCGCGGCCCGGGGCGGGCCTGCCATGGGCCGGGCGGGCCGCGGCGGCGCGGGGAGAGAGAGGAAGCCATCGGGGACATGTGGCATCATGCGGTTGGTAGGGGGCGGCGGAGCGGACATGTCCGGCGGTGGGAGGATGTGTCCGGCGGCGTGAGGAAGAGGAAGGCTAGGGTTTGGACTGCGAAAAATCGGGAAGGGGCACATATTTATTGGTAGAGGGAGCTAGGAGGCTCGAAATTAGGTGCGGTTTTCGCCCACACGATCGTGATGGAACGTCCAAGAGCATGGAGGGGGTTAGGATGGGCTCATGGGCTGTGGTGAAGATGGGTTGGGCTGCAAAGAGAGAGGGGTTTCGGGCTATGCGGTTAACCGTTGGGGCGTCAAACAGACTCCGAATGCGACGAAAATTGACAGGCGGCCTGTCTACACTATAATAAGACCGCACGCCAACTCTCACCCCATTCCGGGAACATTTTTATGCCACTTATAAAATAATATTTCGAAGGTGCCGCGGGCGCGTGCGAGTGTGTCTGGACTCCAAACGGACAACAGAGAGAACCGGCGGAAACCGAACGGATGCAAGTTTTAAAAAACATGCAGATGAAATGCAGATGATGATATGGCAAAATGCAACACACAAGCAAATGACATGGCAACAAAAACGAATAACTAGAGGACACCTGGCGCATCGAATCCGGGGCGTTACAACTCTCCTCCACTAACAAGAGATCTCGTCCCGAGATCTTAGGGCCAAGACGGAAGGGAAAAGGGATGAGGTGAAACAAAAACTCAAGAGAAGAACCAAAGAATCGAGAGCACTTGAGAGGAAGAGAGGAACAACGAGAATGACAAGAATCGAAAGCTCACGGAATCAGATAGACTAAGAAACCACTCCGGTTAGAACGAGATAAGAAACAAATAAGACTGAAAGGATTTAGGCAACACTCCGGCTGAAACATGGAGGAATAGAACATGAGCTCGAGAGGATGGAATGATACTTGATGGAGACATGACACAAAACCTCCGGAAAGAATTGAAAGAGTTGAATGAAAAGAACAGAGAAGAAAATGACAACTTGTGCCACGAATGAAACAGAAAGCATCTTTAGACGGAAGGTTTAAATGGAGTTGTTGAGAAAATCAACAACAAAAGAATAAGCTTGTTGTGGACTTATTGGTAAGACGGTAACATCTCAAGATCATAAGGTGATAACCAGCCACAAACAGAAATGATTGGATAGCTTAGAAGAATGAAGAAATGCAAAACTCCACTTCGAAATAAATACGGAGAATTAATTACACTTCGAGACGCAAGAAGAAAAGATACTTGAATTCCACCAACAAGAATCTTGATGAACTCTTGAAGAATGAATTAAATCATGAAGAACCACCATGAAGAACTCCGGTGACAAAAGGATGGTGAGATAGAATGAAGGATGAAAGAATAAGATTAAACCTTGCGGTGATTTAGATGGGGGTTCCGACGAAATGGCTGAGGAAACTGAACTCCGGAAAAGAAAAGATGAAAAACACTTGAAACTAGAATTTATTCATCAAGAACAAACTCCGAGGAAAAAGGGATTACTTGACGATGATGAAATAAGAATAAGAATTACGTTATGCTTATCCTCATCAAAATTAATTGATGACAACCGCATTGGGCATGCAACTTATTCTTCTTGAAAAGGATCGAAGAGAGATATAGCGCATACTTGAGAAGGTCTTCAATGAACCACCGGTAGGACTGGAAAGAACGAATGAATTAATATGATAATCAAAGAAAAAGAATCTTGAACGAACCACCGTAAGAATTCGAAAATGACTGATGAAAGAGAATGAATCATCCGGAAGAATTAGAAAAGCACAAAGATACTTGAGGGAATTAAAAGACAAGATAAAGAAGGGATCGTGAACTGATTGAAGAATACTTGAACGAAGCACCGGAAGAATATTGAGATGAACAAAGGGGCACGGATATAGAATAATTGGAGAATGAATATGAAAACTTGGAATGAAGAAATATTTGAAAAGATGGCCTCCGGATGATCGAGATGGAAAAACAACTCCTGAAATACTCCAGATGGATGAAAAGAATTGCACGACTGGAAACAATTTGATAGGATAAGATCGATCTAGCACCGCGAATCTCTGGGAGAACGGACAAGATTTAAGAGAGAAAAAAAAACTCTTCTTCGGTCTTCAAAGTTGAGAATGGCGATGAGGAACACCACCAAAACTGCTGAGGTACTCCAGAAGAATGACAAGCAAAGAAGTTGAGCCAACAATGAACTGATTTGAAATCGATCTTGAAAAGACATCTGACTGATGAAATTCATACTTATGTCAAACTTCGAAAAGGATTTGAGAATAGCTCCGGGAAATTAGAAGAGTCAGGTAAGATCCTGGGAAAAGACTTGTGGGTTAGGGCCCACTGAAGAGATAACACCGTTGAAAAGGATTGTTGAACAGATAGATGATACACTGGAACAATTGAATTATTTGAATGAGGTGACAATCTCGAATTCATTCGAACACAGATGAATCTCCTGAGATGTCTTTCGAACTCCAGAATAATAAACTGGCGAGAGGCAAACGTGCAAGGAGAACACTTGATCCAAGGAAAGGAATGTGATCAACCCGAAAAACTTGAATTGAGTGCACCGGAAAAGAGACGAAGACTATCAAACAATAGAGAATTCACCAGTTGAAACAATTGACGGAAGGCTGAAGAGGCACCATAGGAATGAAATTGATGGTCGAAACA
>NC_041385.1:569654215-569676428 GCF_002162155.2 Triticum dicoccoides | reverse complement strand
GGAAGGGGGAACCGACGAATATCTTGAAGAGAAAACATCGGTTGAAATCATTGAGGAAAGAAAGCAAAAACTTCGCACAAGTAGGATGGATACTTGATTACGGACTCCGGCTTCGAGAAGAAAAAGGGGTGGGCGGGTGGGAAAAGAAAACAACTGAGGATAGAACTTGGCAAAGATGAAGAGCTCGAGTCAACTTGACGAGAAATGCATCGAATGCAAAGAGCTGAGAACCAACGATCAAAAAACCAACTACGTGATCCTAAAGAAAATTTGAAGGGGAAGAGAAGTAATTCAAAAAACCTACGTCAAGATTCCTCACCAGAGAGACGAAGGGACTGAGGAGTAAAAAGAATTCCTACTCTCCGATATAACTAGACTCCGAAAACAGTTTTCTTCTAGACTCAACAACGGCCAGACTACACGATCAATCAAGGGGGGCTCCTATGGTCGGTCGAGGCTCTGATACCAACTTGTCACGCCCAATATTCGATACTATCCTAAAGAGACTCGAAGGTCCCACCAAGGATAGAACCGCATATTGAAACGCTTTTGCAAGGTGGAGATCATTACATCAACATTACATAATAGATGGGGATACATACCAAAGGCATACAATGCCACACGAATACAACATCACAATACATAAGAGCAACATCCGACTATCGATGAAACATAAACAAAAACTCAAACGACATCCACCCTGCTAGCCCAGGTTGCCGACCTGGAACCTATCCCCTGATCGAAGAAGAAGCAGAAGAAGAACTCCAAAACAAGCAAACATCGCTCTCGCGTCATGATCATCGCATAACCTGTACCTGCAACTGTTGTTGTAGTAATCTGTGAGCCAAGAGGACTCAGCAATCCCATTACCATGGGTATCAAAACTAGCAAAGCTTAATGGGAAAGGAAGGGGTAAAGTGGTGAGGTTGCAGCAACGACTAAGCATGATATGGTGGCTAACATACGCAAATAAGAGCGAGAAGAGAAGCAAACGGAACGGTCTTGAAGCTAGCAATGATCAAGAAGTGATCCTGAACTCCTACTTACGTCAAACATAACCCAAAACCGTGTTCACTTCCCGGACTCCGCCGAGAAGAGACCATCACAGCTACACACGCGGTTGATGCGTTTTAATTCGAATATGGTGTCAAGTTATCTACAACCGGACGTTAAAAAATTCCCATATGCCACATAACCACGAGCACGGCTTTCGAAAGATAATACCCTGCAGGGGTGTCCGAACTTAGCCCATCACAAGCTCTCACGATCAACAAAGGATATTTCTTCTCCCAGGAAGACCCGATCAGTCTCGGAATCCCGGTTTACAAGACATTTCGACAATGGTAAAACAAGACCAGCAAAGCCGCCCGCTGTGCCGACAAATCCCGATAGGAGCTGCACATATCTCGTTCTCAGGGCACACCAGATGAGCCAGCCGTCGGGTTGGCATAAACCCTGATTGCCCAGGGGGCGCCGGACATCGCTCGGTTTGGACCAGCACTTATAGAAGCACTGGCCAGGGGGGGCTAAAATAAAGATGACCCTCGGGTTGGCCGACCCAAGGGAAAGGTATAGGTGGTGGTGAGGTAAATGGTAAAACCAAGGTTGGGCCTTGCTGGAGGAGTTTTATTCAAAGCGAACTGTCAAGGGGGTCCCATAAATCACCCAACCGCGTAAGGAACGCAAAATCCGGGAACATAACACCGGTATGACGGAAACTAGGGCGGCAAGAGTGGAACAAAACACTAGGCATAAGGACGATCCTTCCACCCTTTACCAAGTATATAGATGCATTAATTAAATAAGAGATATTGTGATATCCCAACATAATCCTGTCCGTCATGGAGCAATCTTCAACTTCA
Source organism: Triticum dicoccoides (assembly GCF_002162155.2). Taxonomy (NCBI): domain Eukaryota; kingdom Viridiplantae; phylum Streptophyta; class Magnoliopsida; order Poales; family Poaceae; genus Triticum; species Triticum dicoccoides. Next base: position 569,674,566 of record NC_041385.1, on the reverse strand, counting down.
CCTGCAACTAACAATGCTATAAGAGGGGCTGAGAAAAGCGGTAACATAGCCAAACTACGGTTTGCTAGGAAGGGTGAAAAGGTTAGAGGCTGACATGACAATTGGGAGGCTTGAAGAACAAGTGATAGGTAGCGCAACAAGCGATAGAACGAAGCAACTAGCATAGCAATGCTATTAGTGAGATCCAGGGTAACGGTCATCTTGCCTGAAATCCCGCTAGGAAGAAGAACGAGTCCATGAAGAAGATGAAGCCACGAAGACGAACCAAGCGTAGACGAACAAATCCTCACGATCGCAACGAAATGGGAACTATCGAGAAGAAGCACACAACATAGTAAACACACCACACATAGGCAAGACATGATGCACAACAAGCATGATGCATGACAAAGCTAGATGAGGCTACTCATGGCAAGAGATGATGCAAACAAGAGCAACACATCAAGGCAAGTTTAAATGAGGCCGGGAACAACATATAATAAATCCGGTAAGTCCTCATATGCAAATTTCAAAATTGGTCCAGATCTGAATAAACCTTATGTTCAAGTTGTTAAACAGAAATTTAAGATGCACAAAGACGATCTACACGAAATTCTAGTCAAATTACATATAAAGTTCATTTAGTTCAGAGCTACGGCCTAGAAGATATGAGCAAAACATGTTAAACATGGCATTGATGCAAAATGCATACAAACATCAAGAAAACACCTCAAAACAAGGATGAAAAATGATGATATGAAACTACATGCAATTCTAAGAAAGTTTCATATAGAGCACACTCAAAACGGAGCAACGGTTCAACACATACACTCTAAACAAGTTTAAAGGATAAGCTGTCCAAAACAGCAACTAGGCATCTAGCAAGCATCAAAACAATATGCTATAGAACCTCAACATAAGAAAAAAATGCATGGTCATGAAGTACAGGTAAAGCATAACAAAACATGAACACTGAGCTATCTCCAGAAATCAGTATAACATGCCCAAAAGGGCATGGAAAGATTGCAAATAATAACAGTTTCAGAGTTAGCAGAAATAACATCTGGTTGCAATGTTTAGAGCTATCAAACAACATGCAACAGGAACTTATCATGGCAAACAAAGGCATGGAATGCTAATACTAAAGACAAAGAACAAAACTCCCTTACTGAACTAATTCCAAAGATCAACAGAAAACATGGTAGCATCCATGCAAACATGGCAACTGATATGACAGATTCAGACATGGCAGGAACAACAATAAGTAGGCATGTTGGTGAGCTTGTACCACTCACCACAGAGCAATACATTGAATTACAAGGTGACCAACCGTAAGAAGACATGTTTACTAAGCGAAGAATGGCAAGAACAAGTTCATAGGGTGCATGGATCACTAGAAAAGCTCATGGAAAATCTGAACTTAATGTTAACAGGCTGACAACAACATTATTTAGCAATTTGAGAGCAAGATTACAACAAGCTACAACAGACTATAAATGCAATCAGGGGAATGGATAAATAGAGAATTACATGTGTAACAAAATATCCTTAGCGAACATATCCAGATTATGCATAGAATGACTAGTGGAAGCAGGTTTACATAGCATCATGATGTAGCAGATTCAGCCTAGCAAAACATCAACAACAACTACCCTACTTCACGAGCTCGATGCACTCACCACAAGGCACAAAAATATACATGGATTGCACCATTGTAAAGATGGCATGATGTGTCTCAAAACTCATGTAGACATCAAGCTCATAGGATGCACACACAAAATGCAACGAAAAAGACAAAACAACAAGTTCTGTTAACAAACAACAGTTAACATCAGATAGCACTCTTGCAACGATGATAATGGCATTAAGATGGACTCAAACAATCATGGCATAATGGAATTAAATGAAGAGCATCTCATGATGAACATTTTGACATATCATACATGTAAAACGGAGCAGCACACATGAAGGTACAACAGGTCAAAGATGCACACATATCATGAGATTTTCAGGGACTTAGACGAAAATCACCTCACGGGACAAAGTCAACGCGGGACGGCGGGATCCGGGACGGGGGCGCGGGCGCGTTTGGTTCCAGGATGGGTGGATCTCATCCCACCCGTCCGGATCCGGCGACGGGGCGGCGGAGTCTGCGGCGCTCCGGCGGCGGGATGCGTGAGGCGCGCCGACAGGACGGCGAGGGTCGCCGGGGAGGCGCCGGCGCTCGGCGACGAGCCGGCGGCGCCTGAGGCGGCGGGGAGCGGGGAACGGCGGCGGGGTCCGTGGATGGCGTCAGGGAGCCGCGGCGAAGCTCACCGGCGAGGCGGCGGAGGCGCGGGGGTCGCCGGCGGCGAGGGTCGACGGAGGCGGCGCGGAGGAGAGGGAGCCGGGCGGTGCAGGGGTGCGGGGAAGCTCGGGCCCGGTCGCAGCTGGGGGCGGGCCTGCCATGGGCCGGGCGGGCCACGGCGGCGCCGGGAGAGAGAGGAGGCCGGCGGGGACACGTGGCATCATGCGGTTGGTCAGGGGCGGTGGAGCGGACATGTCCGGCGGTGGGAGGATGTGTCCGGCGGCGCGAGGAAGAGGAAGGCTAGGGTTTGGACTGCAAAAAATCAGGGAGGGGCACTATAATTGACAGGCGGCCTGTCTACACTATAATAAGACCGCATGCCAACTCTCACCCCATTCCGAGAACATTTTTATGCCACTTATAAAATAATATTTCGGAGGTGCTGCGGGCGCGCGCGAGTGTGTCTGGACTCTGAATGGACAACGGAGAGAACCGGCGGAAACCGAACGGCTGCAAGTTTTGAAAAACATGCAGATGAAATGCAGATGATGACATGGCAAAATGCAACACGCAAGAAAATGACATGGCAACAACGACGAATAACTGGAGGACACCTAGCGCATCGAATCCGGGGTGTTACACGAATGTCCGCCTCTCCACGTATAGTCCTCTCCAGATTCCTCTCGTTTGTTCAGTTTGTTCACAACGGCAGACAGCGGCGTCGCGGCGAGCGCACAAAGGCGCAGCAGGGGATCCGACCACCTGAGGAAGTGCCTTATTATTAACGAACTACTGAACTAGCCTAGTGGCCAAGTGACACTACCGGACAGCTATTCCGCCCGGGTTCGATTCCACGTGTGCGGGGAAAATATCTCCAAATTTTTTGCCCCTGCCTTTATTGACATATGGGTCCCCATTGTCATCTACGCACACCACGTCCAACACTTGACAAAACTTCGTCCCTCGTTTTCTCTGTGTTTCGCACACTCGACATTGTGTGGGCATTTTGACTGTGCATCATATGAAGACGTGCTATGCATGAATGTTGATCAACATGATGTTAACTGGCTGGTAGTTCCATTTCGACCATGCATAAAACTTCCAACATGGTGTTAACCCTGTTTGAAAATGCCGTGTTAATATAAATGCTCTGCCTCTGAAAGTTACAGTTTCTTATCTGAAACTGAACTTGCAGTTTCTTATCTGAAACTGAAACTTGCAGTTTCTTCTCTGAGAATCACATTGTCTGCACTTTTATACTCCTATGAAACTACATTTTTTAAGGGCTAAAAATAGATCTCTAGAATTCATAAAATACATCATATGCTCAATACTGCAAATCTGAAATTCAAAAGACATTCATATCTGAAAGTACTCTCAAAATACACAACACAAAACACAATTCACAACCTGTAAATACTGACAACCCTAAGCTCCTCCTGACAATTCACAACCTGCCCGACTATTGGGCTGGGGGGTGGGGTAGTCCCCTCCTATTCCTCAGCGGCAGACAGCCGCCCCGTGAGACGATGTGAACGACGAGGGAGAGGATGGCGGGGAAGCGTCGTCGGGCCAACTGCTTTTCTCCTCTTGCAGTTGGGTTCGGCCAACGAAGACTCCACCGGCTCGCTCTGGCAGGACACCCTCACAAACGACACCCTGTAGATGCTCGATCCTTCAATCTCTGGTGGATGCTCCATCTAGGATCGATACTCCCACCACCGCTCCCTCACGGTCAGATTTGGTGAATACATTTGCTCCATGGCCCAGAGGAGCAGCTCTATGTACTCCCGCGCGACTCCCTCCAGGAGTATCGCCGCCTTTTCGCTCTGTTTCAGATATTTGGCCATGGATGTCGCCGTCGCCGCTAGTTGGTCCTTGTTGTCAAACCAAGACTGTATCTCCAACATCCTAGCTAGCTTCACAGGGTCGCCGTCTGCGATCCTCACATATCAGTTATACTCCTCCATCAATCTACTTCTCCACAACACCTTCACTCACCGGCGATGGTTTTTGAATGGAAGAGGAGAGGAGCAAAGCTGGTTTTGGATTAGAACGGGAGAGGAGCGACGCTGGTTTTGGACTGGAACAAGAGATGAGGGGCGGTGGTTTTGAAATGGAAGAAGAGAGGAGCGGCACTGGATTTAGATTGGAACAAGAGAGGAGTGGCAGTGGTTTAAGAGGAGAAGAGCAGAAGAGCGGCGCTGGTCTTGTAAGTATTTTTTGTTGTTTTGCGTATTTTGGGTCAAAGTTTGACCACGTACTGTATTTGACAAGCAAAATGTGAATGCATGTCACCAAAAATTGTATCGTTTGGTTCGTATCTGAATGTACTTTCAAATTATATTATTTTTGCAACGTATAACATATATTTTATGTGCGAAAATCATGGTCAATTATGACCCAGAATAAAAGGGAGACTAGTTAATGTGGGGTCGCATTCTTAATTGAAGGGTAAATTGATTTTGATTTTGATCCAGTCACAGCGCGCCGGCCCTCTCATCCAATCCTAAATCGCTGCCGCACGCTCCTCTCCCTCTTCTCCATTGCAAAACCACCTCCTCTCCTCTCCATCATCTCCATTCCAAAACCACCATTATTCCTCTCCCTCTTCTGATCTTCTCCATTGCAAAACCACCTCCTCTCCTCTCCATCATCTCCATTCCAAAACCACCGTCTCGCCTCTCCCTCTTCTCTATTGCAAGACCACCGTCTCTCCTCCCATCTTCCAAAGCTACCACCGGACCACTCAGAAGGACATCTATGGGGAGGATGCAACAACGAATCTGGCAGATCGCCGGTGGCGACCAGGCAAAGTTAGCCAGGTTGAAGGAGATCCTTACTTGGTTTGACAATGAGTGGGATATTACGAGGACGGTGCGGGCCATGTGGCAATGTATGCGAAAGAGCGAGACGGCGGCGATGCACATGTACTCCTCGGTGGCAGTCACGCCGCAGTCCTCCGAGTTCATTGAGTATCTCCTCTGGGCGATGGAGCAGACAGATTCGCCCCGGGCGACAGTCAGGCGGAGGTGGTGGGCATACAGGTCAAAGGTCGAGCACCTAGAGGATAACAAATCGATGGAGTATGGTGTGCCCCTCATGAGGGTGCAGAGCCAGTCGGAGCCACAGGAGTATTCGTTCTCCCACCGCAAGAGGAGGCCGGATGGCGCGACGTCGCTTCCCCGCCATTCTGCATGGTTCCCTCGACGCTCTCCTCATTTCAACGGCGACGGTAGGGTTTAAGGTAAGCTTCGCACTAACCTAATCTTCCACCTGCTCATGCTTACAATCAGTGTGACAGCTAATGAAAATCATGCTTACAATCAGTCTCCGAGTACTACGCCAATCACCCTAAAATAGTTCTGGACCTTTGGGTCAAAGTTGTGACATAGTGTACAAATAAGGAAAAATAGATTGGTGCTTCTTTCAGAAAAGAGTACTCCCTAGAAAACTGCCAATATAAGCTACTAGTATTTGGTTATAGGATTTGCTGTTGTCAGGACCCCGACTCGATGCCACATCGATCTAGCATGTAACACCTCATATCACTTTGCGGCCTCACGCACGGTATTCCCACGGGTGTCGCCTTACCTTTGCCCGGGACCGTTTGCGCCTTTTGGCACACGTATATGACAGTGTCGCTAGCATCCATATGATAAGGAGCCCGGGCTGACATGGCTAGTCGTAAACCCAAAGTGGCACAGACTTACAGGGACAGGCATTCATGACCCAGCATCGAACGTGTCGGTCATCAGCGAGTGAATCCAGGCTGTAGCACTGGGCTAGCAGGACTCCGGTGAACCAGGCTGTAGCGGGCTAACAGGACTCCGATATTCATCGCGTGACATTTCCCCGAAGGGACAGACACAGGAACGAAGAAGGACACATGCTGGCCAGCCTAAGTGTTCCGGAGCAGTAGCAAGCTACCATGGCTCGGTGGAAACACTAGGAGACATTTCCCGGTAAGAGAGGCTACTAAAGATAAACAACTAGATGGTCAGATCCCACACATACCAAGCATTTCAATAGCATACACACAATATGCTCGATATGTGCAATACAACATGGCATCACAACATGACTCTACGACTCAAGTAATTTATTCAATAGGCTCCGAGGAGCGAGATATTACAAACATGGGTCTCACGACCCAACAATCAGAGCATACAAGTCAAAGCACAAGCGGAAGCTATCATGTCTGGGTACAGACATCTATAAATGAAAAAGGCTGAGAAGCCTGACTATCTATCAGATCCTGCCGAGGGCACAAGATCGTAGCTGAGGTATCAAGCTAAACGTCGAAGTCCACGCGGAACTACTAGCGAGACCGAAGTCTCTCTGCAAAAACATAAAATAGGCAAACGTGAGTACAAATGTACCCAGCAAGACTTACATCAGAACTATCTACATATGCATCATTATCAACAAGGGAATGGTGGGGTTTAACTGCAGCAAGCCAACTTTGACTCGGTGGCTATCCTGAACTACGACTGCAAGCGACTCTTTTGAGGTGGCGCACATGAGTCCACATATTCACCATATCAATACACCACTATGGATCCGCTCTCGTCTCCCTACGAGAACGCCATCCATAGCACTCACACTTATCTTGCGTATTTTAGAGTATCCACTTTCACTTGTCTATGAACTGATATAAGCAACCCAGAAGTCCTTTTCCACGGACACGGCTATTCGAATAGATGATGTTAACCCTGCAGGGGTGTACTTCTTCACACACGCTCTCACCACTTACCGCCGTTTACACGACATGTACTCGGCAACCTTCAAGCGGAAGCCCAACGTGGGTGTCGGCCACGACCTACCTAATCACCTAAGTCTCTAGTCCAGGTTTATCGCCTATTCGGGTTCCATCCATGAGGAGATCCGGCCGGAGTTTCGCTCACAGCCCCAAACGATGTGAACAGGGTTCCCGAGACACCAAACGGGCGCCCGGTACACCGTGCCACGTGCCTACCGCATCACAGCCCACCCCTACGGTCAGCGCTGCCCACGGCCTCCAGCATACTACAAACACCAGAAACTACTTGCAACTCCTGGACAGAGGACAAGGGTGATCAAGAAGCCGAGAGGGTCCATTGGTTTCGGGCCCAATGCGTGGTAGTAGCTGAATCATGGATCACAAACACAGAACTCAGTTCCTGAGGACGGCTGCAATGAGACAACCCACCATGTACTCCTACATGGCCTCTCACCGCTACCTTTACCAAAATGTGTTCACACACTTAGCTCACACACAGTAGGACATGTTCACACGCCTCTGATTCATCCCCGATGAATCAGACCTGACTCAACTCTAAGCAGTAGCAGGCATGACAAACAAACATGAATGAGTAGGCACAACAGGGCTCAAACAACTCCTACTCATGCTAGTGGGTTTCATCTAATTACTGTGGAATGACAGGTCATGCAGAGGATAAAGGGGTTCAGCTACCGCAGCAAGTAACAGATGAATCGATGTTGTCCTAATGCAGTAAAAGAGAGTAGGATTGTATCGGAATGAACAAGGGGGTTTTGCTTGCCTGGCACTTCTGAAGATAACATTGAGTCTTCATCAGTGTCAACGATCACATCATCGGTATCACGTCTATCGAGAGGGGACAATTACCGGCAAATACAGAAAAGACACGATCAATGCAATGCACAATATGATGCATGCTATGACATGGCAATATGAATGTGTTTTGGGCTAATGCACCTAAAACCAGATTAAATGAAGTTGGTTTGAATCCAAGATTCAAATTCAAACTCCATATGGGGTTATTTAAATGTCATTCACTTCATTTGTCCTAAACAGTAGTGATAAGTTGTTCTAACATGCATGAAAATGGTACAGATGGATTCCTTGAATTTTTCTGATAATTTTTCATATATAATTTATTTAATTTGGAGTTACGGTTAATTTTCTATGAATTTTAGAAGTTTTGGTTATTATCTGAAATTTATAAATCATTTTTGATTTATTTTAATTCCAGAAACAAATACTGCGTCAGCATGACGTATTAGTGACGTCAGCAGGTCAACGTGGCTGGTCCAGGTCAAACCTGGCCAGTGGGGTCCACACGTCAGTGTCTCAGACTGGTTTGTGTCGCTGACATGTGGGCCCAGTCAACGGCCACGTCAGCGCGGTCAAAACTGATGCGTGGGGCCACTGTGGTTAACTTAAACTAAACAGGGGTTAACCGTGGTTAGTTAAGGGCGTGGGGCCCATATGTCAGTGACAGATAGGGCTGTTAGCAGGGTCATTAGCGACTAAATAAGTGCGCCACGTCGGCGTCACCGGAGACCAGCCGGCGGCGACCAAACCCGGGGCGGCAACACGCCGGAGTTGCTCGGGTTTCGCGTAGAGACAGCGGTTTGAGCCGCGGTTGATCTCTACGGACGCGTCGTGGTGAGGCGCGTCGTTTGGTAGCAGCGGGAGGTGCTGAGGTGGTCGGAATCAGCAACGGCGGCGAGCGAGGCGGCGGCCGGAGCTCGGGTGGGTGCGGGGTTAGCGCTGCGGCTTGCAAACGAGCTAGCTGCCACGCTAGCGTTGCTCCACGGGTCGTTGCGAGTGCAACGGACGCACGCGCGGGGCCATTTGGTCACCGGGGCTTCGCCGGCGACGAGCCCGCGCGGCGACGGCTACGGTAAGCAAGGGGGCGGCAGCTACGGCAAACAAACGAAGGCGGGATTAGGGGGAAGAGGACCGGGGGCTCACCACGGTCACGAAGAGATGCTCGGCGGTCTCGGGGCAGGCCGGACGGCGACGAATCGACGGCAGCGATCCTCGGTGGCCGAGGAGGGGAACGGCGGAGCTGGCGACATCCAGGGCTTCCGGCACCTTCTGTCTTGGTGAGGAGGAAGAGGGGGACGAGACGGGGCTTCTTGGAACGTCGGCGAGGCGAGGGGAGCACGGTGGCTGCGGCAATCGGCGTCGGTGGCGGCGGCTCCGTTCGGGCCCGAGTGCGGAGCGAGAGGGAGAGCAGGAGAAGGGGATGAGCACGGGAGGGAGTTGAGAGCGGCCTGAGGGGGTGCGTGGCATCCGTAGCGGCGTCGGAGTGGCAGCAGGCAGGCAGGAGGTGGCGTTGCGCGTGCGTGCGCGCCGCGGGCACACGCCCCTGTCCTACTGTCCCGAGGAGGAAGACGACAGGGAGGGCACTGGTGGGCTGGGCCGGCCAGCTGCGGTGCTGGGCCAGATGGGGCGCTAGGTGGGGCTGCAGGTAAGCGCCAGGTAAGCTTTGCTCTTTTTATTTTTTTCTGTTTATTTTATTTAATTTATTTTGCCACTGTTTTGAATTTTAAACAAATTCAAACAATGCCAAAAACTCCTCTGAATAATTTTATTTGGCTAGATGGACTTTTCTAAAAGCTTATAAAATATTTCAGGGGGTATTTGAAATTATATTCTAATTATATGAATATAATTCAAATTCAAATAGCTAATGATTTAAATTCAAAGTCCCAAAAATAAATCATTAAAAATGTTCAATATTTTGGTTGGGACCAGAACCCTTACCAAAAATTATCAAACATTTAAGAAGAGCCTTTTGGAGCAATGAATAAGATTTCTAGGGTTTTTGCCCCTCTTTTATTTAGGGTTTTGAGGCTTCCAATATTCCTCAATTCAAGTTTCAAAAATATAGACATGATGCACACATGAAGCTAACCTAGAGCAATGCCTGAAGCTAGGGATGTGACAACTCACCCCCACTAAACAAGAATCTCGTCTCGAGATTCAAGCGTAGGGTAGGATGAAGGGGAAACACAAACTAGTATAATCTTCACGATCCAGGGTGCACTTCATAAGAGCGTTGATTCGATCACCATCTTTGTCTTGTCGTCTTGTTCTGAGAACTCCTGTCAACATGACATGGAGGGAAGAAGGAGACTCTAGAAGGGTCGATCTTCTCGAAGGTCGAACAACTCACGGAATGAGACATAACAACATCTCTCGAGCTGAGAGACGAAGTACACATCCATAGGAATTGGAGTGAAGCAGATGACAAAGGTTCACTAGGTAGACAACAATTCCACACCTAAGAAGGTGGTAAACGATTGTCAACGTAGCGAGGAGTTGAGTTGCCATGATACCACGACGAAACATCCTGGAGGAGGGTGATTTGTAGATTATTACCTTAAGTGGCAAAAAGAATTACTTTTGATTCAAAGATCATTGAAACTCTTTATACCAGCCTAAGGCAATCACAACGATCGTTTGGAGGGGGTCGGTAGAATGGCATACTCGGACTTGGATGATGTGGATTACCTTGTTGAAGACAACGTAATGGATGAATTTGCTTATCACCGAAAGCGGAAGAGACCCATGGTAGAATGGCACATTGGCGGTGCAAGCTGGGAACAAAATGCAAATGATGGGAATGATTCTGGTAACTGGGGAAGAACCCAACAATAGAGAGTGAATTCACTGTTGGAGTGGTTATAGCATAGCCGAGGAAATCTGGGAGGAGTCCCAGTTAGTGCCGATGATAACTCGTAGCGCTTGTGCGTGCTCTCAAGAACTTGAGCATTTCCATATTCATCAAGGTTTTACCAACATCCGTGTCAAGGGTCCGGTAACACAACCTACTGCCATGATGAATGGTGATGGAGGATGCAGATGCAAAGGAAGATAACACTTCTCAGATTTCACCCTAGCGAGGCCAAGGAAACAAAATCTGGATGATCGACCGAGAGACATTTAGCACTCCGCTTCTAATGTTCTCCTTGACGTGCTAGTGTAACCCATTCTTAGATATGGTTTGATATCTAGAACATCAAGTAAAAAGGTCGGACTTCGGGATCTCAAAATCCATAGGGGCAACTAGGGAGTAAATCCTACGAAATCCCTATGGGGAGGTGGCCAACTTCTTCAATCAAGATACTACAATAATAGGTCTTTCGGCTGGGTGGTGCTGGCCACGACATCCATTTTACCGGTTATCGAGGAACCAATATTATAGTTCTTGGGGAAATGTTCCAACCATCATATCTGCCTGAGATTCAGATCTGGTTGGTGTCAGAATATTCCAGACCCATCGAGTCTAGGAATAAAAATGAAAGTTTGCAACACAAATCGACGAGATGACGTTGCGGGATTCTCCGGAGATGAACTACGATAGCAAGCTCCAAAACATGAGCTGGTTCTGCTACAAACACGTGAACACGTTGTCCTAGACAAAACATTATCACATGGTAGTCTTACAACAAAACACTACCGAGTTCAGGTGGGGAACCATAATCGAGGATATTGAAGTCCTTGCATAAGGCATGCTCTTAAGAAGAAACTTCTTCTCCTTGAACAAATCAATCAGTGGCTTGGTGTGCTCGGAACACATATGGAATGAAGGTTGCAAGTCTCCAGACCACAGAATACTTCGCACGTGTGCATGACTGATTTGGGATGATTCCAAGGAAACAAAACAATCTTCCTCAAATTCATGGCGGCAACTTGCATCATATGCACATGAATTAGGGAAAGTCACTACTTTCATTCAAACATATGCTTCATGAACGAAACACGAAGAAATGCTTACACAAGTTTCCAACACTAGGTTGATGTTCAACATGATTCATGGGGGGAGGCAAAATGCTACTGATGGGCTCAACAGCAACTCATCGGAATTTCCATATCACTGGACTTCCACCATCATGTGAACACGGTGATAGCATTGGTCAGACCAAAGATGTAATGGTGTATGCTCGAGGGATCAACCACGAGTAGGACAACATTACGAGCATCGTTGGTACTGATTTGATTTGACGATAGCCCACACTCAAATCAAGGGATTGATAAGACAATAGGTCCAGCAACTGATCACAGGGACCAATCGATGAAGATATCATCTTCTTTCAACACACACTACACAAGAATATCCCTTTGGAACGAACTAAGTCAGGCAAGCTTTTATCTTCCAACTCTCCAAGTTGTCGTTTAGCTTAATCAACTAGCTCAGGAGTATCCAACACGGATTTTTGGAGAAAGGGTGGTTCACAAGAAACCAACTTGATCACGAGCTCAACTTAACAGTCAGGGAACAACCTGGTAATACTTCCGAGAAGATATTCGGAAAATCACGAACCACCGGTATGTTACTAAGCTCGAGAACAATCTTGCCTTTCAGGGCAAGACGATATGATCAAATGAGTGAGGACTTGATAAGATCCTAACTCATCAATCGAAGGGTGCACCAAAATAAGGACTAGGTAGCACGATCAATCTTAGAATGATGATTCAATAACCAACACACTAAGAATGAAATTATTGTCCTTTAACTACCCAGCAATGGGTTGCTAGGAGTATTGAGTTCACACATCATGATTCACTGGTCGGCACTCCGGCTGCAACAACACGGAACCGAGGAATGAACAATGATGGCAAGAAGTATCACTGTACCAAGAGTTCATAGGATGGTGTGCAATTCCTATAACAATCTCGATATAAAATATGTAATACTCCAAGGTGGAGCAGAACAAAAGCTGGAGTAGCAATTTGATCTGCGGAATACAACTACTTTGACCCAATCCTAGATATGGATGAGATTCTGGAGTTTGTTTCTCCTAGTCATTCCGCGATAGAATGGCTTGACGGACCACAAGAGTAATAGGCATCGATAAACGAACGCACGCATACTCTTGACTATCAATTGATAGACGAAGGTCAGTAGACAGCTAAAGAGGGACAACTCAAAGGAACATATAACTTTCTGAGTTGTGGATGCATAGATTAGTATGTCGAACCAAGCTCAACAAGTTTCTTCCGAATAACCCATGCAGAAAAGTAGAACTGGCAGGGTCACAATATATAATGGAGAACTCATCGAGAGCACTCTTGTTGTCATCTTTTGGTTCAGAAGAACTTCTGCCAAGAATGGTTCATGGTAATTGGAAGAAGGATGTACCACGAACCTCGAGGACTATCGCAAGGTTACTACTATCCTAAAGGGACTAGCAAACACTATCAACATGAAGTAAGTAGAGTGAATCTCGGGTTCAAGAACCCAGGAATAGAATTCCTACTAACTAAATGGCATCACAGGATGCTTTCGATAATAAAGGCCAGAATCTTCACACTGGGAACACAAAACATTGCTAGATTACTAGGTGACTCCCTAAAACACCTAGGGTCATGATAATTATTCCAACATATATGTCAAGGTAACGGAGTACCTCAACTCACTGATTAGTGTGATTGAGCTGGCATAAAGGAGCATCGAAACCAGAGGAAAAGGATTTTGCAAATGCATCAGACTATTTAGAAACCTGGAATGACTCGGACAGCATAACGGCTGTAAATGCTCAGAAAAGATTTGAGACATTCACAAAAATGGTGGCATAACCACTCAGAAGCACAATATCAAGGTTCCGAGATCAACAATTAGCATACGGAAGTAGTAGGAACTGAACTGAGACTTAAATCCAACAATCTTATAAGTCTACGGATTAGTAACACGTGATCCTGATAGAAAGAAGAGATAGCCTAGTTCTTAATCCCCGTAGGAAAGATAAGATGACTCAGATCAGAAGGGCATGAGGTATAAGGAGTAAAAGAGCCTTACGTTCCATCCCACAATCAATTCCCTTATATAACTAAGAATTTCTAGACTCAACTTCGACCAGTTTGGCTTGGTAATCCTACAGGCAGTCAAGCTCTGATACCAACGCTGTCAGGACCCCGACTCGATGCCACATCGATCTAGCATGTAACACCTCATATCACTTTGCGGCCTCACGCACGGTATTCCCACGGGTGTCGCCTTACCTTTGCCCGGGACCGTTTGCGCCTTTTGGCACACGTATATGACAGTGTCGCTAGCATCCATATGATAAGGAGCCCGGGCTGACATGGCTAGTCGTAAACCCAAAGTGGCACAGACTTACAGGGACAGGCATTCATGACCCAGCATCGAACGTGTCGGTCATCAGCGAGTGAATCCAGGCTGTAGCACTGGGCTAGCAGGACTCCGGTGAACCGGGCTGTAGCGGGCTAACAGGACTCCGATATTCATCGCGTGACATTTCCCCGAAGGGACAGACACAGGAACGAAGAAGGACACATGCCGGCCAGCCTAAGTGTTCCGGAGCAGTAGCAAGCTACCATGGCTCGGTGGAAACACTAGGAGACATTTCCCGGTAAGAGAGGCTACTAAAGATAAACAACTAGATGGTCAGATCCCACACATACCAAGCATTTCAATAGCATACACACAATATGCTCGATATGTGCAATACAACATGGCATCACAACATGACTCTACGACTCAAGTAATTTATTCAATAGGCTCCGAGGAGCGAGATATTACAAACATGGGTCTCACGACCCAACAATCAGAGCATACAAGTCAAAGCACAAGCGGAAACTATCATGTCTGGGTACAGACATCTATAAATGAAAAAGGCTGAGAAGCCTGACTATCTATCAGATCCTGCCGAGGGCACAAGATCGTAGCTGAGGTATCAAGCTAAACGTCGAAGTCCACGCGGAACTACTAGCGAGACCGAAGTCTCTCTGCAAAAACATAAAATAGGCAAACGTGAGTACAAATGTACCCAGCAAGACTTACATCAGAACTATCTACATATGCATCATTATCAACAAGGGAATGGTGGGGTTTAACTGCAGCAAGCCAGCTTTGACTCGGTGGCTATCCTGAACTACGACTGCAAGCGACTCTTTTGAGGTGGCGCACACGAGTCCACATATTCACCATATCAATACACCACTATGGATCCGCTCTCGTCTCCCTACGAGAACGCCATCCATAGCACTCACACTTATCTTGCGTATTTTAGAGTATCCACTTTCACTTGTCTATGAACTGATATAAGCAACCCAGAAGTCCTTTTCCGCGGACACGGCTATTCGAATAGATGATGTTAACCCTGCAGGGGTGTACTTCTTCACACACGCTCTCACCACTTACCGCCGTTTACACGACATGTACTCGGCAACCTTCAAGCGGAAGCCCAACGTGGGTGTCGGCCACGACCTACCTAATCACCTAAGTCTCTAGTCCAGGTTTATCGCCTATTCGGGTTCCATCCATGAGGAGATCCGGCCGGAGTTTCGCTCACAGCCCCAAACGATGTGAACAGGGTTCCCGAGACACCAAACGGGCGCCCGGTACACCGTGCCACGTGCCTACCGCATCACAGCCCACCCCTACGGTCAGCGCTGCCCACGGCCTCCAGCATACTACAAACACCAGAAACTACTTGCAACTCCTGGACAGAGGACAAGGGTGATCAAGAAGCCGAGAGGGTCCATTGGTTTCGGGCCCAATGCGTGGTAGTAGCTGAATCATGGATCACAAACACAGAACTCAGTTCTTGAGGACGGCTGCAATGAGACAACCCACCATGTAC
This sequence comes from Triticum dicoccoides, assembly GCF_002162155.2. Classification (NCBI taxonomy): domain Eukaryota; kingdom Viridiplantae; phylum Streptophyta; class Magnoliopsida; order Poales; family Poaceae; genus Triticum; species Triticum dicoccoides. The sequence goes on along the minus strand of NC_041385.1, from coordinate 569,658,935 downwards.
TCCTACATGGCCTCTCACCGCTACCTTTACCAAAACGTGTTCACAAACTTAGCTCACACACAGTAGGACATGTTCACACGCCTCTGATTCATCCCCGATGAATCAGACCTGACTCAACTCTAAGCAGTAGCAGGCATGACAAACAAACATGAATGAGTAGGCACAACAGGGCTCAAACAACTCCTACTCATGCTAGTGGGTTTCATCTAATTACTGTGGAATGACAGGTCATGCAGCGGATAAAGGGGTTCAGCTACCGCAGCAAGTAACAGATGAATCGATGTTGTCCTAATGCAGTAAAAGAGAGCAGGAGCGAGAGAGTAGGATTGTATCGGAATGAACAAGGGGGTTTTGCTTGCCTGGCACTTCTGAAGATAACATTGAGTCTTCATCAGTGTCAACGATCACATCATCGGTATCACGTCTATCGAGAGGGGACAATTGCCGGCAAATACAGAAAAGACACGATCAATGCAATGCACAATATGATGCATGCTATGACATGGCAATATGAATGTGTTTTGGGCTAATGCACCTAAAACCAGATTAAATGAAGTTGGTTTGAATCCAAGATTCAAATTCAAACTCCATATGGGGTTATTTAAATGTCATTCACTTCATTTGTCCTAAACAGTAGTGATAAGTTGTTCTAACATGCATGAAAATGGTACAGATGGATTCCTTGAATTTTTCTGATAATTTTTCATATATAATTTATTTAATTTGGAGTTATGGTTAATTTTCTATGAATTTTAGAAGTTTTGGTTATTATCTGAAATTTATAAATCATTTTTGATTTATTTTAATTCCAGAAACAAATACTGCGTCAGCATGACGTATTAGTGACGTCAGCAGGTCAACGTGGCTGGTCCAGGTCAAACCTGGCCAGTGGGGTCCACACGTCAGTGTCTCAGACTGGTTTGTGTCGCTGACATGTGGGCCCAGTCAACGGCCACGTCAGCGCGGTCAAAACTGACGCGTGGGGCCACTGTGGTTAACTTAAACTAAACAGGGGTTAACCGTGGTTAGTTAAGGGCGTGGGGCCCATATGTCAGTGACAGATAGGGCTGTTAGCAGGGTCATTAGCGACTAAATAAGTGCGCCACGTCGGCGTCACCGGAGACCAGCCGGCGGCGACCAAACCCGGGGCGGCAACACGCCGGAGTTGCTCGGGTTTCGCGTACAGACAGCGGTTTGAGCCGCGGTTGATCTCTACGGACGCGTCGTGGTGAGGCGCGTCGTTTGGTAGCAGCGGGAGGTGCTGAGGTGGTCGGAATCAGCAACGGCGGCGAGCGAGGCGGCGGCCGGAGCTCGGGTGGGTGCGGGGTTAGCGCTGCGGCTTGCAAACGAGCTAGCTGCCACGCTAGCGTTGCTCCACGGGTCGTTGCGAGTGCAACGGACGCACGCGCGGGGCCATTTGGTCACCGGGGCTTCGCCGGCGACGAGCCCGCACAGCGACGGCTACGGCAAGCAAGGGGGCGGCGGCTACGGCAAACAAACGAAGGCGGGATTAGGGGGAAGAGGACCGAGGGCTCACCACGGTCACGAAGAGATGCTCGGCGGTCTCGGGGCAGGCCGGACGGCGACGAATCGACGGCAGCGATCCTCGGTGGCCGAGGAGGGGAACGGCGGAGCTGGCGACATCCAGGGCTTCCGGCACCTTCTGTCTTGGTGAGGAGGAAGAGGGGGACGAGACGGGGCTTCTTGGCACGTCGGCGAGGCGAGGGGAGCACGGTGGCTGCGGCAATCGGCGTCGGTGGCGGCGGCTCCGTTCGGGCCCGAGGTGCGGAGCGAGAGGGAGAGCAGGAGAAGGGGATGAGCACGGGAGGGAGTTGAGAGCGGCCTGAGGGAGTGCGTGGCATCCGTAGCGGCGTCGGAGTGGCAGCAGGCAGGCAGGAGGTGGCGTTGCGCGTGCGTGCGCGCCGCGGGCACACGCCCCTGTCCTACTGTCCTGAGGAGGAAGACGACAGGGAGGGTGCTGGTGGGCTGGGCCGGCCAGCTGCGGTGCTGGGCCAGATGGGGCGCTAGGTGGGGCTGCAGGCAAGCGCCAGGTAAGCTTTGCTCTTTTTATTTTTTTCTGTTTATTTTATTTAATTTATTTTGCCACTGTTTTGAATTTTAAACAAATTCAAACAATGCCAAAAACTCCTCTGAATAATTTTATTTGGCTAGATGGACTTTTCCAAAAGCTTATAAATATTTCAGGGGGTATTTGAAATTATATTCTAATTATATGAATATAATTCAAATTCAAATAGCTAATGATTTAAATTCAAAGTCCCAAAAATAAATCATTAAAAATGTTCAATAGTTGGGACCAGAACCCTTACCAAAAATTATCAAACATTTAAGAAGAGCCTTTTGGAGCAATGAATAAGATTTCTAGGGTTTTTGCCCCTCTTTTATTTAGGGTTTTGAGGCTTCCAATATTCCTCAATTCAAGTTTCAAAAATATAGACATGATGCACACATGAAGCTAACCTAGAGCAATGCCTGAAGCTAGGGATGTGACAGCTGTCGAGAAAGATTCGTCCACAAAGAGCGCCACACATCCCACTGGTGGTGGTGGATGCCAATGCGTGCATGCAACATGGTTGGTGTCGGTAATTTTTACTTGTCACACCTCGCACTCTGCATATATGCTGGTTCCATACGTACATTTGTGCAGTTCCACCAAAATGCAGCTGAATAACCCTGTTTGCACATATAATGAAAAAGCGTGATTACATTATAGTGGCACTAGTTGATGAAACACACAAAATAAATAGACGAAAATATTGCGATAGTATCTAGTATGCGATGCTGCGAGGGCGAGATGGGCCCGGTGACGCCTCATACGATACGCCTCATACTGGACATCATCCCAAGTCTCCCATATACACCTTCTGCCAGTGATGAACATCAGTGTACAGTGGTAGTACAAGGAGGCGCCTTGAGACATTCAAATCTCTATTTTTGTACAGACCAACTAAAATTAAGCACCCCAGTTTGCAGAAACGCTTAAACATTAACAATGGGACTAGTTGATGAAACATACATTAACAAAGAGAAGCACTTTCTTTATCTACATTGGAAATGAAATGATAGAGAGGACACTCGCTCTATTTTAACTGTATTATTACTTCATTTTATCAGTGACACTAGGGTCGAGTAGGTGGCAAACGAGGTGTACCATGGGTCGCAAGGATGGAGGACGGGGGTGCTTAGACTGGGATGCTGAAGCTGGCTCTTTCAGTCACCAACATGGATGATTCAATTCATGGGACCTTTTGGTGCAGTTCACCTAAAATGAAGCAATGTCCCGTGAGCTAGCAGCTTCGTCTTCAATTTTTTTAAGAAAAGGGCTCCAGCCCCGGTTCCATTTCCATCAGAAAACGAAACCCATAGAGCTTCTTCTTCATTAGTTGCAATAAAATTGAGCAACATCAAGGTTGGTTGTGAAGCTCCTGGAATGCTCAACTATAATTTGGATATCATTTGTGCAGTTCAACTAAGATCGAGCGTGAAATGTATATCTCTGTTTGCACAAGAAGGTGGAAAGGAGACAAGTGATGAAACATGCATCAAATGAAAAGAAGCATCTTCCTTATCTGAATGGCAATCCTACAAGGACAGGAGCAATTTCTAAAGCAGTGGCATTGCTAGATATTAGTGTGGGCATTAGGATTAACTATGACAACCGTTAAATACGACATTAGTTTAGGCACGGGAGAGTAGGCGGACCAGGACAGTTGCATTTCTAACGAAAGGAACCAACTTATCTTAATGGGAAATATAACAGGACATGTAAAAAAGTGCCATTGATTCATATTACTGGAGGCATTACATTGAAAACAACATTGGTTTAACGTGTCCTTACTTTTAATAGTGCGACTGCTACATTTTACCAGCGGCATTACATAAGAGTGGATCAGGGCAACAAACATCAGAACATGATATCTGGGTTGGTCCCATTTTTGTTAGGTATAGCCACCTTATATTGTGTGAGGCTAGTAAATCTAGTGCTAGACTTACTCTGTTGACTTGTCCCCCAGTCCCCACTTTCTTTCCTTTTTCAACCAATAGATTGGGTTTATATTGAGTTTGTACTGCGTTTCCCTTTATTTCCCTATTAGACCTAGAGAACAGTTGGATAGCCAGTCTCTGCTACTTTTCGCCCCCATTATTTCCTCTTTTGACCAGGTCCTAGATTCAGGTAACAAATCCTCCCCCACCCCACCCCCTTTCTTCCTTGTTTGAACCAAGTAGTACTAGATTCGAGTGCATGAACTAGATTTACCTCTTAAACGTAAAAAATAGGTGGTTTTCAAACAACCGATCGATCCTATCTACGAGGGGGCCTGAGAAATAGTAAAAGATACAAATGCGGTGACGTCGGGAGCTCGGGAAGTAGAGCAAGGCCGGTTTCGAAGGAAGTTATACCTGATGGTCGCCATGATGTCACTAGGTGGGCGGCGGGAGGCCGGATCTGCCCACACTACGACAACAAGGAAGAAGGGGTCGGAGGCCCTCCCTCACCAGCGGTGCTTGGGAGAGAATGGTAAGGCAGGATGATCGGGACACGCTAGCAGTGGGTAAGAGTTGTCACCGAGGACATCCGCGTGAACGTTGCACCTTCTCACCTTCCCCGGCGGAGAGGATCTGGCTGGATCTATGACCAGCAGTGAGCAGAGAGAGAGAGAGAGAGAGAGAGAGAGAGAGAGAGAGAGAGAGAGAGAGA